>NC_080094.1:75137729-75446629 GCF_950005125.1 Chionomys nivalis | reverse complement strand
AGAATTTTGATACTGTATGCTATTATGCTCTCTTTGAATTGCTTGAATGCTGAGGAAGGAGCAACAGCTGCTAGAAGATATTTGTTTATAAATGCTGCTGAACTAACCCAAGATGGATATTTTGAAAATACCCCTACTTCAAAATTTAGATCTAAGGTTATGATGCTTTGGAAAAGTCCTTCTTTGGTTCTCACAGAGGATGAGACCCTATGGATTTCTTCTAACCCAATATGGTATGATAGACCATTCACTCCTGAAAGGTTGCTGCGAACACGTTCAAAAAATCACTTTACTCAACTGCTGACTGAGATGAATCTAGCACACAGGTTATACCATGAAAGACCTGAATAACAGTGCCCCCATTCAGCACGAAGCAGTTTGGAGAGAAATAACTGAGCCCATATTCCCAAATATTGTTTATAAATATTCTTTTACATTTAAAGGGGGATATGATATAGATATGAATAATTTACATTGGTAAGGATTTTAAGGTCAATTTTGTTATATGTATATGTATTTCTGCTCTTGATTAAGGTATTGTGATTGTGTAGTTCATTTAAAAATGTAATATATAATTAGGAAATGTAGGTTGTTAATGGATCATCATTAATAATAGTCAAGCTTGTAGTCATGTTAGTTAGATTTTCTAGATATATAGAGATATATTTCAGTTAGATAAACATTCTTCATATCTTTCAAAGACTACAGAATTTGGCATTTAAAATGTTTTAATAACTTATGGCTTTTCAAGACAATGAGATATGTCTGGTCCTGGCAGCACCAATCTACTTCAAGAGGAAGATGGGCATCGAAGAGGATTCTTATGGAGTTTGCTAGTCATTTGGGCAAGAAACTGTTCTTGCCTGGACAGTTGCATAAACTGGAAACAGAGAACCCGCAGACAGAGGACTGCTGAACTTGCCTAAAGGTGAGATGATCTTTTGGGGTTCCTGATTCATGAGAGACTGCAAGACATTCTGCAGGACATAGCAGATAGTGACTGAACTGTCTTTGGAATTTCCTGCTTCATGGAAATATCTGCTGGATACTATGGGCCTGTAGGCTGAATATGGATGCCCCAACAGTACAAAAGAACTTTGGGTGACTGTCCAGGCAGCGAGATGTCTCTGTCATTTCTAGAGTTTTGGAAGTTGCTTATTTCCTGTTTGCTTAGGTAATATTATATTTTTCTGGCGTCTTTGATTGAGTTGAAGAATGGATAGCTATTGTTTTCCTTAGTTATGATCAAAGATAAAGTAGATACAAATATTGTAACTTTAATTCTTGCTTGATAACTGTTTTGTTATATGTAATTTTACTATGTTAAAATTAAAGCCTTTCTTTTATTTTTAAACAGAAAAAAGGGAAATGATGAAGGAGGGTCATCTGTCTATGTGTTACTCTCATTAGTTAATAAAGGAAATGCCTTGGCTTTTTGATAGGGCAGGACTTAAATAGGTGGAATAGACAGAGCAGAATTCTGGGAGAGAGAAAGCATAGTTGGTCAGATGCCATGGAGCCAGTCGCCAGGTCAGACATGCTGAATCTTTCCCGGTAAGCAACCACATCATGGTGCTACACAGATTATTAGAAATGGGTTAATCAATATATAAGAGTTAGCCAATAAGAGGATAGAACTAAAGGGCCAGGCAGTGTTTAAAAGAATATAATTTGTGTGTTGTTATTTTGGGTGTAAAGCTAACCATTCAGGAGCTGGGCGTGACGAAAAGCAGGCCTGCTCGCCTCATCACTACACTTCACTCCATGAATCAAATCAAGTCACAAGGACAGTCTACATAAAAAAACAAACAAAAAAGGCAAAAAAACAGGAAGTAAATGGTACTTTTGCATAGTAATATTCAAGAAAAGTTAGAATGGGGTATATCAGTGAAGACAAAGCAGGGAGCATTTGGTAGCCTTTCATGATTTGTGACTTTGCCAGTGTAAAAAATGAAATCCAATGTTTTCTATTGTGTTTGTTTTACTAATTACTTTAAAATTTCCAAAGGAATTTCACCGCAGAGTTCATAGGCCATGATATCCCTGGCATGTGCTGAAACGCATGTGCTGAAACTACTTGATTGAGTTTTGGGCACTAAGAAAATGCCCTGGAGCAGATATTGGAATTGCAATCCTCCTCTTCTTTTTATGCGTCTCAGCCACCATGATGTTTATTAGACAGTGCAGGACAATGTGCTCATCACATGTTGGAAAGCCTTGCCACAGAAACTAAAGTCTTTCAACCAAGTAATTAATTATTTAAAGCAGGAAAAAAAACATTTACTTTTATTAATAGTTTCCTTTTAGGTGATTATCACAGCACCGAAAAGATGACTGACTCAATGTCCCTTGGTATACTATCATCTCCAGGTC
Organism: Chionomys nivalis; assembly: GCF_950005125.1. Classification (NCBI taxonomy): domain Eukaryota; kingdom Metazoa; phylum Chordata; class Mammalia; order Rodentia; family Cricetidae; genus Chionomys; species Chionomys nivalis. Next base: position 75,444,256 of record NC_080094.1, on the reverse strand, counting down.
TGAGATCAGTCTTTGCTTTTACAGTTAGATTGGTAAGAAAATAAGTTCTTTGAGCATGAATAATCTATAACACTCCTTTCTAGATTTGAGGCTTTTGAATAATAGAGATCATGAAAAAATTAAACTATTTTTGAATTAAGTAATTTATTTCATTAAGAGTCAATTCTATTGAGAAGTCTGATGTTCACTGCATCAAAACATTTGAAAGCTTTACATTCCACTTACTTAAAAAGAAAAACAGAATGAAAAGGTATGGAGAGAATGGTAGTAATTATTGGTAACATGAAGGCCTGCTTGTTGGGGTTTCTGTCCTGCCCAGTTCCCACAGCTGGTATGTCCCAAAGAAAACCACACAGAGTTCTACTTAAGTTATAAAATGATTGGCTCATTAGCTCAGGCTTCTTTTTAACTCTTATAACTTATATTAACCCATTATTCTAGTATATGTTAGCCACATGGCTCAGTACCTTTTTTCAGTGAGGCAGGTACATCTTCCTTCTTCAGTGTCTGGACAGGACTGGGGGACTGGAGAGGAATGGGCTTACTCCTTCCCAGAATTCTCCTGTTCTCTTTTACCTGCCTCTACTTCCTGTTTGGTTGTCCTGCCTTTACTTCTTGCCTGACTGCTGACCAATAAGCATTTATTTAAAACATAATTGACAGAATACAGAATTGTTCCACACCACTTCCCCCTCATTTTTTTTTTTAAACAAAGAAAAATATCCATGTCCATTTTTTTGGGAATGTGGGCATAGTATTCCAGGATACTTCCTGCTGATTGGAGGTGCTGATAATCTTATGGGGACCTAAAGAAAATTTAGAATTATGATAAAGTCCTGACTGGAGTATCCTATGAGACTTGATCATCTCAGGCAGCAGTCTTGAACCTGTTCTGGATGTAGAACTCTGATATCTCTGCCATCTGTTTTTACCAGAGATTTCTTAGGTTTCAGAGATTCCTTGATCAAACCTGATTATTCTTTACTCAAAATGAATCCACAGCCTCTCATTTCCTGTGAAAACAAAAGCAAAATCTCTTCTCCAAAGTAACATACATTTTGACTTCAATTTTGAAGTCAAGGTATTTTCAAAATAACTATCTTATTCAGCAGCATTTATAAGCAAATATTTCTTAGAGGCTGTTGCTCCTTCCTCAGCATTCACACAATTCAAAGAGAGCATAATAACTTACAGTATCAAGATTCTCTGTGTATTTTCCATCTTTTTGTAACCTGGATAAGACCCTTCTAAACTATTCTTAATTTTTATTCTTTAAGTATGTGGTACTTTATTTACCTCCTGAGTCTCTGCAGCCTCCATTCACTCCTGGAGTTAAGATTTCAGCATTCTTCATGTTAAATGTGTTTTTAACGATAACAAGAATCAAAGCATATGGTGTGGGAGGTACTTCTATCTTTGTGTTGCTTTTATTAATTAATGAATAAAGAACTGACTTGCCCTATAGCATGGGAGGAGGAAGGTGATATTAGGGAGACTCCTTGGAACCTCCACTGGAGATAGATGTGCTGAAATTTTGCTGGTAGGCCACAACCTCATGATGATATACAGATTAATAGAAATGGGTTAAATTAATAGAAGAGTTAGATAATAATAATTAAGAAGATAGAGCTAATGGGCCAAGCAGTGATTTAATTAATTCAGTTTCTGTGTGGTTATTTCAGGGCTAAGTGACTAGGAACAAACAAGTAGCTCTTCCCTGCAACAAACATGCTTCAAAGTTTGAGCTCTTCTATATAATCATATTATTTATGGTGAAAATCAGTCTTTTAAGACAGGAATCATTAGCCCTATACTACAGATAAGGGAACATATTTCCTTAAACAGGTTATCAGAAAAATGATACTAAAGACACACGATTCCTGCCTTTCCTCCAGAGCTTCTTCACTATATCACCACAAAAATTCTGGAGAGGTGGTATGGATTTTTTATTTTTGATTTGTATTTTGAAATACAGAAACTGAGGTAAGAATTTCTTGCCCTGTTTCTCTTATGTAAGTATAGATACATATATACATACATACATACTTCTTTCATCTAGTCATCCAAGAACTAAACAATTTAGGATGACATTGAGCTTTGATGTTGAAAGAAAAAATAAAGTCTGAATGACAAAAGAGGTACATCCTCTCATGCTTTTAAACATATTTATTTAAGCTTCTCTATAATATACAGTTGCAGGCAACTACAAAACTTCTTCACAATCCTTATCTACTGGGTTATTAAAAAATTAGTTACATTTGTTATTTTGTAAACATTTTGTATGTAATTGTATGCACAAATAAATCAGTTCAGTGTAGAACTGTATGTCTGAGTGTGGGTTACAGCTTAGTCTCAACAAGGATTAGTATCAGTTTTCAATAGGATTAAATTGTCATAAAACTATGGTTTATTTTGATGAAAAAAAGGTAATTAGTAGATTCAGAGAATGTGATACTCAGCATTCCAAGTCTTTCAGCAAATACAGTACTTGAACAAAATACTTTGAATAAAATGAAAATGTAAAATTTGTAAAGCATTGCAATGCACACACATGCTTTCAATTACTCTGTAATATCTGCACATAATTCATCTAACTAGACTCACATCTTCAGACCAGCTGATTGCAATGGCTTCATGAAATACCCACTTACCTACATATATTTAAGGCAGAAAACAATTGGAAATATCAGAAGTAGGTTATCAAAACTCTTAAAAGTAAACAAACATGAATGTCATATAGTGATCAAGATATGCATACAGAAATAGAGATTTACCTTTGTTAACAAGTGTTTACTCCCCCAATAAATTTAAGAATACTGACTGGCAAACTTTCAAGTCAATTATAATGTGTAATTTTGTGTTATTTTTTTCTTTCATGATAAAATTACCTTATAGTTCTATGTGTGTCACATTTTCCTTTATAATACTATTTTGCCAATTCTGATTTACATGGAACTTTACCCACCCATTTCTTAAGTGTACAAATAGTATTCTATCTGAAGACTATGAACTAGAAAATAATAAGTGTCAACATGCCTCTTATAATTTGTGAATAGTATTGAGAAAAATACTTATGACAATACTTTTCCATCTTTGAAACTGGAGTAACAGAAGTACCATTGTCAGGAATTTTGAGACTATGGTAACACGTGTGAATCACTTAGGGAAGTAATTTTCACTTTACTTTTCAATATACTACTTGTTATGCTGTTTGTGATAATCAATAATCCTCCCATTAGGGTATTATATCTGTGATTGTTCATTTTAAACCTTAGTTGTTAATATGGTCCAGAATCTGAAAATGAACTCTTCATTGGTTTTGTCTCTGCCTCTAGATGATAACACTAGTAGAAAAATGTCATGATAATTGATTCAAATTAATATTGAACTTATTTAATTGTAAAGATTATTAAAATCTAATGGAAATTTAGGATTTAGTGCTTAATTTATAATGAGCATGGAATCTTAATTTGTTTAGGATAAATAGGCACTATGTCAATTAAACTATGTAAAGTCTAAGAAGAAATCTTTCATTCTGAACATTAGTACTTCTCTTACATGGATATTTCGACATACAAAAAGAAATCAGAGGGAAATGATTCATTTTACAAGAGACTTTAAGGAAAAATAAAATGTCTTAGGATAACTCTGAAAAAGCAAGTGAAATTCTTGTATAACAGTGAAAATCAAGGCCTTAAAGAAAGGAGGTGAGGAATACCCAAAAGATTGAATGGTCTTTCATATTCATAGATGGGTAAGATTAAGAGTATGGCCATCACAGCAAAGGAAATCTATAGACTATATTACATATCACTTACCTCCCATTAGTGTCACCAAATGTCACTACATTATTTTATTTTACTTTAATTTTTTTTATTTTTATTCTTTTTTAATTAAAATTTCCACCTGCTCCCCGTGTCCCATTTCCCTCCCCTCTTCCCAAATAATGCCCCCTCCCCCCACTTCCCTCCCCCTCCCCACACTCCTATTCTCCTCCCCCCACACCATTCCCCCTCCCTCTCGATACTGAAGAGCAGTCCAAATTCTCTGCCCTGCGGGAAAACGAAGGTCTTCTATCTACTTCCAGGAAGGTGAGCATTTAAACAGGCTAAGCTCCCACAAAGCCAGTTCATGTATTAGGATCGAAACCTAGTGCCATTGTCCTTGGCTTCTCATCTGCCTTCATTGTCCGCCATGCTCAGAGAGTCCAGAATCAACCCATGCTTATTCAGTCCCAGACCAGCTGGCCTTGGTGGGCTCCCAATAAATCAGCTCCACTGTCACAGTGGGTGGGTGCATCCCTCGTGGTCCTGATTTTTTGCTCATGTTCTCCCTCCTTCTGCTCCTCATTTGGACCTTAGGAGCTCAGACCTTTGCTCCAAATTGAGACTCTGTCTCTACCTCGATCCATCGCCAGATGAAGGTTCTAAGGTGATATGCAAGATATTCATCAGTATAGGATAGGGTCATTTCAGGTTCCCTCTCCTTAGTTGCCCAAGGTACCAGCTGGGGACATATTCCTGGACACCTGCGAACCCCTCAAGAGTCAAGTCTCTTGCCAACCCTAAGATGGCTCCCTTAGATAGGATATATACTTCACTGCTCCCGTATCCTTCCTTCCTATATCCCAACCATCCCAATCCCCCGAGCTCCTCCCATCCTCCCCTTCTCATGTTTCTCATCCCATTTCCCCTTTGCCCCATGCCACCTCACCCGCAAGTTCCCAGTTTTTGCCCCCTCTCCATGCGGATGACTATATGATTTTCTTTGGGTTCACTTTCATATTTAACTTCTCTAGGATCACAAATTATATGCTTAATGTCTTTTATTTATGGCTAGAAACTGATTATGAGTGAGTACATCCCATGTTCCTCTTTTTGGGTCTGGGATACCTCACTCAGGATAGTGTTTTCTATTTCCATCCATTTGCACGCAAAATTCGAGAAGTCATTGTTTTTTACTGCTAAGTAGTACTCTAATATGTATATATTCCACACTTTCTTCATCCATTCCTCCATTGAAGGGCATGTAGGTTGTTTCCAGGTTTTGGCTATTACAAACAATGCTGCTATGAACATAGTTGAACAGATACTTTTGTCATTTGATGTGGCATCTCTTGGGTATATTCCCAATAGTGGTATTACTTGATCTTGGGGTAGGTTGATCCCAAATTTCCTGAGAAATCGCCACACTGATTTCCAAAGTGGTTGCACAAGTTTGCATTCCCACCAGCAATGAATGAGTGTGCCTCTTTCTCCACAACCTCGCCAGCAAAGGCTATCATTGGTGTTTTTGATTTTAGCCATTCTGACAGGTGTAAGATGGTATCTCAAAGTTGTTTTAATTTGCATTTCCCTTATTGCTAAGGAGGTTGAGCATGACCTTAAGTGTCTTTTGGCCATTTGAATTTCTTCTGTTGAGAATTCTCTGTTCAGATCAGTGCCCCATTTTTTATTGGGTTCATTAGCATTTTAAAGTTTAGTTTCTTGAGTTCTTTATATATTTTGGTGATCAGACCTTTGTCTGTTGCAGGGTTGGTGAAAATCTTCTCCCAGTCAGTGGGTTGCCTTTTTGTCTTAGTGACAGTGTCCTTTGCTTTACAGAAGCTACTCAGTTTCAGGCGGTCCCATTTATTCAATGTTGTCCTTAATGTCTGTGCTGCTGGGGATAAACATAGGAAGTGATCTCCTGTACCCATATGTTGTAGAGTACTTCCAACTTTTTCTTCTATCAGGTTCAGTGTGTTCAGACTAATATTGAGGTCTTTAATCCATTTGGACTTGAGTTTTGTGCATGGTGATAGATATGGATCTATTTTCATTCTTCTACACGTTGACAACCAGTTCTGCCAGCACCATTTGTTGAAGATGCTCTCTTTTTTCCATTGAATACTTTTAGCTCCTTTATCAAAAATTAGGTGTTTATAAGTTTGTGGGTTAAAATCAGGGTCTTCTACTCGGTTCCATTGATCGACTTCTCTGTTTTTATGCCAATACCAAGCTGTTTTCAATACTGAGGCTCTGTAATAGAGTTTGAGGTCAGGGATGGTAATGCCTCCAGACGATCCTTTATTATATAAGATTGTTTTGGCTATCCTGGTTTTTTTGTTTCTCCATATAAAGTTGATTATTGTCCTCTCAAGATCTGTGAAGAATTTTGATGGGATTTTAATGGGGATTGCATTGAATCTATAAATTGCCCTTGGTAGAATTGCCATTTTTACTATGTTGATCCTCCCTATCCAAGAGCAAGGGAGATCCTTCCATTTTCTGGTATCCTCCTCAATTTCTTTCTTCATTGACTTAAAGTTCTTGTCAAATAGATCCTTTACTTCCTTGGTTAGGGTTACCCCAAGATATTTTATGCTATTTGTGGCTATCGTGAAGGGTGATGCTTCTCTGATTTCCATCTCTGCTTCCTTATCCTTTGTGTATAGGAGGGCAACTGATTTTTTGGAATTGATCTTGTATCCTGCAACGCTACTAAAGGTGTTTATCAGCTGAAGGAGTTCTTTGCTGGAGTTTTTGGGGTCGCTTATGTACACTATCATATCGTCTGCAAATAATGAAAGTTTAACTTCTTCCTTTCCGATTTGAATCCCTTTGATCCCCTTATGTTGTCTTATTGCTATTGCTAGAATTTCAAGCACTATATTAAAGAGGTATAGAGAGAGTGGACAACCTTGTCGTGTTTCTGATTTTAGTGGAATAGCTTTGAGTTTCTCTCCATTTAATTTGATGTTAGCTGACGGCTTGCTATAAATAGCTTTTATTATAGTTAGGAACGACCCTTGTATTCCTAATCTCTCTAAGACCTTTATCATAAAGGGATGTTGGATTTTGTCAAATGCTTTTTCAGCATCTAATGATATGATCATATGGTTTTTTACTTTCAGTTTATTTATATGATGGATTACATTGATAGATTTTCGTATGTTGAACCAGCCCTGCATCTCTGGGATGAAGCCTACTTGATCATAATGGATAATTTTTCTAATGTGTTCTTGGATTCGGTTTGCCAGTATTTTATTGAGAATTTTTGCGTCGATGTTCATGAGTGAGATTGGCCTGTAGTTCTCTTTTGATTTTGTAACTCAGACTGAACTAAAATTCATGGAAAACCTCTTCTACCTCAGACTACTGTGTTTTTGTCTTACACCTTGAACCAATATTTGTGTTCTATTTCAGCTGAAAGCAATTCCACTAGATGTTCAGTGGCATTCCTTTATAAATAAATAATATTTTATGGTTTGATGATATAGGATAGAATTTCATTTATTTGTTGATCACCTTGGAGATTTATCTATGTAGATTTATCTTAATTATCAATATTATTTGACAAAAGAAAACAATGACTCCAAAGTTCCAATTCTATACAAGCAATAATTGACACACAGGCATAAGTAACTCACTTGTATCCTAAAATCTGAGCTCTAAATGAATCCGCTTAACAAATTGCTTGTCAGTTATTAATACAACCAAGCAGATGCAGATTTTACCTATGGAAATATTTTCAAATTTAAAAAATATTTATCTTTATTTATTCTCAAAAGTACAGTATTGTTTGTAAACATAAAAATGCTACTATTTCTAATTAATATAAGAATTCACTTAAATATGAATAATATTTTAGTTCATATTTCAAGGATTAAAGGTGGATAGGGTTTCCATCCACTTTTTCAATAAGAAATGTAAAGGGCAGATAGGAATGTGTGGTCAGGATACTTCAGTTGTGTTCTTCAAATATCAGTTTACTTTAGGAAATAAATAAAAACAGGGTACACTTTGGTAAACATAAATACAACAGACTGAAAACTTTGCTATTTATCATAAATGCAAGCCCAGTTTTGAGGGGTTTTTTTTGTGGTGTTGTTGTTGTTTCAATTTTAGTAATTTCAAACTTTTTAACCACGTGAAAATCCAATTGTGGATTTTCAAATTTTTAAGAAAACAGCAAATTCCTTCATAGAAGATGGCTTGATATTCCAAATGCCAGGCAGAGTGCAAAAGTCAAAGCAGTGTGGAATGTGATGCTTAAATAACATGGACAAAGGCTAGAAGCTGCACTCATGAAGGAAGAGTCAGGTCTCAGAAGAAAAAAAATAAGTGTCAAAGCATCTATTCCACTGCCAAGTTGTTAATGGCCTGCCACAAAGCACAAAACACTATGTCTCACATTGCATACATTGGTAGCAAATGTTGTTCCATGTCATTTTTGTATGATTATAAAAATGTGATTTTTCCCATGATAAATCTAAGCTTGTCAGTCACATTTTATTAAACTGAGCAGTGGCAATATCTTCTACTACACTATCAGTCCATCTCTATTTAGGATTATTTTTTTTTCTATTTAACCATGAGGTTTGAGCGATCAGAAAGCATTAAAGTCTATATTTGGCTTCCTTTTATGGATCTTAAAATTTCTTTAAAAATGAATTATGCTGTAACATGTGAAGCACTGTTAAATAAGGAATGCATTTATTCATGAGAAAAAGAGTTTGGGGTATTGTAGTTTATGCATTCTAGAATTAACTAAAAATAGAAAGAAAAATCCATGGTAAAATGCTTATTGATGTTTTGTGATGAGGTTATTAAGAATATTAGTTTTGCCTTTCAGCATTAATAAATTCACATGAATTATGGAAATTTCCCTTTCTTAACATTCAGAATGTATATGTAGCTTAATGTAACATTTTTGTTGCACAATAACCTTCCTTATCTTGTCCAATCAGAACTAATTATAGTGTTAGGATAAAATAATAATCCTAATAAATCATGTATGATAATAATCTATCAAAATATACATTATTTCTCAATATTCTGGACACTCCAGTGATATAACCATGTTGTTATTCACTTTACTAAGGCAATAACAAAAGGCATAGAGCAGTGAGTGATCCTTTCATTTTATTGTTTACCAGAACAGCTATCTTCTACCCAGTTCCTAAATAAACACTGTCCATAGAAAAGAATTCTTAGTTTTTATCTCTCAAGGAATAGATTCTGGTGGTAATATGCAGCCATCGTTAACAATTACCAAAGATAGAACTCTAAAGCATTCCACCCAGATCACCAGGAAGGACACATGACTTACTATTACATCTTAAAATTGACTGAAGAGATAATTTTTGTTAAATACTCATTACCAAATAAAAATTTTTAAAGAAATGGTTTCAGTAGTGGAAGTGAGAATTTCCTGATAACAGATGACTTCAGATCCAGTTCTTCCCCATATCACATTGCTTCCATTCATCAAAAAGCAACCTATTTTATAATTAATTTTATGAAATTTTATTATTTAAAATAATTTTAAACTTTCCATTAATTTTAATCATATTCTTCTGTATTCTAAGTCCTTTCAGATTCTCTCCTCAACCCTACCCAATCAATTTTAAATTCTTTGTGTTGTTGCTGCTGTTTATGTTGCTGTTGTTGCTGTTTTGAGGAGTGGGGTTGTTGTTGCGTTGAGTTTTTGTTTGTTTCTTCAGAAAGCATTTGTAAAAAAAAAATCATGTATTTTCTGTTGAGAACTCTATTCCATAAACCAGAGACTAGTGTAGAGTGTCAATATTTTTGAGAACACATGTATATCCTCTTTTGTTTAATTACAGTCACTAATCCTATTCCAAAAAATTACATGGAATTTCAAAAGGTGTATGGAATAATGATAATATTGTGTTCTTTTATGTTCGTTTTTTTCCTTTAGATATTTTATGGTTTCACTTAAATCATTCATCTATATGAATTCATTTGTATTTATGTTTTTTTATTAATTAATTTATTTAATTATTAAAGATTTCTGCCTCTTCCCCGCCACCACCTTCTATTCCCCCCCTCCCCCAATCAAGTCTTCCTCCCTCCTCAGCCCAAAGAGCAAGCAGGTTTCCCTGCCCTGTGGGAGGTCCAAGGACCACCCACCTCCATCCAGGTCTATTAAGGTGAGCATCCAAACTACCTGGGCTCCCACAAAGCCATTACGTGGAATAGGATCAAGAACCCAGTGCCATTGTTCTTCAGTTCTCAGTAGTCCTCATTGTCCGTTATGTTCAGTGAGACCTGTTTTGTCCCATGCTTTTTCAGACCCCAGCCAGCTGGCCTTGGTGAGTTCCCGATAGAACATCCCCATTGCCTCAGTGTGTGGGTGCACCCCTCGCGGTTCTGAGTTCCTTTCTCGTGCTCTCTCTCCTTCTGCTCCTCCTTTGGATCGTGAGACTTCAGTCCAGTGCTCCAATGTTGGTCTCTGTCTCTGTTCTATGTACATTTCTTTACAAGACTAAATGAGCCCATAGGAGTTTATACTGTATGTATGAAAAACATATTTGTTGGTATAACCTATTTCAATTTCAAATCCTCAGGTGAGACTTTATCTAGTTTTATTTTAGATATATCCCCCAAAGTCTACAATTAATTTTATTGTTAATGAAATAGAAATTAATCATATAACATTTTATGTATTTATATTATCCATCTTTAACATGAATCGTTTTATACTGAAAGAATCTAATAAATTTGATTAAAAAAATTAGGTGAAAAAGTAGATCATACACTTTCCTTTTACAACATTTAGATATAATTTAAGAGGGAAATTTTTAAAATAATCATAAATTGATTTCAATGATATTTATAAGTAAATAACTTATTATTAAACAATGCAGAGATAGGAAAAATAATGGAGGTGGAGAGGAACTAAGAGGACTAGAAAGAGCATATGTTATGTGAGAAAAACACTTATTTTAAAAATGAAACAAGGATAAGACACAAAGTAGCTTTCTCAAAAATTAAAGAAATACGTAAAAACAAATAAAATTAACTTATTCCTCGGAAAGGCTGATAGCATCAATGATCACCAAGAACATAATAAACACATCTTTACAGATATTGCGAATTTGGAATTCAAGGTCTCCAACCTCATTCACCATGAGATTAGTTCTTATTTTAGCCATTTTGATTTTATAGTGGGATTATAGTCTAAGAATGAGATTTCCTTGAAAATCGTGAAACTTATTGTTTAATTTGAATGAGGGTAACATTTTGCTTGACCTTTTCACATATAATTCGCTGCCTTCTAGAAGTCTCAAAATTTTATAAGTACAGATATTATCTTGCTTAGCCTTTTTTTCTTAAATATTTTGATTTGAATCTAGTGCTTCTTTTCTTTAATAATTTTCATTTCTGAAAAATAATAAGCATCGATAAAATACTTCATTAATCTTGAAAAATAATTTATTACTGAAAGTTGATAAATTCTCTATGTGGGCAAAGGCACTTACCACCAAGTCTGAGGACCAGAATTTCATTCCCAGGATCCTCATTAAAAGACTAAAATATACTTCAAGTTTTCTTCTGACTTCCACTTGCACAGTGTGACATGCATGTATTTGTACACATAAGCAATAAATAATTTTATTTTTAAAAATTTTGTTATTGAGTTCACTATTTTTATTTTATCCTTTGCTTTGATTAATTGCTCTTCAGCAAAATCACCACATGTATTATTGAATGGTAAGATTCTTATGAATTAATCATGGAAATTATTTTGTCCAAAATTTATTTTCATATTCCAAATGTAACCTATTACTTATCCCCAAGATATACTTCGAAGACACATATTATGGATGACAAAACATACTCTTAGTTGTAACTAGAACGGATTGTGGACTCAATGCTGGTAAAGTATTTTCTTTAGTAAAAATCAGTTATTCTTATGCAACAAACAAATTAAATTATTTAATACTAAATTTAGATAGATCATAAATATACTCTTATAGCATTAATACTTATTAATTTTGTTTCACTTTTAAATATTTACTTTGTAAATAATAAGTACTTTGTGTAGCATCAGTCCATAAATTTTGCTAAATATATTGCTATAATATAAAAGTTTATACTAAGAACCAAATAACATAATGCAGAAGAAAATAATCATATTCTGAAAATTCTTCTGAGGTAAAATATTAAAAGTGAAGGTATAATAGGTTTACTTTTCAACAAACAAAATAAAAATGTGAAGTATTATTTATTTCACATCATTGTATCAGCCACATAGCTTGCTAATACACGAGAAAGGTGATATACACTTATGGTTTCTCAGATACATTTTCTTTGGCATATTATCTAAGCAGCTATTTATGTCACAGATATCCATATGGTCAAGATATTTTAAATAATAGGCACTTCTAATTCTGGTATTCTTCTCTAGGAGTTTGTTCTGAATTGCAACAGATAGACATCTTCTTCATTTATGCTAACAGATATGCACAAAATGCCAAACTAAATCTTCACATGATTCTCAACACTGCATTTGAATTGGTGACTAAGCAATTATTAGCCTTCAATAAAAGTGAGAATTCTCCTTACCCCACAACCTCAGTAAAACAATACGTTAAAGACTCCTGTGGAAAAGTTTGGATTAATATGGAAAATTACAGCAATCCAATAAAACAAAGTTATATCTTGTTATTCATTTAACAAAAACATTGTGACAAGAACATACAGGGATACAGCTGAGAATCAAATTCTAATGTCACTGACTTTTCAGATTTAACACTTTGAGGGGAGAGACAGATATTACACATATAAAACAAATAATGACATTAGTGACGCCAGTTCTGTTTAAAAAGATTCAAAGCAAACATCTACAAATGAGAGATAACATGCAATTAAATTTCTGGGGCTGAGTTACCTATTTATGTATGGTATTTTCCATCTCCAGTCATTACCTACTAATTTAATAATCATATTTTAATAGCTGATTAATGTATTATTGTATAAATATACCATAATTCAATAATCAATTTATCAGTTGTTAGATATCATGGCTGTTTGCATTTCATCACTTGTGAATATAGGTCCAGGGAACATGGGTGAGCAGATAGCTGTACCAGACAATATAGAATCTATTGGGTATATGCTAGGTCATATAGTAAAGATATACTTTTAGTTATTTTAGGAACCCTCCGATTGATTTCCATAGTGGTTGTACCACTTTGAATTCCCTCCTGCAAGGAAGAACTGTTTTCCTTCCTTACATTAATGTCAGTATATTTCATGTTTTTCTTTGTAATGTTAAGCAATCTGTGGTAGAATGAAATCTAAATGTAGTTTTATTTATTTTCATAATGGCTGAGAGTGTTTAGCAAGTTTTTAGGTGTTTCTCAGTCATTTTTTTTCTTCTTTAAAGAAAACTCTGTTTACTTCCATGTACCTTCTTTCTTTATCCATGTACCTTTTTTAAAACTGGGTTTGTTATCTTGATGTTTAAGGTTTGCTGTTGTTGCTTTATATGATAGACACTAATTCAGTTATATGTATAACTAGGTGATACAAAAGGATCTTTATCTATCTGTTGTTCCATTGGTTGATTAATAAAGAAAACTGCTTGGCCTGATAGGTCAGAACATAAGTAGGTGGGGGAGACAGAACAGAATGCTGGGAGGAAGAGGGAAGTGAGGCAATCACCATGCCTCTCCTCTCTGGGTCATATGCAATGAATCCAGCCACCAGGTCAGACATGCTGAATCTTTCCCAGTAAGACACCATCTCGTGGTGCTACAAAGCTTATTAGAAATGGGTTAATCAAGATGTGAGAATTAGCCAATAAGAGGCTGGTACTAATGGGCCAGGCAGTGTTTAAAAGAATACAATTTGTGTGTTCTTATTTCAGGTGTAAAGCTAGCTATGAGGGAGCTGGGCAGGACGAAAAGCAGGCCTGCCTGCAGCTCCTTTCTACAACTAGGTAGGATTATTTTCCCAGTCTCTAGACTGCCTCTTCATTCAAATGATGGTGTGTGTCCTTTGCTTGTAGACTATTTGTTTAAGATGTGTTACATTTGCTTTAATGATGCAAAGATGTGTTCATTCTTTTATGTTGCTTTTGTTTTACTCTGTGATGCTGTGTTTCTTTGCCTGTCTAAAGTACCTAATGCTCTATTAAAGAACTGAACAGAAAAGAGTGAGGCAGGAGAAAGTATAGATGGCACTGGCAGGCAGAGAGAATCAATAGGAGGATAATTCTGGGAAGAGGAAGAAGGAGCAAGAGAGATCATGGAGCAAGAAAAGAAGGGGCCAGCCACCCAGCCAGCATCAGAGTAAGAGTGAAAGCAACAGTACATAAGTAAGAAAAGAAAAAAGTCCAGAGACAAAAGATAAGTGGGAAAATTTAAGTTACAAATATGGGTAGAAACAAGTCAAGCTAATGCTGGGCACTATTATTATTTGTAAGAAAGAATAAGACTCTGTGTGATTTATTTTGGAGATGGGTGGCAGCCCCCCTCACAAAATGCCAAAAGAGTAAAAAGGTGAAAGCAACCACTGATGCTTTGCTGTACCATAGCTTTTAGCTTTATGAAGATCCACTTTAATTATTTTTCTTTTAATAGTTTTTTGTATTCTTCAAGAATTTTATAAAATACATTTTGATATTATTATTTTCCCACCTCCAACCCCTTGTAGATCATTTTCTACACCTCAACACAACTAATTTTCTTTTCCTTCTCTTTTCTAAAGTGAGTAAAGAGTCTAGTGTGTGTTGGCTAACTACTCTTGAGCATGTGTGATGCCCTGATATATGATTGATATATTCAGTGACACCCCATTGAAAAAAAAACTGATTTTTTTCTCTTTTAGCATCTTGCAATTGACTTCTTGGTTGGAGCAAGGGTTTGTACACACTTTTCCTTCTTCAGCCTGAAATTTTTCACTGGCATGAGCTTTTACATGCTTTGTGCTTGCTGTCAGAGGTTTGTGAGATCACTGGAAAACTGCTGATATATCTAGAAACTACTTGTTCTTTGGATTCATGGGTTGTCTCTGACTCTCACAGTCTTTCCTCTCTCTCCTCTGCATACATCCCTGAGCCTTGGTGGGACAGATGTGATACAGAAAATCATCTTGTTCTTTGCATGTGGCCCAATTATGGTATCTGTATTAATTGCTATCTGTTGAAAGAGGAAGCTTCTCTGATAAGGGATGAGGCACTTTAATTTGCCCTTAGGAATTACTTTTTCCTAAGCTTATTTAGCAGAATAATGATATTTGGTTCACATAGGACCCTTGATCTATTTACTCTTAGGTTTGTTGCCTAATTGACAGTGTCATGTCATTTGTATTTTGTGGAGTGGTCATTATCATTATATCCAATAGAATGTATTTGTTTATTCTCATAACACTCATGCCACTAATAACTTGCTAGACATAACTAACAGGATGTCATTAGTCTAGCTTACAAGATTTAAGTTAGGTGAGATTGAAACATTTTTCTTTTCTGTTGAAATGTGTACATCTTTCAATACTAGAATACTAGCCAGTAGCAGTGAGAATTCCAGGTGAATGTCACTTAGATTTCTTCATGTTCTATGACATATGGATGTGATGTCTTTAGGGTCTTAACTTTAAAGTGTAACCAATAGCATTGGAAATAATCTGTAATGCATGCCATAAAGAAATGAACAACAAACAAAAACATGTAACCAGTTTCTAGTACTGGGAACTTTTTGGCAACATATAATGCCTAGTTTGGATTTTGAATGCCCCCTGCCATTTGTATTCATTTTAAATAGTGTAGATATAGGTAGGTCAGAATATATACAAGCTTAGGTTTTGATGGGGAAATTTTAACCAAAGACACAGATAGTAATCATTATAAAGTGTTTTTGACTCTAAATTATACAAGGTACATTTTCCCGATTTAAATCTCCCCATATATATATATATATATATATATATATATATATATATATATATATTGCTATTAATATTGTGCTAGTTTCAGAGTTTATTATATCACATTAGCAAACTTTTAAATAGTTTTAAAATAGCTCATTAAAAAGGCTTGTACATAGACTTAGAGTATCTTATTAAAATTTTATTTCTTTTATTTATTTATTTATTTTTTTGCATACCAAACCCAGCTCACTCTTGTTCCTACCCTCCTATTCCTCCTTCCTTCTCTACACCCTACCTCTCATTCTCTCCTCAGAGGGGATGAAGCCACCCATGGGGGAAGTCAACAAATTCCGTCACATCACATGAGGGAAAACCAAGGCTCTTCCCCCTCTACCTAGGGTGAACAAGATATCCCTTTGTAGTGAAAAAGTTCCAAAGAGACAGTTCATACACTAAGAATAAATTCTGGTTCTATTGCTAGTGATATGGTTAATTTGTGGGGTCACTAGCAGTGGGGTTTTATTGTATCTTATTATGCCATGTTCAGTGAATATTCCTGGGAGACCTGCAGGACTGCCCTTTTCTGAAGGGAAATGAAGTGGATCTGGGAATGAGGAGATGTCGGGAGGGGGGCAAGGGTAATAGGACTGGAGGGGAAACTGCTATGAGAGATGCATTCCATATACACAAACAAAACAAAGCAAACAAACAAGCAAAAAGGAAGAGGTCATCAAGTATTCAATTCAACTACAAACAAGGGGCTTGGAATAATGAATGGCTATTATTATAAAGCAAATAAAATTTAAGTGAAATAAAACTACATAAAACAAACCAAGCAAAGAAAAGACAATGTTGAGTTGATGAAACTACCACATTGAGCAGAAAGAAAACAAAGGTTAATCTAAACTTGAAGAGTTACAGAAGTATTTTTGATGGTCCAATATAATACTGCCCTTGTTGGCATACAAAGAAATTCCACAATAGCCCAGAATGGAGTATAACAAAGGTTTATTTATTTGGGGATAAATTCACAGAAAGGGTAGGGGTCTGTAGTCCTCTGCATGTGCTGGAACTGGATCTGAATCAAGCAGCCAAGAGGGCTGAGCACGCTTTTCATCTACATTTATAATATATGAGAACATGCCAAGAGGGGGCCAATACATTAAAGACTACTAGCTGAGGGAGTTCCCACAACATGCCCTCCAGTGCTCTGCAGAAAGAAAAGCTTCATCATTCAGATTGTGTACAAAAGTACCTATGCTGTCCAGTACTGAGTACATACATCTTTAAATAGTGAATATATCTTAGGAGAAACAGGGGCAGTTTCAACATAAAAGGAACAACAGCAAAGGTAGAGTACATTTTGCCACTAGTTCAAATGCCATCTAACTATCTACCATAGTCCTTGACTTAGAATCAGAACACTAGGAATTTCTAATTAATTCCTTTACATATAAATTCAAAGACAAAGGGTTTTCCCTTCTGTTTAAATGCTTTTATATTTTCCTGCTCCCATATCAGTACACATGTCAGAGTAACAGGGAAAATTAAATTGGTGTATGTTTTACAGATAAATAAAGACTGTGTGATAATCTCTGTAGAGGGATATTTGGTCAAGCTTGATGGTTTAATTGAACTTGGGATTAATTTACAATTAGTTTTGTTTACTTTCTTATATCATTAGTACACTTATTAAAATGGAGATACAAATAAAATCTGAGCCAATTACATAAGAAAATAATTGGATGTTATTAATCTAGGAACTCAGACAATCAATTAGAGCAAGAGTTCCCTTGTCTCCATCACCTCATTATTTTCCCTTCTTATTAATCACATAAACTGGACATGCATGCTTTATTCCTTTAGATATCAAATACAAGTCCAAAATGTGACAAAATATGCACCTATGCAAAAATGAATATTTAATGAAAGAAGTCTTTCCTTTAAATTGGAAAGTATTATTTTGAGCTGAGATGGTAGGCTAGTCATAAATTCTAGCTAAATAATTTTTAAATGAACGAATGAATTTCATATTTCAAATTTATCAACATTGTTAAATTGAATTTATTCACTTAGCAAAGTTTTGTGTAACTTGACTGAATTCCCAACTTTCATCCCTAACCCTACAGAAACCCATCAAATTGTCATTGTGTTGAAAATCTCCAATCAGAGAGCTTGGGAAGTTTGTGTTTTCATTATTGCTTCTTTTTACAGTTTCATATTTTGAACAGTTTTACTCAATACCTTAAATTGATTGTATGCTTTTTTCTTGGCTTTCTTGATATTCTTTAAGGGATTTATTGATTTTCTTAATTTTTTATTGTCTTTTCCTTGATTTCTTTTTTTTTACTTGGTCTTTAATTCTGTATTAAGTACTTAAGATCTCATTGATTAAATATGTTAGTGACAGGTACTGGGCACAAGATATCCTCTTTCAAATAAATGCTAATTATACAAGTGATTAAGACTTAGTATAATTTCAGTTATCCATTTTATACATTACATGAAGTACAGGTTAGCCATATATAGTAAACATTGTTTCTGGTTTCTATTAACATAAAATATTATAGAATATAGTAACTGATGATGTCCTTCTTTGTACTATCAGTAGTGTTCCTGTCTCTCCCAGTGAGGATATCTATCATCTCCTAAATTGGTCTTAATGTCCTTTTTTGCTTTAGCTGTTTGGAATAACAGGATTTGCTGTAGTAGGATAATGAAATCTGGTGGTGACTTTTTGACCTGGCTGTGGTTGATTGTGTTCTTGTACTGGAGTTTTGGTATCTGGGTATGGGGTGATGATAATTTAGGAGTCCCCTATATGTGCTGTGATTACCATTAATAAATAAAGAAACTGCCTTGGTCTGTTGATAGGGCAGAACTTAGGTAGGTGGGAAGGACAGGACTCTATGCTGGGAGAAAGGAGTGCAGAGTCAGAGAGAAGCCATGGAGCTGCCTCCAGAGATACACAAGCATTGTGGTAAAATATAAAATAATAGAAATGGGTTAAATTAATATGTAAGAGTTAGCCAATAAAAAGATAGAGCTAATGGACCAAGCAGTAATTTAATTGATACAGCTTCTATGTGGTTATTTCAGGTCTAAGCTAGCTGGACAGCCAGAACAAACAAGCAGGCCTCCTCCTACATATTGATAGATATAGGCACTTCTCTCTGAGTTCATCTTTCACAGAGATGGGTGTTTTGTTGCTTGGTTTATGTTTCCTTTCTAATTTTTTTCCTGATGATTTCCTTTTTATTCTATCACTGTATTTTCTTCTCTACAGCTTATATAAGTCGACAATTCATTCAGGCAATATAGGAATTACTGTGTGGTTACATTCTATTTTTCAAGTGAATGATTATAATGAATAATGGTAAAAACAAGTTTTTCATCTCTTTTGTGATTAAAAAAAGCATCTCAAGGACTCACATACATTTATAAATAACTCGTTACAGATTAACAGTGTGAGCGAGCAGGGAATGTTTTCTTGCCATCTTTTACTGGCAGGCTGTGTACTGTGGTTACAAAAAGAGAATCAATCACTTCATTATTTATCTTGAAAGGCAATCCTATAAGGAATCACAAACCTAAACTGTTATACATAAAAAACATCAGTCAGCTCTACTTTAAGTCCTTAGGTTGCATACCTACTCATTAATAGTTTCTTTTTTTTTCTTTTCTTTTTTTTTTGCTGGAGTAATAATGGTCAATTTATGCATTACCTTGTTCTAGAGGACCTGACAGACCCCTATGGGATCGGATGTGTGTTATGTATATAGGACAAAGCCTATCCCTGATTATATGTTACACCTGGGTGAATAATGAAATCAATTCTGTATCATCTGGTTTAAATTAGGTGGTTTCAATATGCAAGACAACTCTTTCTGCATATTGTAAATCAGTAACTATATTGAGAGGTTCTTTAAAATCCGTTAGTACCATAAGAATAGTATACAATACTGCCTTCTGGACAGAATTATAAGGGCTTTGTTCCAACTTAATTATTTCTTCTGATTTGTAACCTGCCTTCCCTGATTTATTTGCATCAGTATAAAATGTACAGGCTTCAGTTATTGGTGCAGCATGTACAATTTGGGGAAGAATCCAAGAAGTTCTCTTTATAAGGTTAAATCTATAGCTTTTAGAATAATTGCTATTAATTTCTCCAAAAAAATTTGCACAAGCCCTTTGACAGGGTTCATTGTCCTCCCATAATGTTTTAATTTTATCTGCTGGGTCTATACCTTCTACTTGACGAAGTCTCAATTCACCCTTTATAATTAGTTCAGAGACTTTTTCCACATAGGTTTATTTTTTAATTTTTTACTTGGTTTATTGGTTAAAAATTCATTCTAAGATAATATTGTCCCTCTTTATTAAAATTCCTGTAGGAGAAATTCTGGAAGGCAATATGACTAGAATAAAATTTGAATTCACCTTATCCACATATGCCTCTTATAATTTCTCCTCAACAATTGTCAATTCCTTTTCTGCTTCAGCTGTTAATTCTCTGGGACTATTCAAATCTTTATCACCATCTAAGGTTTTGTTTAAATGAATTATTAGATCAGGTGTTATCCCAACAGCCTGTAATAGACTGGAAATGTCTCCTAACAGTCTTTAAGAAATCAATCAGAGCCAGGTGGTGGTGGCGCACGCCTTTAATCCCAGCACTTGGGAGGCAGAGGCAGGTGAATCTCTGTGAGTTCGAGACCAGCCTGGTCTACAAGAGCTAGTTCCAGGACAGGCTCCAAAGCCACAGAGAAACCCTGTCTCGAAAAACCAAAAAAAAAAAAAAAAAAGAAATCAATCAATAAATAAAAAAAAGAAAAAAAATAGAAGCAACCATGCCCAAGACAACAGGAAATAACCAAACTCATTGTAAATCCAATAAATTAGAAAGAAATAGAATAGTTCAAAGAATCAATGACATTTGGGAGGCAGAGGCAGGCAGATCTCTGTGAGTTTGAGTCCAGCCTGGTCTACAAGAGCTAGTTCCAAGACAGGCACCAAAATCTACAGAGAAACCCTGTCTCAAAAATCAAAAAAAAAAAAAAAAAGAATCAATGAAAGAGTTGGTTCTTTGAGACTATCAACAAGATAGACAAACCCATATCCAAACTAACTATACAACAGAGAGATTATCCAAATTAATGAAACCAGAATCAAAAAGGGGAACACAACTATTTGGATAGGATCATCACCCCAGGCCCTTGCATCAATACATGAAAGGTATCTAGAATTTTTTGGTTAAGACTTCACTTCAAACTCTATCATCCATATATCCAAAGAGTCTGGAATGTTTACGTCGAAGTTCACCCAAATTTCCTTCCCTACGAGTTGGCTTAGTCCAGACCCCAATGATAGGAAAGCCCACCAAATGATGACCCCTCCTCAGAGTTGCTCAAGACCACTAACACAGGGTATTTAAATTGCCCTACAGACAACAAACACATGGTTTTCTCATCTTCTTTCCTATTTCCTCTCTGGAGGGTGGGAGGTTGGAAAACCATCCAGGAGTGTTGGTAATCATTAAACCTGGGCTTTTCCTAATTCAGTTTGATTCGGATTATTACATCAGCAGAGAGGGTTATCAGAGTACATATACTTCTCAGTAACAAGAAACACAAAGGAAATCCAAAAAGTCTTTAGGTCATATTTTAAAAACACATAGTCTAAAAATTTGAACAATCTAAATGAAGAGGAAAATTATCTTGATAGCTAACACTTATCAGTGTAAAATCAAGATCAGAGAAGAAATATAAATAGATCTACAACCACCAAGGAAATAGAAGCAGTCATTAAAATCTCCCAACCAAAAAAGCCCAGTCAAATTGTTTTAGTACAGAATTTTACCACCTCCTCAAAGAAATTGAAGAAGTCAATAGAAGATTGGAAAGATCTCACATACTCTAGAGTTTCTAGAATTAACATAATAAAAATGACCATCCATTTAAAAGCAATCTGCACCTTCAATGCAACCCCATGTAGATCTCAACACTATTTTTTACAGACATTTGAAAAGCAATACTCAAATACCTGAGAAAATAACAAAAAACTCAGGATAGCTAAAGCAATCTTATACAATAAAAGAACCTCCAGAGGTATCATCATTCCTAATTTCAAGTTTTCCTACAGAGCTATAGTAATAAAAACTGCATAATATTGTCATAAAAACTGAGTGGTTGTTTAATGAAATTGAACATAAAATGCAGACACAAATTTATACTTCTTTGAACTGAAGGCACACCTGGATAGTAACAGCAAATATTAGCTGAGGGTTAAGAGAGTACTCGAGGAAATGATTGGAATTGTGGGGCATTTTGAGATTCAAGTAGAAACTTGATGCAATGGAAACTTTCAGAAATTCATGAGGTTGAACCTAGCAAAAACTCCTAGTAATTGGTGATATTGAACCTGAATCAATCATTTTAAATAGATGGGTGTCTAGCTTAGTCATCATCAGAGATACTTCAACCAACTGATATGAGCAGATGCAAAGACCCAGAGCAAATCATTAGTTGGAGTTGGAAGAATCCTGTAGAAGGGAAAATGGAATGATTCTAGAATCAAGAGGGGTCAAGAAATTACAAGAAGATGGCCAACAGAATGAACTAGCCAGAGCCTATATGCACTCATAGAGACTGAACTGATAGTCAGGAAGCCAGTTTGAGTCTGACCTATGTCTTCTGCATATATGGTATGGTTTGTAGTTTAGGTTTCTTGGGGGATCAATGGAAGTAGGGTCTGTTTCTGATTCTTACCTGCTTGTATCATTAATTATTGAGTTCTAGTGAAGATGAACTTGTTGTAGAATAGAAAAATGTAAATATATATATACATAATTATATTATAATCACATATTAGAGTCATGCCTTTGTCATAAATATATTTAAGAAGAATAATAGTTCTTTTAAAACTAGAATGCATATGCAGAGAAAAATAAGTTGCTGTGATTTTGAACAGATGCTGCAGAATTTGCTATAATAGAATGATGCCATACTTCTATTTCAAAGGTAGAAAGCAATGCTGTATAATAAAATAAAATAAAATAAAATAAAAATATAATATAATAAAATAAATTGATCTCCCCTTTGATTTGCACTGCCCTATTTCTCTTTGTTTTATATTAAAACATTTTGCATAAGACTTCAATATCCTTCTAATGTAATAATTTCAGTTATCTTTTTCATTTCTCTGAGGATTTTCATTGTAAATAAAGCTCCTTTCAATATGTCATGCTTCCTTCTACTCATATGGTGTTGGAAGTTATGTTTGCTCTGTATTACTGAGATGTTGCTCCAAAATTATAAAACCTTGTCCTCTTTCAGCACAATGACAGAACTGAGTCTTAATGAGCTGCTTATCCTGAGCTACACTCTTGTAAGTCCATATAGCCTTCTTTTCTCCATCAAATTCATGTCATCTTCTTTCATTAATGATTACTATATGAATATATATGAGGAAAAATGTTATTAATGTGAGTAGAAAATACTTCTGAATAAAAAGGAAACTCTAAATTTGATAAAATTTTTTATTCTCAGGGATCTGAATTTTTCTGTTGGTATTTCACATTTTCCAGTTGACCATACTGGAAACAAATAAATAGGTTTAAACATTTTTTTTTATTTTATGTGGCTATGTTAAGTGTGGTATATAAACTGAGAACAAAATATTTTAAATTTGCCAATATTTTCATGAATCTCCTACTTCTAAACATACTGGAGAAATAAAATATGGGAAATTGGAGATCTTATTCCCATAAATAATAAGCATTATTTTAAACAGTACACATGGAAAAAATTGTATTCACAGGCTTAGAAGCAGTATTCACTAAAATAAATAAATGTAATCCCTGAATATATCCAAAATTCAATTTACTCTATAAGCTGTTTTATAGTAGTAACAGGATAAGCATAAGGGCTATGGTTAGGGTTAGCATTAGGCAGAGATTTGTTTCAGTTTCTTATAATTAGGAGTGATGTTTTCATTTAAAATTGAATGGTCTAGCCAGTTACAAAGAAAGTACGTCACTTCCAGAAGGACTGGGTAAGTAAAGAAAGACAGAAAATGGAGCACTCTAGACATCTGTGAAACATTCACATGCACCACAGGTAGCAGTTTAATAGAACACAAGGGACTCCTTGATCTTCCTCTTATCAAGAGTCTCAAGATTTTTAGTGTATTTTTATTGTGTCCCCATTTTCCTTACTGTGATGATATAATATTCTTGATGATGTAATTACTTTTATGATATAATACTTCACTTACTGTTAAGTGAAAATTATACACACTGATAAACCACTTTGAGTACTGTGCTTTTTTGCAAGGTTTTGTGCTTGCTTCTGGAAAATCAAGAGACAATAATATTTAAAGGTTGGCATGATATTAGATATGTCTTTAAAAGATTACAAAATAACTTTCAGATGCATCAGTGTCATTCACCAAACCTCTGTTTGGACAAATTTTACAATGGTTAGTTCCATCCAGTCTAGGTTTAAGTTTGCGTTAAATTTCTGTATGCTGATTTTGTTTCCATTGACTTTTTGCTTCTCTGATATAATATGCTTAACCAGATTTTAAATATATTGGAATAAGTACTCCATTAACACAATAATACAGAAAGAAACACAGCTGACTAGGAAGTCAGTCTTCCTAGACTTTATGGTTATACAAAGAAAGAGATTGCTCGCTTTGTAAATATGAACTTTTTTCTCACAACACAGTATTTAAACTTTAAAAGTTTATTATGTTTATAAATATCTTTATACCTAACTTACAAATAGTTCACAACTATGAAAATTATACTAGACCAAACAATGGAGTATGGATATGACTGATAATTTCATAATCTTATTAATGAGTCTTTTAAGAATGTTGAAGGTAAGACAGAAAAATCCATCTCCCTTTTGGCACTAAAATTTCTAAGGCTCTCTTAAATAATATAAAACACTGGTAATTTTAACGAGAAATTTCTATGATACTCTGTTTTTTTTTTAAATTAAGTTAAGCTCTTGGTACTTTGGCATTTAGATTTCTTAGTTCGTAGTTGTTAGAATCTTTTTATCTTTTATTTTTGAACAATAATATCAACAAATAACTACCTGCATGCCTGTACCAGACATTTTATTACTTCATGGATGCCCTGAAGAGATTTTATTGAAACCATAGATTATTGCTGCCAAAGCATGAATTCACTCATGTAAAATGAATGCCTCATCACACCATGACTGAATGTAAATGCCTACGTCACTTTTCCTGAAGCTATCTTATTTCTACATGCTACGTGGTTCAATAAATACTTATAAATTAAATTTTCCTAAAAATGTTAAATAATACCAAACTGCCTCCCAGGCCAATGTTTTCTGATTCTTTATAGCTTGTCAAAACTGTACTTCTCCCTTGATTGAATGGATTACCTAGATTATATATGCTAGGTTGTCTGATTCTTAGGGTTTGGAGAATCAGTTGATAAGTTCATATGTCTGTCCCTAAAAGTTAGAGAGAATCAGGTATGACTGTAATTAAGAACATCACTGAAAAAGATGAAGTGCATTACCCCAGATTTCACAAATTTTCAGTAAGAATAATGAGGCCAAGGGGGGGAAAAAATATATATATATATACATACATATATATATGTGTGTGTGTATGTGTGTGTTTTGTGTGTATAATTTACACATATATAAATTATATATGTGTAAGTTATAAATATTTATATATAATATATATTTAAATATAACACATTTATTTAGTAGCATAATATGATAACGCACATTTTTATTTTCATTTCTATATTCTATCATTTCAGTAATGTGTGGTCGTTTTGTATAAAACTAAAAGGTTTATTTTACATGATGTTAAACTGCTATTGAAATTTGCTTTCAGAAATTCGCTTTCAGATTATAATAACATAAAAAGTTCTACTTCTGGCACTGTGATTCAGATTCTTACATTTGTCCTGCATACAAAAATTTCTGGTTGCATAAAATTGAAAGTTCAGAGAGATAAGAAAAGATTAAACATTTGGCTCTACTAGTCTTGTGCTTGTATTTTTACTGTCAGTATACTTAATTCATATCAGAAATTGCCTTTGAATTTTGTAAACTCACTTTATAGCTGCCCTTATTCCATAATCTTTAATATAGTGATAATAATATCTTGTATAGTGATTAAATTTAATAAGATATAGAAATGTCTCAGCACTACTAGTCAAATAAAATTTAAGTTCATTTGTGCTTTTAATATCTCAATTTAATCATGCCTTCATGGTACATCACTCATATGACAAAACAATAAAAGTTTTATAGATGTAAGATAAATACCAATTTTAGAATAGGTTTGAATATGGAAATATGTCATTAATTAATTTGATTCTTCAATTTTTTTCCAAGTTAGAGTTAGTTTAAATATATTAGCAACACAGATTAAGTTTTAAATTTTGAGCTATACAGTAAAAAGGTGTTGACACCATGTTAGGAGTTTTTAAAATTTTAATTCATAAAGATTAGGAAATGTCTCAAGTAATTGAAGATATTAGATTATATATTGCTATTTAAGTTGACATAATACTACACGTGAGTTATCTGCATGTTCTCCCTGTTTCTTTGCCTGTAATATAAGCAATCAAAATGTAAACAAATGGACTATCTCTGTTAAGTTTTTATATTCAATATTATAGTAAGATTCCAACTAGTCAAGCCTTTTCAACACGTTCATAAATTAGGAATTTGTAGAGCAATGCTCACTTCATCAACATATACATTAAAATTGGAGAGATGGTGAAGAGAAGATTGATGTGGCCCATCACAATGATAACAAGCAAGCTCTTAAGGTATTCTATACTTTACACATATACACAGTCAACAAATGAATAAATGCAATAAAATTTTAAAAGAAACTGTGCAATGAACTTGTCCTGTCCTTCCAATATCATGACATCAAAAATGTTTGTTGAGTAAATTGGGAGCATGTGGGTCATGACAGAGAGTAGAAAGTGAGAAGGGAGAAAGGGAAAGTAGTTGAAAAACTGTATAGTTTGATAAAAACAATTTAAAAAACTGATAGTTCTTGCTAATATCAGGGAAATAATTCTTGAAAATGACAAATAGGTGTTTGAACAAAATCTTGAGGATGATTTCAAGATTAAGTAATCAAGATCAGCAAGAAAAATATTTTTGTTAATTAAATTTCATAATTCTCTTTGTAACCTCTTGTGACTTACTTTATATAGTCAACTTCCATATTCACTAACAATGAGTTACTCATACATTAGTCTCGCTATACTTTCTTACTAGAGTTAATTCTGTAATAGCTCCAAGCAGGAAATGAAACAAAAAATACTGTGTTTTGGGAACACTTATGAGAAGAACACTTGTGAGAAGAAGGAAAATAAAGAAAGGGAAAAGCTTAATGTCAAAGTTATAGAATTCATCAGATTATATGACTCTAAATACAGTGATATTTATGATCTATATTCATAATCAAATATTTCTCTGGAATACATCCCAATATTTTAGAAACATAACAGGTTGACTTAGAGAGTTCCCCAGGGAAATGTGGGCATAAATACCATAACAGAAAAATTTTAAATTGTTGAGTTTGTCATGGAAAGATATAATTTATTATTGCAGAGTGTTTGTTGAAGATATTAGTAGTATCATTGGAAAGAAATTGAGAAGTTTGAAATTGGACAAATTTGTTCCTGTAAATAGAAATGATGCTTTTAGTACATTTCACACATTGGTTAGACCTTACTTATCATATGTTGGCTTAAAAGTATAGAAAGGCAAATTTATTAGACTTTTCTTTGGATAAAGAACACTTCTCACAACCCCCCCACCCATTCGATGTTGTTTTTCTAAGATTCATTTCCCATGACCAACGATATGGTTGTTTAGAAGTCACTGTAGTCATGTTCCAATATTCCAGTGGAGTGTGGCTACTATATGAAATGACTAAAGAGCCTGGGGTTGTTTACAGCTTACCTGGTGTTTAAAACATGCTAAATGCAAGAGTTTTGGTCACGGTGACTTTCAGCACCTGAGAGAGAGAGATGCACTTACTTGTGAGGGTAAATTTTGACCTGTAGGGGAGACCCAGAAAGATGGAGATACTGATAATTTGGATTATATATTGATGAAAATTACTGGTTGTGAGCAAGGTCAGCCCAAAAGAAAAAAATATGTGTAGACTATACACCAGAAAACAATAGGAACAACAAGTCAAGTGTTTAAGATTAATATATACCACCATATTAACTCAATCCAGCCTCTAAAAGATTTGGAATTTATAATGCAGTATTTGAGTATTTCTGATTTTTTTTTTTTATTCTTTTTTACTTAAAATTTCCAACTGCTCCCCGTTTCCCATTTCCCTCCCCCTCCTCCCACATATTGCCCCCTCCCCCCGCTCCCCTCTCCCTATCCCCACTCCACTTCTCCTCCCCCTAGTCCACTCCCCCTCCCTCTCGATACTGAAGAGCAGTCCAAATTCCCTGCTCTACATGAAGACCAAGGTCCTCCCACTTCTATCTAGGTCCAGGAAGGTGAGCATACAAACAGGCTACGCTCCCACAAAGCCAGTTCATGTATTAGGATCGAAACCTAGTGCCATTGTGCTTGGCTTCTCATCAGCCTTCATTGTCCGCCTTGTTCAGAGAGTCCAGTTTCAACCCATGCTTATTCAGTCCCAGTCCAGCTGGCCTTGGAGAGCTCCCAATAGATCAGTTCCACTGTCACAGTGGGTGGGTGCATGCCTCGTGGTCCTGATTTCCTTGCTCATGTCCTCCCTCCTTCTGCTCCTCATTTGGACCTTAAGAGCTCAGACGGTTGATCCAAATTGGGTCTCTGTCTCTCTCTCGATCCATCGCCAGATGAAAGTTCCTGTGCCATTCTCCTTGGCCTCTCGTCAGCTCTCATTGTCCACCACATTAAGAGAGTCCGGTTTTATCCCATGTTTTTTTCAGTAGCAGTCCAGCTGGCCATGGTGAGCTCCCAATAGATCGGCCCCCGTGTCTCAGTGGTTGGGTGCACCCCTCATGGTCCTGACTTCCTTGTTCATGTTCTCTCTCCTTCTGCTCCTCATTATAACCTTGGGATCTCAGTCCGGTGCTCCAGTGTGGGTCTCTGTCTCTATCTCCATCCATCTCTAGATGAAGGTTCTATGGCGATATGCAAGATATTCATCAGTATGATTATAGGATAGGTTCATTTCAGGTTCCCTATCCTCAGGTGCCCCAATGAACTAACTGGGGACATTGCCCTGGGCTTCTGGTAGCCATTCCAGGTTCAAGTCTCTTGCCAACCCTTAGGTGGCTCCCTTAACTAAGGTATGAGTTTCCCTGCTCCCCCATCCAACCTTCCTTTACCCCCAATCACCCCGATTCCCCCAGTTCCCCTCATCCTCTCCTTCACACTTTTCTCTCCCCATCTCCCCCCATCCCCATCCCACCCCACCCCCCAAGATTCCCAGTTTTTGCCCATCAATCTTGTCTATTTCCCATAGCTGGGAGGATATCTATATGTTTTTCCTTGGGTTTACCCTCTTGTTTAGCTTCTTTAGGATCACAAATTATAGACTCAGTGGCACCTATCCATGGCTAGAAACCAATTATGAGTGAGTACATCCCATGATCTTCTTTTTGGGTCTGGGTTACCTCACTCAGGATTGTATTTTCTATTTCCATCCATTTGCATGTAAAATTCGAGAAGTCACTGTTTTTTAACGCAGAGTAGTACTCTAATGTATATATATTCCACACTTTCTTCATCCATTCTTCTATTGAAGGGCATCTAGGTTGCTTCCAGGTTCTGGCTATTACAAATAATGCTGCTATGAAAATAGTTGGACAAATGCTTTTGTCATATGTTAGGGCATCTCTTGGGTATATTCCCAAGAGTGCTATTGCTGGGTCCAGGGGTAGGTTGATCCCAATTTTTCTGAGAAACCGCCACACTGATTTCCAAAGTGATTGCACAAGTTTGCTGTCCCACCAGCAATGGATGAGGGTACCCCTTTCTCCACAACCTCTCCAGCAAAGGCTATCCTTGGTGTTTTTGATTTTAGCCATTCTGACAGGTGTAAGATGATATCTCAAAGTTGTTTTGATTTGCATTTCTCTGATCGCTAAGGAGGTTGAGCATGACCTTAAGTATCTTTTGGCCATTTTAACTTCTTCTGATGAGAATTATCTGTTCAGTTCAGTGCCCCATTTTTTAATTGGGTTAATTATCCTTTTAAAGTCTAGTTTCTTAAGTTCATTATATATTTTGGAGATCAGACCTTTGTCTGTAGCGGGGTTGGTGAAGATATTCTCCCAGTCAGTAGGCTGCCTTTTTGTCTTAATGACAGTGTCCTTCGCTTTACAGAAGCTTCTCAGTTTTAGGAGGTCCCTTTTATTCAATGTTGCCCTTAATGTCTGTGCTGCTGGGGTTATACATAGGAAGCGATCTCCTGTGCCCATATGTTGTAGGGTACTTCCCATTTTCTCTTCTATCAGGTTCAGTGTGTTCAGATTGATATTGAGGTCTTTGATCCATTTGGACTTGAGTTTTGTGCATGGTGATAGATATGGGTCTATTTTCATTCTTCTACAGGTTGACATCCAATTGTGCCAGCACCATTTGTTGAAGATGCTTTCTTTCTTCCATTGTATACTTTTAGCTCCTTTATCGAAAATCAGTTGTTCATAAGTTTGTGGGTTAAAATCTGGGTCTTCTATACGATTCCATTGGTCGACTGCTTTGTTTTTATGCCAGTACCATGCTGTTTTCATTACTGTAGCTCTGTAATAGAGTTTAAAGTCAGGGATGGTAATGCCTCCAGAAGTTCCTTTATTGTATAAGATTGTTTTGGCTATCCTGGGTTTTTTGTTTCTCCATATAAAGTTGATTATTGTCCTTTCAAGATCTGTGGAGAATTTTGATGGGATTTTAATGGGGATTGCATTGAATCTATAAATTGCCATTGGTAGAATTGCCATTTTTACTATGTTGATCCTCCCAATCCAGGAGCAAGGGAGATCCTTCCATTTTCTGGTATCCTCTTCAATTTCGTTCTTCAATGCCTTAAAGTTCTTGTCAAATAGATCTTTCACTTCCTTGGTTAGAGTTACCCAAGATAGTTTATGCTTTTTGTGGCTATCGTGAAAGGTGATGATTCTCTTATTTCCCTCTCTGCTTCCATATCCTTTGTGTATAAGAGGGCGACTGATTTTTTGGAGTTGATCTTGTATCCTGCCACATTACTAAAGGCGTTTATCAGCTGTAGGAGTTCTTTGGTGGAGTTTTTGGGGTCGCTCATGTACACTATCATATCATCTGCAAATAATGCAAGTTTAACTTCTTCCTTTCCAATTTGAATCCCCTTTATCCCCTTATGTTGTCTTATTGCTATTGCTAAAACTTCGAGAACTATATTGAAGAGGTATGGAGAGAGTGGACAGCCTTGGCGTGTTCCTGATTTTAGTGGGATGGCTTTAAGTTTCTCTCCATTTAATTTGATATTAGCTGTCGGCTTGCTGTATATAGCTTTAATTAAATTTAGGTATGACCCTTGTATCCCTAATCTCTCCAAGACTTTTATTATAAAGGGATGTTGAATTTTGTCAAATGATTTTTCAGCGTCTAATGAAACGATCATATGGTTTTTTTTTTCAGTTTATTTATATGATGGATTACATTGATAGATTTGCGTATGGTAAACCAGCCCTGCATCTCTGGTATGAAGCCTACTTGAACATAATGGATAATTTTTCTAATGTGGTCTTGGATTCGGTTTGCCAGAATTTTGTTGAGGATTTTTGCATCGATGTTCATGAGTGAGATTGGCCTGTAATTTTCTTTCTTGGTTGGGTCTTTGTGTGGTTTTGGTATCAGAGTTACTGTAGCTTCATAAAAGGAATTTGGCAATGACTCTTCTGTTTCTATATAGTGAAATACCTTAAGGAGTATAGGTATTAGGTCTTCTTGGAAGTTCTGGTAGAATTCCGCATTGAAACCATCTGGTCCTGGACTTTTTTTGGAAGGGAGGTTTTTGATAACTGCTTCTAATTCTTCACGACTAACAGGTCTATTTAGGTTGTTCACCTGGTCCTGGTTTAACTTTGGTATATGGTATTTATCTAAAAAAGTGTCCATTTCTTTTACATTTTCCAGTTTTGTGGCATACAGGCTTTCGTAGTAAGATCTAATGATTCTCTGAATTTCCAATGTGTCTGTGGTTATGTCTCCCTTTTCATTTCTGATCTTATTAATTTGCAAATTCTCTCTCTGCCGTTTGATTAGTTTGGATAGGGGTTTATCAATCTTGTTGATTTTCTCCAGGAACCAGCTTTTTGATTTATTGATTCTTTCAATTGTTTTCTGTGTCTCTATTTTGTTGATTTCAGCCCTCAGTTTGATTATTTCCAGTCTTCTACCCCTTCTAGGTGAGTCTGCTTCTTTTTTTTCTAGAGCTTTCAGGTGGGCTGTTAAGTCTCCAATGTGTGCTTTCTCTGTTTTCTTTAAGTGGGCAGTTAGTGCTATGAACTTTCATCTCAGGACTGCTTTCATAGTGTCCCATAGGTTTGAGTATGTTGTTTCTTTATTTTCATTGTCTTCAAGGAAGACTTTAATTTCTTTCTTTATTTCTTCCTTAATCCAGGTATGGTTCAGTAGTTGACTATTCAGTTTCCATGAGTTTGTAGGCTTTCTGGAGGTAGCATTGTTGCTGAATTCTAGCTTTAATCCATGGTGATCTGATAAGATACAGGTGGTTATTAATATTTTTTTGTAACTGTGAATGTTTGCTTTGTTACCGAGTATGTGGTCGATTTTTGAGAAGGTTCCATGAGCTGCAGAGAAGAAGGTATATTCTTTCCTATTTGGGTGGAATATTCTATAGATGTCTGTTAAGTCCATTTGATTCATTACCTCTATTAATTCTCTTATTTCTCTGTTAGGTTTCTGTCTAATTGACCTGTCCATTGGTGAGAGAGGAGTATTAAAGTCTCCTACTATTAATGTGTGCGGTTTGATGGCTGCCTTGAGTTTTAACAATGTTTCTTTTACGTACGTGGGTGCTTTTATATTAGGGGCATAGATATTCAGGATTGAGATTTCATCCTGATGAATTGTTCCTGTTATGAGTAGAAAATGTCCCTCTCCATCTCTTCTGATTGCTTTAAGTTTGAAGTCAACTTTGTTAGAAATTAGTATGGCCACACCTGCTTGTTTGCTAGGTCCATTTACTTGATAAGCCTTATCCCAGCCCTTTACTCTGAGTAGGTGCCTGTCTTTGTGGTTGAGGTGTGTTTCTTGTAAACAGCAGAATGTTGGATCCTGTTTTCGTATCCAATCTCTTAGTCTGTGCCTTTTTATAGTTGAGTTGAGTCCATTGACATTAAGTGATATTAATGACCAGTGGTTGTTAACTCCGGTCACTTTTTTAGTAGTAGATTTTGTGTGTTTCCCTTCTTTGAGATGTGCTGGTAAAGGATTTCTAGATGTCTGAATTACTGTGGTCATTGTTGGACTCCTTGATTAGTGATTTTCCTTCTATTACTTTCTGTAAGGCTGGATTTGTGGCTACGTATTGTTTAAATTTGGTTTTATCCTGGAAAATTTTGTTTTCTCCATTTATAGTGAACGAAAGCTTGGCTGGGTATAGTAGTCTGGGCTTGCATCCATGGTCTCTTAGTTTCTGCAGTACATCTATCCAGGACCTTCTGGCTTTCATGGTTTCCGTAGAGAATTCAGGTGTAAGTCTGATAGGTTTACCTTTATAAGTAACTTGGCCTTTTTCCTTTGCTGCTCTTAGTATTCTTTCTTTATTCTGTATGCTTTGTGTTTTGATTATTATATGGCGAGAGGATGTTTTTTTTTGATCCAGCCTATCCGGTGTTCTGTATGCTTCTTGAACCTTCATAGGTATATCTTTCTTTAGGTTGGGAAAGTTTTCTTCTATAATTTTATTAAATATATTTTCTGGACCGTTGAGCTGCGCTTCTTCTCCTTCTTCTATTCCTATTATTCTTAGGTTTGGTCTTTTTATTGTGTCCCATATTTCCTGAATGTTTTGTGATGAGAATTTGTTGGCTTTGCTGTTTTCTTTGATCAGCGTGTTTATTTTCTCTATGGTATCTTCAGAATCTGAGATTCTTTCTTCTATCTCTTGTATTCTGTTGGTTATGCTTGTTTCTGTAGTCTCTATTCATTTACCTAGATTTTCCCTGTCCAGCTGGCCTTCTGTTTGTGTTTTCTTCTTTGCCTCCATTTCAGTTTTTAAGTCTTGAACTGTTTCCATTATTTGTTTGATTGTTTTTCCTTGGTTTCCTAGGGTATCATTCACTGATTTACTCAATTCTTCAAACTTTCTGTTATACTTCTCATCCATTTCTATAAGGGCATTTTTTACATGCTGTTTAAGGGTGTCAATCACTTTCATAAAGTCAATTTTATCTACTTCTTCATGATTTAGGTGTTCATGTCCTCCTGTTGTGAGGTCGTTCGGTTCTGGTGGTTTCATATAGTTTTTCAGATTGTTGGGTGAATTCTTGCATTGGCGCCTGCCCATCTCTTTCTCCGAATGCTCCCCTATGGATCTTCTTTTACCAGATCAGGTCTCCTTGCCTACTGATGTACTTTCCCAGTGATGGCACCCTGCAGTGATAGCTCTCCTGGTGCTCCAGTGATGTCTCTCCTGGTACCAATATCAGATCTCCGTGCCCAAAGACGGCTCTCCTGGTACCCAGATTAGCTCTCCCACTGATGGCTCTCCTGGTGCCAAGATCAGATCTCCGTGCAGGTTGGGTAGTTCGTAAACAAAGGCCTTACCTTGCTTGGTGCAGGCAGGCCAGTGAACCAAAGGAAGTCTCGCCTGCCTACTTGCCCTGAGGATTTGCCCCCAGCGCCAGACAGACTGAGCTGGATGGTGTTATGTGCCCAAAGAGGAAAGGGGGCAGAAGGAAGAAGGGTTCTGGATGCAAGCTGGGCGGGACAAGAAGAGAGAGGCAGTATGCATGGTGTAGAGCCCCTGCAGGGAGGCCAGGGAGTATAGGGTGGGGGATGAGGAACTTCAGAGTTCCCTGTCCAGGGCTGCTTCCGCCCCACCAGTCAGGTCACAAACTCACCCCACTGCTGTCTCTCCTGGTGCCGAGATCAGATCTCAGTGCAGGTTGGGTAGTTTGTAAACAAAGGCCTTACCTTGCTTGGTGCAGGCAGGCTGTAGAAGCAAAGGAAGTCTCGCCTGCCTACTGCCCTGAGGATTTGCCCCCAGCGCCAGACAGACTGAGTTGGATGGTGTTATGTGCCCAAAGAGGAAAGGGGGCAGAAGGAAGAAGGGTTCTGGATGCAAACTGGGTGGGACAAGAAGAGAGAGGCAGTATGCAGGGTGTAGAGCCCCTGCAGGGAACCCAGGGAGTATAGGGTAGGGGATGAGGAACTTCAGAGTTCCCTGTCCAGGGCTGCTTCTGCCGCCGCCAGTCAGGTCACAAACTCACCCTGCTGCTGTCTCTCCTGGTGCCTAGATCAGATCTCCGTGCAGGTTGGGTAGTTTGTAAACAAAGGCCTTACCTTGCTTGATGCAGGCAGGGTGGAGAGACAAAGGAAGTCTTGTCTGCCTACTTGCCCTGAGGATTTGCCCCCAGCGCCAGACAGACTGAGCTGGATGGTGTTATGTCAGTATTTCTGATTCTTATATTCTCAAACTTTCTTTTTCCTTTCCTTACAATGTTCAGGGCAATTGTTTACTTTCTGTTATGAATACTTGGAAATGTGCAATAATAATTATTAGTTCTCAGTGGCCCACATCCTTATTTGTCCTGAGGTTGAAAGGCTTAGAGTAAAAAAACACTGAACCATCTTGGACCCATGAAATGTTGGGTATCTCTTGGAAATAGAACACATTATTTTTATATTATGAGATAGTCATAAGCTTCGGGTGCTCAAGAAATAATGCCATGATTTTATTACGAAATGCTACCCACTGATTTCTGTATTACCCTGTTGGTCCCAGCCTCTTGTGAGGCTCCTGTGAGTTTAGGGTATTGGGAGTATTTGAAGGAAGCAGGTCACTGGAGTTATATCCTCAAAGGTTACAATTTCCCCAATTATGTCCTTCCTCTACAGATGTTATACTCAAGGTTTCTATTACTGTGCTAAAACAGCATGGCCAAAAGCAATTTATAAAATAAAAGGGTTCATTTTCTTTTAATATTCAGGTCACACTCAGTTATTGAATAAAGTCAGTGCAGGAAATCAAGGCAGAAACCCAGGTTTAGAAACATGGAGTTGTACTTAAGGGATTTCTTCACATGGATAAAGTACGCTTCTTGTAGCAACAAGACCACAATATGAAAATGGCACTGTCCATACTAAACTGGGTCTTCCAGTGTCAGTCATTAATTAAGACAATGCACCACAGGCTTGCCCACAGTCCACTCTGGTGGGAGCAATTTGACTCTTGCTTATGGCAAGTTGCCCTAAAACTAGCTGTCACAACATCATACAAAATCATGAGATCAAGGGCTTTTGAACCCAGAGGTTTTATCTCCCACTGCCATTGTATAAGCACAGATAGAACGGAATCAATGGCTACTGGGTGAACCCTCCAAAGTATTTATTCAAAATTAATATTTTCCTCTTTAAAGTTTTTTCTCTCGACAATTGTTAATTTATGGAATATTTATGAAGGGAAAATTGGAAGAGATGAAATAATACTATTGATACTCTCAATATAATTTCTTCTAATTTGTCTTTATTACTCAGAATTTGGGGATATTTTTATATATTTTACAAACACATAGTGTACTGTAATTTTATTAAATTGAAAAACAATTTTAAAAATTAATTTGAAAATATAAGACTAGCATCCTTGAAAGAAAATACACTTGCTTGACTTAGCATATTGTTCAGTTTTCATAGTCAAAAAATGTGAGTTATTTAAATACTGAATCATAGGAAATGTAGGTGACCCCAAATACCCTTTGGGATGTCTATTATAAAATTCTTTTTTTGTGGATTATGGTTTTAAAATACAGCTTAAGGAGGAAAATAGCCTGGAAATATTTTACTTATGGATGAGATTGCATTATTGTTTTAGGCCATTTTACATAATTATTAATATTCCTAGAATCTTAATACATTTTAATGAGGTATTTATATGTTTAAAAGTAATGCAGTGGTTTTCATGATAAATAATATTGGAAGGCCACAAAAGAAAATTGGACCTGAAATATTTATGTATGAAAAATTATTCTTCAAGAAAAAATTGTGTGCTCAATATATTGACATCTAAAGTATACTTAACCAAATTAATAAATTTTCATCAGTTTTGATTGTAATATGTTGTGATACATGGGGAATATTGGAGATACAACTTAGACAGGGGAAGTTGACTGACAGAATGCAAGAATCCTGCTCTTGATATATGCCCCATGATTTATAATTTATTATAAATATATTATATTAGTCAGGGACTCCGAATTAAGATTCCTTACACAAATTAAGTTTTCAATTTTTTAACTCACACAAGGACATTGAGTTCAAATGTAAGCACTTATCAGTCTATAACTTTACACGATCTATGTAGCACCTTTTGAATGAGAGAGGCATTAAACATTGTCCTTTTTGTTTGCTTGTTTTAGAAGATTTTAGAGATCAGTCCACCATCATAGTAAGCATAACTAAGCCTGAGAAGGATTCCACTCATCATTTGTTAATAAAAGTTCAAGCTTCAGAAAATTTCACAATATAATGAGATGGCATATACACATAGTAAAAGGGATTTAGAATTATATTCATATTTTCAATATAACAGCTGAATACTACAACATTATATAAATGGACCACATTTTCTTTATCAATTTTTTTTTCTGTTAAAAGACATCTACATTGTTTCTAGTTTTTGGTTATTGTAAATATAGCCTTGGGGAACATGTTTGAGCTGGTGATCTCATGGTAGGATGGCATGTCCTTTGCTTGTCTGCTCAGGAGTGGTATAGCTGGGAGTTGATGTAGATCAATTCTCAACATTCTGAGGAACAACATTATGGAATTTCGTAATTATTATACAGGTTTGCACACCTACCACCATTAGAGAAGTGTTCTCTTGATCCATATCCTCACCAACATTAGCTGTCTTATGATATTGATCTTAGTCATATTGTCTGGTTTAAGATGGAATCTCAAAGTAGTTGTAGCTAATATGGAAGAAAATAAAATATCCCAAGTTTTCAATAGCTCTCTTTGAATTATGGTAGAAAATGAAAGAAAAAGAATATCAGAGATTTTTTATGTTCACAAACATAATACCTGGCACTGTTAAAATGTTCTTATTAAAAGATACCTTGCTGTGCCATGTAAAGATTTTTATCAAATGTTTCTAGTTCTGTCAAGGTATATATGGCAGTTTCTGTAGATACCCATAATGAGTTTACTTGTTATTAAACATTACACAAAGAGAATATTAGTTACATTACTATTATATAATCAGGATCAAAATCCCTTCTACAGATATTTTCTAGCAATTTGCACTTAGATAAGGACCTATATACAGTGTGTTTCTGATCACATAGTTATAGGTTCTCCTCAGTTGTTTCATGATGGAGTATTTAAACTCACTAAGTAATTCACATTTCTAAAAAAAATCAGTATTTTTTCTCCAATAAGAATTCTGAACTAACTTTGAAATGGAAAAAATTGGGTGATTTTGAACTCTACTCTTTTACAGCATTTTAAAACTCTTGAGATACTCCCTGGGCTCCCTGCAGGGGCTCCACACCCTGCATACTGCCTCCCTCTTCTTGTCCCACCCAGCTTGCATCCAGAACCCTTCTTCCTTCTGCCCCCTTTCTTCTTTGGGCACATAACACCATCCAGCTCAGTCTGTCTGGCGCTTGGGGCAAATCCTCAGGGCAAGTAGGCAGGCGAGACTTCCTTTGTTTCATTGGCCTGCCTGCATCAAGCAAGGTAGGCGCTTTGATTACGAACTACCCAACCTGCACGGAGATCTGATCTCGGCACCAGGAGAGACAGCAGTGGGGTGAGTTTGTGACCTGCGGCGGCGGAAGCAGCCCTGGACAGGGAACTCTGAAGTTCCTCATCCCCCACCCTATACTCCCTGGCCTCCCTGCAGGGGCTCTACACCCCGCATACTGCCTCTCTCTTCTTGTCCCACCCAGCTTGCATCCAGAACCCTTCTCCCTTCTACCCCCTTTCCTCTTTGGGCACAAAACACCATCCAGCTCAGTCAGTCTGGCGCTGGGGGCATATCCTCAGGGCAAGTAGGCAGGCGAGACTTCCTTTGTTTCACTGGCCTGCCTGCATCAAGCAAGGTAGGTGGTATGTTTACGAACTACCCAACCTGCACGGAGATCTGATCTCGGCACCAGGAGAGACAGCAGTGGGCTTGCATCCAGAACCCTTCTTCCTTCTGCCCCCTTTCTTCTTTGGGCACATAACACCATCCAGCTCAGTCTGTCTGGCACTGGGGGCAAATCCTCAGGGCAAGTAGGCAGGAGAGACTTCCTTTGTTTCACTGGCCTGACTGCACCAAGCAAGGTAGGCGCTTTGATTACGAACTACCCAACCTGCACAGAGATCTGATCTCAGCACCAGGAGAGACATCAGTGGGGTGAGTTTGTGACTGGCTGCGAAAGCAGCCCTGGACAGGGATCTCTGAAGTTCCTCAACCCCCACCCTATACTCCCTGGGCTCCCTGCAGGGGCTCTACACCCTGCATACTGCCTCTCTCTTCTTGTCCCGCCCAGCTTGCATCCAGAACCCTTCTTCCTTCTGCCCCCTTTCCTCTTTGGGCACATAACACCATCCAGCTCAGTCTGTCTGGCGCTGGGGGCAAATCCTCAGGGCAAGTAGGCAGGCGAGACTTCCTTTGGTTCACTGGCCTGCCTGCACCAAGCAAGGTAGGGACTTTGTTTACGAACTACCCAACCTGCAGGGAGATTTGATCTTGGCACCAGGAGAGCCATCAGTGGGAGAGCTAATCTGGGTACCAGGAGAGCCGTCTTTGGGCACGGAGATCTGATATTGGTACCAGGAGAGACATCACTGGAGCACCAGGAGAGCTATCATGGCAGAGTGCCATCACTGGGAAGGTACATCAGTAGGCAAGGAGACCTGATCCGGTAAAAGAAGATCCATAGGGGAGCATTCGGAGAAAGAGATGGGCAGGCGCCAATGCAAGAATTCACCCAACAATCTGAAAAACTATATGAAACCACCAGAACCGAACGACCTCACAACAGGAGGACATGAACACCTTAATCATGAAGAAGTAGATAAAATTGACTTTATGAAAGTGATTGACACCCTTAAACAATATGTAAAAAATGCCCTTATAGAAATGGATGAGAAGTATAACAGAAAGTTTGAAGAATTGAGCAAATCAGTGAATGATACCCTAGGAAACCAAGGAAAAACAATCAAACAGATAATGGAAACAGTTCAAGACTTAAAAACTGAAATGGAGGCAAAGAAGAAAACACAAACAGAAGGCCAGCTGGACAGGGAAAATCTAGGTAAACGAATAGAGACTACAGAAGTAAGCATAACCAACAGAATACAAGAGATAGAAGAAAGAATCTCAGATTCTGAAGATACCATAGAGAAAATAAACACGCTGATCAAAGAAAACAGCAAAGCCAACAAATTCTCATCACAAAACATTCAGGAAATATGGGACAAAATAAAAAGACCAAACCTAAGAATAATAGGAATAGAAGAAGGAGAAGAAGCGCAGCTCAACGGTCCAGAAAATATATTTAATAAAATTATAGAAGAAAACTTTCCCAACCTAAAGAAAGATATACCTATGAAGGTTCAAGAAGCATACAGAACACCGAATAGGCTGGATCAAAAAAAAAAACATCCTCTCGCCATATAATAATCAAAACACAAAGCATACAGAATAAAGAAAGAATACTAAGAGCAGCAAAGAAAAAAGGCCAAGTTACTTATAAAGGTAAACCTATCAGACTTACACCTGACTTCTCTATGGAAACCATGAAAGCCAGAAGGTCCTGGATAGATGTACTGCAGAAACTAAGAGACCATGGATGCAAGCCCAGACTACTATACCCAGCCAAGCTTTCGTTCACTATTAATGGAGAAAACAAAATTTTCCAGGATAAAAACAAATTTAAACAATATGTAGCCACATATCCAGCCTTACAGAAAGTAATAGAAGGAAAATCACTAATCAAGGAGTCCAACAAGGACCACAATAACTCAGACATCTAGAGACCCTTTACAAGCGCAACTCAAAGAAGGGAAACACACAAAATCTACTACTAAAAAAGTGACCGGAGTTAACAACCACTGGTCATTAATATCACTTAATGTCAATGGACTCAACTCAACTATAAAAAGGCACAGACTAAGAGATTGGATACGAAAACAGGATCCAACATTCTGCTGTTTACAAGAAACACACCTCAACCACAAAGACAGCAACCCACTCAGAGTAAAGGGTTGGGATAAGGCTTATAAAGTAAATGGACCTAAGAAACAAGCAGGTGTGGCCATACTAATTTCTAACAAAGTTGACTTCAAACTTAAATCAATCAGAAGAGATGGAGAAGGACATTTTCTACTCATAACAGGAATAATTCATCAGGATGAAATCTCAATCCTGATTATCTATGCTCCTAATATAAAAGCACCCACGTACGTAAAAGAAACATTGTTAAAACTCAAGGCAGCCATCAAACCGCACACATTAATAGTAGGAGACTTTAATACTCCTCTCTCACCAATGGACAGGTCAATTAGACAGAAACCTAACAGAGAAATAAGAGAATTAATGGGGGTAATGAATCAAATGGACTTAACAGACATCTATAGAATATTCCAACCAAAAAGGAAAGAATATACCTTCTTCTTTGCAGCTCATGGAACCTTCTCAAAAATCGACCACATACTCGGTAACAAAGCAAACATCCACAGTTACAAAAAGATATTAATAACCACCTGTATCTTATCAGATCACCATGGATTAAAGCTAGAATTCAGCAACAATGCTACCCCCAGAAAGCCTACAAACTCATGGAAACTGAATAGTCAACTACTGAAACATACCTGGATTAAGGAAGAAATAAAGAAAGAAATTAAAGTCTTCCTTGAAGACAATGAAAATAAAGAAACAACATACTCAAACCTATGGGACACTATGAAAGCAGTCCTGAGATGAAAGTTCATAGCACTAACTGCCCACTTAAAGAAAACAGAGAAAGCACACATTGGAAACTTAACAGCCCACCTGAAAGCTCTAGAAAAAAAAAAAACAAGCAGACTCACCTAGAAGGGGTAGAAGACTGGAAATATTCAAACTTAGGGCTGAAATCAACAAAATAGAAACACAGAAAACAATTGAAATAATCAATGAATCAAAAAGCTGGTTCCTCAAGAAAATCAACAAGATTGATAAACCCCTATCCAAACTAATCAAACGGCAGAGAGAGAATTTGCAAATTAATAAGATCATAAATGAAAAGGGGGACATAACCACAGACACAGGAAATTCAGAGAATCATTAGATCTTACTACGAAAGACTGTATGCCACAAAACTGAAAAATGTAAAAGAAATGAACAATTTTTTAGATAAATACCATATACCAAAGTTAAACCAGGACCAGGTGAACAACCTAAATAGACCTGTTAGTCGTGAAGAATTAGAAGCTGTTATCAAAAACCTCCCTTCCAGAAAAAGTCCAGGACCAGATGGTTTCAATGCGGGATTCTACCAGAACTTCCAAGAAGACCTAATACCTATACTCCTTAAGGTATTTCACAATATAGAAACAGAAGAGTCATTGCCAAATTCCTTTTATGAAGCTACGGTAACTCTGATACCAAAACCACACAAAGACCCAACCACGAAAGAGAATT
Organism: Chionomys nivalis; assembly: GCF_950005125.1. Classification (NCBI taxonomy): domain Eukaryota; kingdom Metazoa; phylum Chordata; class Mammalia; order Rodentia; family Cricetidae; genus Chionomys; species Chionomys nivalis. The sequence goes on along the minus strand of NC_080094.1, from coordinate 75,401,705 downwards.
ACAGGCCAATCTCACTCATGAACATCGACGCAAAAATCCTCAACAAAATTCTGGCAAACCGAATCCAAGAACACATTAGAAAAATTATCCATTATGATCAAGTAGGCTTCATACCTGAGATGTAGGGCTGGTTTAACATACGCAAATCTATCAATGTAATCCATCATATAAATAAACTGAAAGAAAAAAATCATATGATCGTTTCGTTAGATGCTGAAAAAGCATTTGACAAAATCCAACATCCCTTTATGATAAAGGTCTTAGAGAGATTAGGAATACAAGGTTCGTTCCTAACTATAATAAAAGCTATTTATAGCAAGCCGTCAGCTAACATCAAATTAAATGGAGAGAAACTCAAAGCTATTCCACTAAAATCAGAAACACGACAAGGTTGTCCACTCTCTCCATACCTCTTCAATATAGTTCTCGAAATTTTAGCAATAGCAATAAGACAACATAAGGGGATAAAGGGGATTCAAATTGGAAAGGAAGAAGTTAAACTTGCATTATTTGCAGATGATATGATAGTGTACATGAGCGACCCCAAAAACTCCACCAAAGAACTCCTACAGCTGTTAAACGCCTTTAGTAATGTGGCAGGATACAAGTTCAACTCCAAAAAATCAGTCCCCCTCTTATACACAAAGGATATGGAAGCAGAGAGGGAAATAAGAGAATCATCACCTTTCACGATAGCCACAAAAAGCATAAAATATCTTGGGGTAACTCTAACCAAGGAAGTGAAAGATCTATTTGACAAGAACTTTAAGGCATTGAAGAACGAAATTGAAGAGGATACCAGAAAATGGAAGGATCTACCTTGCTCCTGGATTGGGAGGATCAACATAGTAAAAATGGCAATTCTACCAAGGGCAATTTATAGATTCAATGCAATCCCCATTAAAATCCCATCAAAATTCTTCACAGATCTTGAAAGGACAATAATCAACTTTATATGGAGAAACAAAAAACCCAGGATAGCCAAAACAATCTTATACAATAAAGGAACTTCTGGAGGCATTACCATCCCTGACTTCAAACTCTATTACAGAGCTACAGTAATGAAAACAGCGTGGTACTGGCATAAAAACAGAGAAGTCGACCAATGGAATCGTATAGAAGACCCAGATTTTAACCCACAAACCTATGAACAACTGATTTTCGATAAAGGAGCTAAAAGTATACAATGGAAGAAAGAAAGCATCTTCAACAAATGGTGCTGGCACAATTGGATGTCAACCTGTAGAAGAATGAAAATAGACCCATATCTATCACCATGCACAAAACTCAAGTCCAAATGGATCAAAGACCTCAATATCAATCTGAACACACTGAACCTGATAGAAGAGAAAATGGGAAGTACCCTACAACATATGGGCACAGGAGATCGCTTCCTATGTATAACCCCAGCAGCACAGACATTAAGGGCAACATTGAATAAATGGGACCTACTGAAACTGAGAAGCTTCTGTAAAGCAAAGGACACTGTCATTAAGACAAAAAGGCAGCCTACTGACTGGGAGAAGATCTTCACCAACCCCGAAACAGACAAAGGTCTGATCTCCAAAATATATAAAGAACTCAAGAAACTAGACTTTAAAAGGATAATTAACCCAATTAAAAAATGGGGCACTGAACTGAACAGAGAATTCTCATCAGAAGAAGTTAAAATGGCCAAAAGATACTTAAGGTCATGCTCAACCTCCTTAGCGATCAGAGAAATGCAAATCAAAACAACTTTGAGATACCATCTTACACCTGTCAGAATGGCTAAAATCAAAAACACCAAGGTTAGCCTTTGCTGGAGAGGTTGTAGAGAAAGGGGTACCCTCTTCCATTGCTGGTGGGACTGCAAACTTGTGCAACCACTTTGGAAATCAGTGTGGCGGTTTCTCAGAAAAATTGGGATCAACCTACCCCTGGACCCAGCAATAGCACTCTTGGGAATATACCCAAGAGATGCCCTATCATATGACAAAAGCATTTGTCCAACTATGTTCATAGCAGCATTATTTGTAATAGCCAGAACCTGGAAGCAACCTAGATGCCCTTCAATGGAAGAATGGATGAAGAAAGTGTGGAATATATACACATCAGTGTACTACTCTGCGGTAAAAAATATTGACTTCTCAAATTTTGCATGCAAATGGATGGAAATAGAAAATACGATCCTGAGTGAGGTAACCCAGACCCAAAAAGAAGATCATGGGATGTACTCACTCATAATTGGTTTCTAGCCATGGATAGGTGCCACTGAGTCCATAATTTGTGATCCTAAAGAAGCTAAACAAGAGGGTAAACCCAAGGAAAAACATATAGATATCCTCCCAGCTATGGGAAATAGACAAAATTGATGGGCAAAAAATTGGAATCTTGGGGTTGGAGTGGGATGGGGATGAGGGGTGATGCGGAGAGAAAAGTGTGAAGGAGAGGATGAGGGGAACTGGGGGAATTGGGGTGATTTGGGATAAAGAAAGTTGGGATAGGGGAGCAGGGAAACTCATACCTTAGTTAAGGGAGCCACCTAAGGGTTGGCAAGATACTTGAACTTGGAATGGCTACCAGATGCCCAGGGCAATGTCCCCAGTTAGTTCATTGGGGCACCTGAGGATAGGGAACCTGAAATGAACCTATTCTATAATCATACTGATGAATATCTTGCATATCGCCATAGAACCTTCATCTAGAGATGGATGGAGATAGAGACAGAGACCCACACTGGAGCACCGGACTGAGATCCCAAGGTTATAATGAGGAGCAGAAGGAGAGAGAACATGAACAAGGAAGTCAGGACCATGAGGGGTGCACCCAACCACTGAGACAGTGGGGCCGATCTATTGGGAGCTCACCAAGGCCAGCTGGACTGCTACTGAAAAAACATGGGATAAAACCGGACTCTCTTAATGTGGTGGACAATGAGAGCTGACGAGAGGCCAAGGAGAATGGCACGGGAACTTTCATCTGGCAATGGATCGAGAGAGAGACAGAGACCCAATTTGGATCAACCGTCTGAGCTCTTAAGGTCCAAATGAAGAGCAGAAGGAGGGAGAACATGAGCAAGGTAATCAGGACCACGAGGCGTGCACCCACCCACTGTGACAGTGGAACTGATCTATTGGGAGCTCTCCAAGGCCAGCTGGACTGGGACTGAATAAGCATGGGTTGAAACTGGACTCTCTGAACATGGCGGACCATGAAGGTTGATGAGAAGCCAAGGACAATGGTACTAGGTTTCGATCCTAATACATGAACTGGCTTTGTGGGAGCTTAGCCTGTTTGGATGCTCACCTTCCTGGACCTAGATAGAAGTGGGAGGACCTTGGTCTTCATGTAGGGCAGGGAATTTGGACTGCTCTTCAGTATCAAGATGGAGGGGGAATGGACTGGGGGGAGGAGAAGAGGAGTGGGTATAGGGGGAGGGGAGCGGGAGCAGGGGGCAATATGTGGGAGGAGGGGGAGGGAAATGGGAAACGGGGAGCAGTTGGAAATTTTAATTAAAAAAGAATAAAAAAAAACTCTTGAAAATTTCTAAGATTATTTAACAAAACATTCTTACTACATAAAAAATACAACTGAGAAGTTAGTGATATTTAATTTAACAAGTACAATAAAATGAATTATTGATTTTTCTGTACTAAGGAGTCAGAACAACAAAAATCTTTCAATGTAAATCTGATCAAGTAAATTTTAGCATGAATTTCATTAGATTAATGCACAGCTATTTCAAAAGATAAATGCCTGAGTACTAAAATTCAATGAGTTTTACAATATGTTTGATGTAAAAGAATGTTATTCAATATTCTATAAGTAATATTGTAAAATTATATAAATTGTCAGGTTTTGTGTACGAGTGTATATGCACATGCTTCATCTATTTAAAAACATTTGACTCCTCTTCTGAGTGTGGACCATGGGGCTATCAGCCTACTTATACATTTTGCTATTAAATTATTTCTTTTATTAATATTTCATATTATTTAATTTTTTCATAATTATAGAATGTATTGTCAATTAATGAATACAATATAAATTAATCAACATTTATTGAAATGAATTATGGATGATAGTGCTTAAATTTTCTCTATAAGCTCTATAATTGTTCATGAATATCAAACATTTATATTTTATTTTTTTGTAATGTTCTGATTTAATGTGACAATCATTCTAAAATAGAATATCATGTCCTAAATTTACAAAGGACTAATAAAAAGTATTTGATATCAATGTAACTGTCTTGAAATATCTATTTGTGTTTGGAGTCACTATCATTAATATTTTTACACTGTGAGTGAATTTCTTTCTCTATTTCAAAAACCATTACTTTCAGTTACTAAACGCTATTTCTTAATTAAAAAAAAAGTGTGCTTACACATAAAAATGGGTAATTGAAGTGATTGAACGTGGAATTACATAGGCTTTATATGTGTAGGGTGGCTACATAAGTGAAGCTTAGACTTTTGCTGATCAGAATCATGTGCCAGAAAATCTCATCATGAGATATAATTGGGATTTGAAGCACTGTGGTTTTTTTTATTAATTTATTCCTTCATTAATTAATGTAGTCTAATCCAATCACAGTTTCCCTTCTGTCCCTATTCTCTTCCCAATTTCTTCTCCCAGTCTCTTGTCCCACCCTCAATTCCACTTCTCTGTTATCTTCAGAAAAAAGCAGATTTCTCATGTCTATCAACTAACTATTGCTTATCAAGTTACAGTAAGACAAGACACCTCCTTTCCAATTACAACTAGAGCAGGCAACTCAGTAGAAGGAAAGAATTCCCAAAGCAGGTAACAGAGTCAGAGACAGTCCCTGCTCTCAATATAGGATTCCAACAAGAGGAGTAAGTTACACACCTGCAATATATATGCAGAGGTCCTAGATCAATCCCATGCAAGTTCCCTGGTTGGCAGTTAAATCTCTGAATGCCTGTGAGACCAGGTTTGTTGATTCTTTGGGTTTTCTTATGGTTTCCTTGGCTCCTCTGGTTCCAAAAATTCTTTCGGTTCTCTTTTCTACAGGATTCCCTAAGGTCCACATATTTTTTTACTGTGGATCTCTGCATCTGTTTCCATCAATTACTAAGTAAAGCCTCATCTATAACAATTGGGCTCAGCAACAATTATATTTGTCTTTCTGAGTCTGGTTTATCTCACTCAAGATGATATTCTCTATATGCTTTCATTTGCCAGCAAATTTCAAGTTCCAAAACAATTATCTACAGAACTTGAAAGAACAATATTAATCTGCATATGGAAAAACAAAAACAAAAATACAGGATAACTAAAACAATCCTGTAAAATAAAGAAACTTCTGGAGATAACAATAGTCCTGGTTTCATGCAGTACCACAAAGTAATAGCAATAAAATCCTCAGGATATTGGCTTAAAATAAACAGATTGATTAAATGGAATCAATTTGAAAACTCAGACATAAATCCACAAATCTATTGACACTTGATTTTTCAATAAAGAATTTAGAAATATACAATGAAAAAGAATTAATCATTGTCAACAAATGATGCTTGTCAAAATGGATGTCAGCAAGTAGAAGAATGTAAGTAGATCCACCTTTTCTATCACCTTGCTCAAAACTCAAGTTCAAGTGGATCAAAGACATCAACATAAAACCAAATAGACTGAACCTGATAGAAAAGAAGTGGAGAATCCTCAGCAGATTGGCACAGGCTACAACTTCCTTAACAGCATATCAATGTCACAGACACTAAGATCAACAATTAATAAATGGGACTTTATAAAACTGAAGAGATTCTTAAGGCAAAGGACACCGTTAATAGGACAAAATGCAGCCTACAGAATGGTAAAAAGATCTTCACCCGCCCGTTTCTGATAGAGGGTTTATCTAAAAATTACATAGAAAAACTGTAGAAACTAGACATCAAAAATTAAATTAACCTATTAAAAACTGGGGTGCAGATCTAAACAGAATTGTCAACAGAAAAATCTCAAATGGCTGAGAAACATTTAAAGAATTGTTCAACATCCTTAGCTAAGAGGGAAATGTGAATCAAAAGAATAAAACGCTAAGATTCTGTTGTATACCTGTCAGAATGGGCAATATCAAAAATATAAGTGACTGTTCAGGTTGAAGTGGATATGGAGCAAGGGGAACACTCTTATACTGCTTATGAGAGTGCAAACTTATACAGCCACATTTGAAATTGATATTCGTAGTTTCTCAGAAAATTGGAAATCAGTGTATCTCAAGACCAATCAATTAAACTAAATGGTTTAAAACTATTTACCCTGAATATTGATCTAAAGTGACTTGCATCATTGCATAAGAATAGTCTCTAAATGTCTTTGAACAATCACAAAAAATCTATTTATAAGATAAGACTGTGACTTCATTTGTATTATGAATAGATTTTTAAATTGTAAACTATAAGCATCATAGTTTAACTGTGTATCTTTTATTGACTTTCTTGCTAATGTCTAAGGCATAGTGTACATTGGATTTTGGAAATGTCTGTACAATTAACGAACTATAAGTATACCTTTCTAAGCCGTTATAAAATCTGCAGATAGGAACTGACTAGTGTTTTCAGAAAAGACAAAAATGTAAATAAATAAGAGAGTAGAATTGAGCTGTGAAGATGGTTCAACAGAAAAGGACCTTAGCATACAAACCTCACATGAGTTTTACCCTGGGATCCCACAGTGGAAAGTGAAAACAGAACCAACTCCTAATGGTATCTTTTGACCTCACTTGCAAATGATATATTCTTTGATATTCTTTTTAAATGTTTTTCTTCTTTTCCCTTATGTTCATTGTGAGTGTATGTGTTCACATTTGTGTTAGTAAACACACGTATCCCAACAAAATGCACATTTGTTTATGGTCACGTAGACGCCAGAAGTTCATTTTGTGTCTTTATTAGATACAGCTTGACACCTTATTCAGTAAAGAAGTATCTCTCAGCCAAACCCATGTACTAGGGATCTACTTCATCTTCTTGAAGAGGCTGAAATTACAGAGGAGCACAGGAATTTGCTTAGGTTTTGGAACTTACAAATTACTCCAGTTATCTTGCTTAAAAGTCCTGTGTTTTAAATGATGCACTCTTTTACCAGACAAGTATTGATATGTTAAACTATCTCAATTTTTTTATTGAAAAAATAAATATGCATTTTTGTAGTACGAGCTGCGGGCTGTGTTCCTGCCACCCCAGCTCCTGGTCGCCTGGCTAGCTTATGCCCCAAAATAACAACACACAAACTGTATTCTTTTAAACACTGCTTGGCCCATTATATCTAGCCTCTTCTCGGCTAACTCTCGCACCTGGACTAGCCCATTTCTAATAATGTGTGTAGCACCCCAAAGTGCTATTACCGGGAAGATTCTAGCCTTATGTCCATCCTGGGTAGGAGCTTCATCGCATCTGCCCCAGAAAGGAGAGCTATTGAGTCTGAGCTCACTTCCTCTTCCTCCCATCATTCTGTTCTGTTTACTCCAACCATCTATGTTCTAACCTATGAGGGTTATTTTTTAACCAATGACCTTCCTCCATCACATTTTGTTCTTTTTTTCCAGTTTCTAAATTTCTTTCCAGGTCCCGACTTCTATACCAATCCAAATTTATGGGGTTTTTACTCTCTTTTTCTGAAACAGACAAACAAATGAACCAAGAAGCAAAACAAAATAAAATATAAAGTAAAAAAGATAGGAAACATACAGAAAAGCAAACAAAAATACAAAAAAAAAAACACACAAAAAGACAGAAAAGAAAACCAAAATAAATAAGCAAAAGACCAATAAAACATAAAAATGAGAAAACAAAGTAAAATGAATCAAAGTTCACAAAACATCACTGAGTTCTGTTTGTATTGGTCATATACTCTTGGGTATGATAGACTGCCCAGAAATGCGTTTGATATACCAGTGGGACTCATTTGGAGAAACTGATTTTCCCTTTTTCATAGGGTATCAATGGCAGGAAACTTATAGATAAAAGGGGAGACACAATGCTAATTTTTTTTCCTCAGTACTGGGACCCCATTGATCTTGAATTGACGAAGGTGTTCTGTGTGCTCCCACAGTCTTTGTTTGTTCTTATGTTTATCAGTGCTGTTGTACCTTGCCCTCTTAGTAAGGCTTCTAACAGTGAGATCAGGACCTCTTCCTGGCTTTTAGCTGGCTTTTGGTAACCTGTTCCCCATGCTGGATTACAGGGTTCTGCCTCAAAGTAAGGGAAGGAGCTTTGTCCTGCTTCAACTTGATGTGCTATGCATGTGCAAGGCCATAAGAAGCCTGTCTCTTTTCTGAATGGAGATGGAGGAGGAGTAGATGAGGAGGGAGGACGGTAAAGGCGAGGGGACTGGAAGAGAGGAGGAAGGGGAAACTGGTTGTTATGAAAATAAATGAAAATGTTATTTAAAAAACTGTTAAAAATATTATCAACTTATTTGTCCTCTTAGTTTAAATGGAAGACTTTTACATTCTTACATTAATTGTAAGTGAATCTAGAGATCAATCTTAGGTTAACTGAAAAGTTTATCTTGATGCCTTCCTGGTAACATTCAACTGCTATAAGATACTCTTCATTCCTTCAATATTGGAGTTCATGCCTTGGTTTAATTTTGTCTAAAATAAACATAATGTTTCTGTTCTGAAAATAAGAGTGCTGGTATGTAAACTTAAGAATAGTATAAGCATAAGTTTTATGCTACTGAAGCAGACTAGGAATGAGCATTAAGGGCATTAGACAGTGTTGAAAACAAATACATCCTCATCAGGATACTCTGATCAATTGTGTGTTTCTCATCTGCTTAAAGCACAGTGATGTGTGACATCTAAATTTTCTTGGGTCATCAATGAAAAGAATAACATTTTTAGAGTACAATAGTCTTAAGTGATTCTTCCATTAGTAACCCTTAAGTAACATCATATTAAGTCACTGTCATTCTTTAAAAAAAAGATATATTGGAGATGGCAATGGACGGGCCCTCTTGGATCTAAGTGTCTTTTCACAAACCCATTATTTGATCCAACTAACTAAAAAAGCCAAATTGCCATTCAGTGAAAGAATAAAATTTGATAACTTCAAAATACCATAGTTTTGAATCTGTGTCCATTTAATGACTCCCAGTAATTCCACGGAAAGCAAAAAAAAAAATTGATTGTGTGCTTTGTTATTTTTGTCAAAGCACCCATAGTTTTCAAAACTATTATTAAGATATGCAAAAATATCATGAGAATTAGGCAATGTGTGAATGTATAAATGTGTCACTGCATATGAGTCACAGTATACTTGGTGACTATGATGCTCAAGGCAAAATATTCATGTGATTTACATCTGTGGAATAACAAGGAATGCTTGATACAATGGGACATTTCAGTGTTGATTATTCATATATTTTCATTCTTCCCTCTATGAGATATTAATCCTTTCTCCTTCTAGAAATAGAATTGCAGATGAAACCAAAATACTTCTTGGGGATATGTAGACCTTGAGTGTGGCCAGTGACCTTTGATCACATCTATCTGTGTGCTGTTGTAGGTAGGTAGATAGGGAGGTAGGTGGGAAAGTTGATTGTATGCTGACAGCTGGGGTATGAGAAGAGTGAAAGACTCTTAAGACTTCAACATTTCCATGTGCATTCATTGCTTATGAGCTTATTGAACAATATGAGAAAACTAAGGGAAGTGCTGAGTTAGTCTCACAATATAATTGTGCAAATAAATGAATAAAAAATAATCAGCAAGTTTTTAGTGTTGAGCCAGAAAATGTGATGTGTACAATTCCTGAAAACATAGGACCTAAGATTATAAGTAAGTGGCACCTATAAATTAAAACTTTATTTTGCTTTTTATAAAAAAAATAGTAATTTTATGTGTGGATATGTGTGAATCCATGTGCAGGTTCTCTGAAAGGGAACCAACCGCTTTCAATCACTGAGTCACCTTCCCAGCCCACCTTGTTACTATGGTGCTGACTCATTTGTATCAGGTGATTTTGGATTGCTTACATTTCAGAGGATTTTTGGTTTGTTTTGTTTTTAATTTTTTAATATTGTGCTCCTTCCCAATACCTTCTCATTTGAATATTAATTAGCCTTTATCCTCTTTGAATCTTACATAGTTTGATGGCATAACTATAAAGGATATTTTTAACTTTTAGAGAACATTTGGTGGGTAGAACATTTTATTTTTATCTTTTCAGGAAGAAAATATATTAAGTAAAGCAATCCAAAAGTTATAGATCGGACTATAATTATGCTTTCTTGTTCTTCTAAGGTATCAGTTAGAATCTGGAAAGATGGTCAACAGTTAAAATCCCTGGCTGCTCTTCCAGAGAACCGAGGTTTGGCTCATTGTACCCAAATGGAACCTCACAACCATCTGTCACTCCAGGTTCAGGATAAACTATGACATGTTCTGTCCTCAGAGGACAAGCACATGCATGCAGGTAAACACACATGCCCATAAAATAAAACAATTTTCAATTAAAAAAAACAGATTAAAATCATTACTTTCGATGTTCAGAGATTGATTTCAGAAATAATTTCAGACTTGGGTATGAATTTAATTAGAATTTTTTTTTTTTGGAAATAGATTCTTTTCTCATGCATGATATCCTGATTACAGTTTCCCTTCTCTCTACCATTCCCAGTTCCTCCCTACCATCTCTACTCCTTTCTAACTCTTATTTTAAAAGTACATGCTTATAAGAAATAACAACCAAACATGACAAAATAAATATAATAAGATAATACAAAAACCGTCATGGGTCTATTTTCATTCTTCTACATATTGTTATCCAGTTTTGCCAGCACCATTTGTTAAATATGCTTTCCTTTTTACATTTAATTTTTTCGTTCCTTTGTCGAAAATCAGGTGTTCAGAGTTGTGTGGATTAGTATCTGTTTTTTTCTATTCATTTCCACTGGTCCGCCTATCTGTTCATATGCCAATACCAGATTGTTTTTAGTACTGTAGCTCTGTAGTATAGTTTGAAGTCAGGGATTGTGATGACTCTAGAAGTTCTTTTATTGTACAGAATTGTTTTGGCTATCCTGCTTTTTTTTTTCCTTTTCCACATGAAGTTGAGTACTGTTCTTTAGAAGTCTGTGAAGAATTTTTCTGAGATTTTGGTAGGTATTGTGTTGAATCTGTAGATTGCTTTTGATAAGATTGACATTTTAATATGTTAATTCTGCCTACCCAAGAGCATGGGAGATCTTTCCACTTTCTGGTGTTTTCTTCAATTTCATTCTTAAAAGCTTTAAAGTTCTTGTCATACAAGTTTTCCACTTGTTTGGTTAGAGTTACTTCAAGATACTTTATGCTATTTGTGGCTATTGTGAAGGGTGATGTTTCTCTAACTTCTTTCCCAGCCCTTTTATCATGTATGTACAAGAGGGCTACTGAATATCATCCACCATGATCAAATCGGCTTAATCCTAAAGATGAGGGATGGTTCAATGTACCTAACCTTGTTAGCCAATCATCTTTATGAGGTGTGTCTTAACCACTTAACCAACTATCCAACCCACCTCACAGCTACACATTTCCTTCAACAAAGTAAAATCTACTCCACCAAGGCCATAGACTTATAATGACCCCCAAACCCACATACTTAGAGAAACCAATGTCATTGCCACTACCACCACTACCACCACCATCATCATCAACAACAACAACAGCAAAAACAAAAACAAAGGAATCAATAATCATTGGTTAATGATATCTATCAATATCATTGGTTTCAATTCCCGCCAAAAAATACACAGACTAATAGGATGGATGTAGAAACAGTATCTATCCTTTTATTGCATCCGAAAGCATACTTCAAGGATAGACATTACCTGACAACAAAATTTTGGACAAAATATTCCAAATGAATGAACCAAAGATGTAGGCTGGTGTAGTCATTGTAATATTTAACAACACAGACTTTAAATCAAAATTGATCAAAAGAAATTGGGAATGTTCAATCAAAATGATAAAAATAAATTTACTAAGATGGCATTTCAAATGTTAACATCTATGCCTGAAGCAGAAAGGTATCCATCTTTGTAATAGTAATACTACTATAGACTACATCACATATTGAGTCTCACCCACTGATACTTGGAAATTTTAAAGCCCCACTTTCACTAAAAAACCAATCATAAAGCAAAAACTAAACAGAGAAATGTTGGAGCTAGGAGATGTGATAAACCAAATAAACCTAAACTATGTTTACAGAGCATTTTATTCATCCCCCCCCCGCAAAATATGACTTCACCTCAGTATCCCAAGGAACCTACCCCAAAATTCATGTAATATTCAGACAAAAAGGAAGCTTCCACTGACATAAGAAAATTTAAGTCCCTCCCTGCATCCTGTTAGACTATCAAAAGCTAGATAACAACTGAAGCTACAAAAAGTTTACAGACTTTTGGAAACAGAGCAACTATCTGCTGAATGGATCAACAGAAATAAGGAAAGAAATTAAAGACCTTCCAGAATTCAATAAAATATGTATACTTAGCATATCCAAAATTATGGGGCAATGAAAAGAGTTCTAAGAGAACAGCTCATAGTGCTAAATGCCTACATAAAAATATGAACAGATCTGTCAGTGTTGACTTAGCAGAATAACTGAAAGCTCTATAAAAAAAGAAGCAAACACACCCTGGAGGAGTATATGGCAGGAAATGTCAACTTAGAGTTGAACTCAATAAAATAGAAAGAAAGAGAAAACCTACAAAGAATCAATGAAACAGAGTTAGTTCTTTGAGTAAATCAACAATATAGACAAATACTTATACAAACTACTGAAAGATTGCAGGAGGAAGTTCAAATTAATTAAAACAAAAAAAAGAGAATAACAAAAGATACCAAGGAAACACAGAGACTCATAAGAGTATAGTTTAAATACCCATACTTCACAACACAGGAAACTTAAAAGAAATCACTTACCAAAGAGAAACGAAGATAAGATAAACAACATAAATATATCTATACTTCCTCTACCAATAATGCTCAAATTAGTCCTTAAAAGAGAAACAGATAGAATATTGCCAAATTCTTTTCATGAGGCCACAGTTTCACTGATACTCAAACCACATAAAGATTTCACAAATAAAGATAATTACAGATCAATTGTCTGCAAACATAATCCAAGAACACATTAAAAGATCATCTTCCATGATCAAGGAGGCTTCATCCCAGAGAGGCAGGGATGGATCAACATATGAAAATCAGCTAATATAGTCCATCACATAAATGAACTCTAAGAAAAATGCATGATTATATTATTAGATGCAGAAAAGGTCTTTAACAAAATCTAACACCCTATCATGATAAAAGTCCATGAGCAACTAGGGATAAAAGGGAAATATCTTGCTTAATAAAGCCAATTAGATGCAAGCCTATTACCAACACCATATTAAATGGAGAGAAACTCAAAGCAATTCCACTAAACTCAGCAGCAAGACAAGGTTGTCCACTCTCTTTTTATATCCAATATTGTACTTGAAGTTTCAGCTAGAGCAATAAAACTACTGAAAAAGATCAAGGGAATGTAATTGGAAATGATGAAGTCAAAATATTCATTTTATCAGATGATATGATAGTATGCCTAAGTGACCATAAAATTTCCAAGAAATAAACTGTACATCTGGCAAGCAGGATCAGTTAAAGTGACTTTATACAGTATTAAGTAAAAAAAAATTAATGACCAACCTATATTGAAAGGACAAACAGATTGATAAATAAATCAGGTAAATGATACCTTTCACAAGAGACACAGATATCATATAATTTTTGGAGTAACTCTATTCAATGAAGTGAAAGAGTTGAATCATTAAAAAAACTTTAGGTATTTGAAGAAAATATCAAGAGATGAAAAGATCTCCATGTGTATGGATTGGAAGGACTAGCATAGTAAACATGAACCTTCTACTATAAGCCATCTATGTAGTCAATGAAATGACCAATAAAATTCCAACACAATTCCTCACAGACATTGAAAAGCAATATTCAACTTCATATGCTAATTCAAAATAATAAATAAACAGGGTAGCTAAATGAATCAGGAACAATAAAAACTGCTGGAGATCTTGTCATTCCCTATATCAAGTTGTATTACAGAGATATAGTAATTAAAACCCCAAGGTATTTGCATTAAAATAGACACAGACATGGTGATCAATGTAATCAAATTGAAGACCAAGACACAAATACACATACCTATGGAAACCTCGTTTTACATAAGAAAACCAGAAATAAATACTAGGAAAAAAAGGTACCATCTTCAAAAATGGTGCCAGTCATACTAGATGTATTCATATAGAAGAGTGCATGCAGGCCATATTTAAAACCCTTCACAAAACTCAAGTCTAAGTTGATCAAAGACCTCAAAATAAAAACTAAATACATTGAAGATGATAAAAGAGAAAGTGGGGAATACTCTTGAATGTGTTGTCACAGGAGACAATTTTCTGAGGAGATCATCAATAGCACAGGCACTAAGATAAACATTTAATAAGTGGGAGGTTTTTTTAACTCTTTATTTTATTTTATTTTTTTATTAAATTTTTTTAATTAAAAATTTCCACCTCCTCCCTGCCTCCCTTTTCCCTCCCCCTCCTCCCACTCCCCATGCCCCCATCTCCTTCCCCCTCCCTCTCCAGTCCAAAGGGCTGTCAGGGTTCCCTGCCCTGTGGGGAGTCCAAGGTCCTCCCCCCTCCATCCAGGTCTAGGAAGGCGAGCATCCAAACCGGCTAGGCTCCCACAAAGCCAGTACATGCAGTAGGGTCAAAACTCAGTGCCATTGTCCTTGGCTTCTCAGCAGCCCTCATTGTCCACCATATTCAGTGAGTCCGGTTTTATCCCATGCGTTTCCAGTTCCAGTCCAGCTGGCCTTGGTGATCTCCTAATAGATAAGCCCCACTGTCTCAGTGGGTGGGTGCCACCCTTGCAGTCTTGACTTCCTTCCTCATGTTCTTTCTCCTTCTGTTCCTCATGTGGACCTTGGGAGCTCAGTCCATTGCTCCAATGTCGGTCTCTGTCTCTATCTCCATCCATCGCCAGATGAAGGTTCTATGGTGATATGCAAGATATTCGTTAGTATGGTTATAGGATCGGGCCATTTCAGGCTTTCTCTCCTCAGCTGCCCAAGGACCTAGTTGGGTACATGTCTCTGAACCCCTTGGAACCCCTTTAGAGTCAAGGCTCTTGCCAACTCTAAAATGGCTCCCTTAATTAAGATATATACTTCCCTGCTCCCATATCCAACCTTCCATTATCCCAACCATCCCATTTCCCCAAGTTCTCCCTATCCTTCCCTTCTCACTTTTCTCTCCCCATCTCCCCTCTCCCCCATCCCACCCCACCCCCCAGTTCCCAAATTTTTGCCCAGCTATCTTGATTACTTCCAATACCCAGGGGGATAACTATATATTTTTCTTTGGGTTCACCTTCTTATTTAGCTTCTCTAGGATCGCGAATTATAGGCTCACTGTCCTATATTTATGGGTAAAAACCAAGTATGAGTGAGTACATGCCGTGTTCATCATTTTGGGTCTGGGTTACCTCACTCAGGATGTTTTCTATTTACATCCATTTGCATGCAAAATTCAAGAAGTCATTGTTTTTTACCGCTGAGTAGTACTCTAATGTGTATATATTCCACACTTTCTTCATCCATTCTTCCACTGAAGGGCATCTAGGTTGTTTCCAGGTCCTGGATATTATAAATAATCCTACTATGAACATAGTTGACCAAATACTTTTGTCATATGATAGGGCATCTCTTGGGTACATTCCCAAGAGTGGTATTGCAGGGTCCTGGGGTAGGTTGATCCCAAATTTCCTGAGAAACCACCACACTGCTTTCCATAGTGGTTGCACAAGTTTACATTCCCACCAGCAATGGATGAGTGTACCCCTTACTCCACATCCTCTCCAGCAAAGGCTATCATTCGTGTTTTTGATTTTAGCCATTCTGACAGGTATAAGATGATATCTCAAAGATGTTTTGATTTGTATTTCCCTGATCACTAAGGAGGTTGAGCATGACCTTAAGTGTCTTTTGGCCATTTGAACTTCTTCTGTTGAGAATTCTCTTTTCAGTTCAGTGCCCCATTTTTTAATTGGCTTAATTAGCATTTTAACATACAGTTTCTTGAGATCTTTATATATTTTGGAGATCAGATTTTTGTCTGTTGCGGGGTTGGTGAAGATCTTCTCCCAGTCAGTGGGTTGCCTTTTTGTCTTAGTGACTGTGTCCTTTGCTTTACAGAAGCTTCTCAGTTTCAGGTGGTCCCATTTACTCAATGTTGCCCTTAATGTCTGTGCTGCTGGGGTTATATGTAGGAAGTGGTCTCCTGTGCCCATATGTTGTAGAGTACTTCTCACTTTTTCTTCTATCAGGTTCAGTGTGTTCAGACTGATATTGATGTCTTTAATCCATTTGGACTTGAGTTTTGTACATGGTGATAGATATGGATCTATTTTCATTCTTCAACAGGTTGACAACCAGTTCTGACAGCACCATTTGTTGAAGATGCTCTCTTCTTCCACTGTATACTTTTAGCTCCTTTATCAAAAGTGAGGTGTTCATAGGTTTGTGGGTTAAAATCCGGGTCTTCTACTCGATTTCATTGATCTACTTCTCTGTTTTTATGCCAGTACCAAGCTGTTATCAATACTGAAGCTCTGTAATAGAGTTTGAAGTCAGGGATGGTAATGCCTCCAGACGTTCCTTTACTGTATAAGATTATTTGGGCTATCCGGGTTTTTTTGTTTTTCCATATAAAGTTGATTATTTTCCTCTCAAGGTCTGTGAAGAATTTTGATGGGATTTTGATAGGGATTGCATTGAATCTATAGATTGCTTTTGGGAGAATTGCCATTTTTACTATGTTGATCCTCCCAATCCAAGAGCAAAGGAGATCCTTCCATTGCCTGGTATCCTCTTCAATTTCTTTCTTCAAAGACTTAAAGTTCTTGTGAAATAGATCTTTCACTTCCTTGGTCAGAGTTACTCCAAAATATTTTATGCTATTTGTGGCTATCGTGAAGTTTGATGCTTCTCTGAATTCCCTCTCTGCATCCTTATCCTTAGTGTGTAGGAGGGCAACTGACTGTTTGGAGTTGATCTTGTATCCTGCCACATCACTAAAGGAGTTTATCAGCTGTAGGAGTTCTTTGATAGAGTTTTGGGGGTCACTTATGTATACTATCATATCATCTGCAAATAACGACAGTTTAACTTCTTCCTTTCCAATTCGAATCCCCTTGATCCCCTTATGTTGTCTTATTGCTATTGCTAGAATTTCAAGCACTATATTGAAAAGGTATGGAGAGAATGGACTGTCTTGGCTTGTTCCTGATTTTAGTGGGATGGCTTTGAGTTTTTCTTCATTTAATTTAATGTTAGCTGTCAGCTTGCGGTAAATAACTTTTTATTATATTTAGCTATGACCCTTGTATCCCTACTCTCTCCAAAACCTTTATCATAAAGGGATGTTGAATTTTGTCAAATGCTTTTTCAGCATCTAATGAAATGACCATATGGTTTTTTCCTTTCAGTTTATTTATATGATGGATTACATTGATAGATTTTCGTATGTTGAACTAGCCCTGCATCTCTGGGATGAAGCCTACTTGATCATAATGGATAATTTTTCTAATGTGTTCTTGGATTTGGTTTGCCAGTATTTTATTGAGAATTTTTGTGTCGATGTTCATGAGTGAGATAGGCCTGTAATTCTCTTTCGTGGTTGGGTCTTTGTGTGGTTTTGGTATCAGGGTAACTGTAGCTTCATAAAAGGAATTTGGCAATGACTCTTCTGTTTCTATATTGTGAAATACATTAAGGAGTATAGGTATTAGGTCTTCTTGGAAGTTCTGGTAGGATTCCGCATTGAAACCATCTGGTCCTGGACTTTTTTTGGAAGGGAGGTTTTTGATAACAGCTTCTAATTCTTCGCGACTAACAGGTCTATTTAGATTGTTCACCTGGTCCTGGTTTAACTTTGGTATATGGTATTTATCTAAAAAAGTGTCCATTTCTTTTACATTTTTCAGTTTTGTGGCATACAGGCTTTTGTAGTAAGATCTAATGATTCTCTGAATTTCCTCTGTGTCTGTGATTATGTCCCCCTTTTCATTTCTGATCTTATTAATTTGTGTGTTCTCTCTCTGCAGTTTGATTAGTTTGGATAGGGATTTGTCGATCTTGTTGATTTTCTCCAAGAACCAACTTTTTTTTCATTGATTCTTTGGATTGTTTTCTGTGTTTCTGTTTTGTTGATTTCAGCCCTCAGTTTGATTATTTCCAGTCTTCTACTACTCCTGAGTGAGTGATGTGGGAGTGTCATATATCAATATGTTGATTTCATTGGTTAAGTAATAAAGAAACTGCTTCGCCCTCATAGATTAAAGCATAGGTTGGTGGAGTAAACAGAACAGAATGCTGGGAGGAAGAGGAAGTGAGCTCAGACTCGACAGCTCTGCTCTCTGAGAGACAGACGCCTTGCTCCCCTCTTCCGGGAAGATGCAGGCCAGCTCCTCTCAGAGGCAGACGCGATGCAGTCAGCCGCCAGGTCAGACATGCTGAATCTTTCCCAGTAAGACTGATGCTACATAGATTATTAGAGATGGGTTGATTGGGATATGAGAATTAGCCAGTAAGGGCTAGAGCTAATGGGCCAAGCAGTGTTTAAAAGAATTCAGTTTGTGTGTCATTATTTTAGGGCATAATCTAGCCAGGCGACCAGGAGCTGGGGTGACAGGAACAGAGCCCTCAGCTCCCACTACAGGTGAGTCTGCTTCTTTTTTTCTAGAGCTTTCAGGTGTGCTGTTAAGTCTCCAATGTGTGCTTTCTCCATTTTCTTTAAGTGGGCACTTAGTGCTATGAACTTTCTTCTTAACACTGCTTTCATCATGTCCCATAGGTTTGAGTATGTTGTCTATTTATATTAAATGCAAGGAAGATTTTAATTTCTTTCTTTATTTCTTCCTTAACCAATGTGTGGTTCAGCAGTTGACTGTTCAGTTTTCCTGAGTTTGTCAGCTTTCTGGAGGTAGCCACATTATTGATTTCTAACTTTAATCCATGATGATCCGATAAGACACAGGTGGACACTGATACTTTTATGTATCTGTGGAGGTTTCCTTTGTTACCAAGTATGTGGTCAATTTTCGAGAAGGTTCTATGAGCTGCAGAGAAGAAGGTATATTCTTTCCTATTTGGGTGGAATGTCCTATAGATGTCTATTAAGTCCATTTGCTTCATTACCTCCATTAATTCTCTTATTTCTTTATTAGGTTTCTGTCTGATTGACCTGTCCATTGGTGAGAGAGGTGTGTTGAAGTCTCCTAATATTAGTGTGTGAGGTTTGATGTCTTCCTTGAGTTCTAGTAATTTTTTTTTTTTTACATAAGTGGGTGCTTTTATATTAGGGGCATAGATATTCAGGATTGAGACTTCATCTTGATGAATTGCTCCTGTTATGAGTATAAAATGAACATTTCTATCTCTTCTGATTGATTTTAGTTTGAAGTCAGATTTGTTAGAAATTAGTATGGCCACACCCGCTTGTTTATTAGGTCCATTTGCTTAAAAAACATTTTCACAACCCTTTACTCTGAGTAGATGTATATCTTTGCGGTTGAGGTGTGTTTCTTGTAAACAGCAGAATGTTGGATCCTGTTTTCGTATCCAATCTCTTAGCCTGTGCCTATTTATAGGTGAATTGAGTCCATTGAT
This sequence comes from Chionomys nivalis, assembly GCF_950005125.1. Taxonomy (NCBI): domain Eukaryota; kingdom Metazoa; phylum Chordata; class Mammalia; order Rodentia; family Cricetidae; genus Chionomys; species Chionomys nivalis. The sequence goes on along the minus strand of NC_080094.1, from coordinate 75,381,981 downwards.
ATTAAGTGATATTAATGGCCAGTGGTTGTTGACTCTGGTTGTTATTATTTTTTTGGTAGTAGAGTTTGTGTGTTTCCCTTCTTTGAGTTGTGCTGGTGAAGGGTCGCTAGTTGTCTGAGTTATTATAGGCAGAATTGGCAATGTTGGATTCCTTGGGTTGTGATTTTCGTTCTATTACTTTCTGTAAGGCTGGGTTTGTGGCTAATTATTGTTTAAATTTGTTCTTGTCCTGGAATGTGTTGTTTTCTCCATTGATAGTGAAAAATAGCTTGGCTGGGTATAGTAGTCTGGACTTGCATCCATGTTCTCTTAGTTTCTGCAGTACCTCTATCCAGGACCTTCTGTCTCTCATGGTTTCCATAGAGAAGTCCGGTGTAAGTCTGATAGGTTTACCTTTATAAGTAACTTGACCTTTTTCCTTTGCAGCTCTTAATATTCTTTCTTTAATCTGTATGTTTTGTGTTTTGATTATTATATGGCGAGGGGATTTTTTTTTTGATGCAGTCTATTTGGTGTTCTGTATGCTTCTTGAATATTCATAGGGATATCTTTATGTTAGGAAAGTTTTCTTCCATAATTTTGTTAAATAAATTTTCTGGGCCTTTGAGCTGTAATTCTTCTCCTTCTTCTATCCTTATTATTCTTAGGTTTGGTCTTTTTATGGTGTCCCATATTTCTGGAATGTTTTGTGATGAGAATTTGTTGGATTTGCTGTTTTCTTTGATCAGTGTGTTTATTTTCTCAATGGTGTCTTCAGAGTCTGACATTCTTTCTTCTATCTCTTGTATTCTGTTAGTTATGCTTGTTTCTATAGTCTCTGTTCGTTGCCCTAGATTTTCCATATCCAGTCGGCCCTCGGTTTGTGTTTTCTTCCTTGCCTCCATTTCAGTTTCAATTCTTGAACTGTTTCCATTACCTGTTTGATTGCTTTTTCTTGGTTTCCCAGGGTATCCTTTATGTATTTATTCATTTCTTCAAACTTTTTGTTATACTTCTCATCCATTTCTATAAGGGCATTTTTTACATGCTGTTTAAGGGACTCTATTGCTTTCATAATGTCAATTTTTCCCCTTCTTCTGGATTAGGGTGTTCAAGACCTTCTATTGTCTGATCACTGAGTTCTGGTGTTTTCATGTTGTTTTTCAGATTGGTGGAGGAATTCTTGCCTTGGCACCTGCCCATCTCTTCCTTCAAATGCTATCCTATGGATCATATGGAACAGCTCAGCACCCTGTCCCAGCACCCAAACAGGCTAAGCTAGCGGATCCCTTGGCCCCGCAGAAGGGAGGAAGAAGGGAGGAGGTTCCTGGGTGCAAACTGGGATGGGTTAGGGAGAGGGAGGACCCAGCAGGGGGGAGCAGCGCCTGCTGAATGACCAGAGGGTGGATGGGGTAAGGGAATGTCCCTGCTCTGTTTCCGGGCTCCTGCCGAGGGTCAAGAGCACACTCACCAATCACTCTGACGGGTCCCCCGGAAAAGGATCCGGTTTCTTTGGTGGCCAGGAACCTTGCTAAGAAAGGGTCTACTTTGCTGCAGACAGGCTATTGAAGTAAAGCAATTCCCGCTGACCCCTTTGCCTTCAGCACCCCATCCCAGTGCCCCAACAGGCTGAGCTGGCAGATCCCATGGCACCGCAGAAGGGAGGAAGAAGGGAGGAGGTTCCTGGGTGAAAACTGGGATGGGTTAGGGAGAGAGAGGCCCCAGCAGAGGGGAGCAGCCCCTGATGAATCAAGTAGGAGCTTTTGAAACAGAAAAAAACTTCTGTAAGGCATAGGACACTGTCAATTGGCAAATAGGCAGCCTGCAGAATGGGAGAAGAATTTTGTCAACTCCACATCTGATAGCAGATACAAAATACATAAAGAACTCAAGAAACAAGGTTTCAAACACCCCCAAATAATTCAATTAAAAATGGGATATAACTCTATATAGAGCCATTTCAAAAGATGGATCTCAAATGCCTGAGATACACTTCAAGAAATGTTCAACATGCTTAGTCATCAGAAATGGCAATTAAATCTACATTGATATCCATCTTATAGCTAAGATCAATAACCCAAGTGACAATTTATGCTGTGAGCAGTGGAAAAAAGGCAACATTCCTCCATTGCAGGTGGGTGTGCAAGCTTCTACAGACATTCAGGTGGTGTCTTAGAACTTTGGGAACTCATCTACCTCAAGACTCAGTTATACCACTTTTGGGCATATACCCATACCACACTCTGGTCTACCAGAAGGACTTTTGCTCGACTGTTTTGAGTGAGGCTTTATCCATAAAAGCCAGTCACTTGAAACAACCAAGATGGCCATCAACTGCAGAATAGCTAAAGAAAATGTGACTTCTTTAAATTTTCAGCCAACTGGATTAAAGTAGAAAAAACATCTTGAATGAGGTAACACAGACCTAGAAAGACAACTAGTGAGATTAGTTTTTTTTTTATGGCTCTGGTGGTGTGGGGATCAAAATCTCCATGAGAACAGGAAATAGAATAGAAGTCTGAAACTGACAATTAAATCCAATTGATTCTAACAGAACTATCTTTAATCCTAATATGGGTTTTTGAGCTATACACCCTATACATCATTTTGCTGTTTCTGGTTTAATCTTAAGAGCACATTCTATGCTTCAGGTGTTATATGTTTTGTAGTTTCTTAAAATCAAGTAAAATTGTGTTATTAACCATATATAACATGTATCTGTAAAGGTTTGGTAGGGTTGTGTTTCATCTCAAACTTTATAAAGAGAGTAATGAAGGAAAAATTATAGGAACAATATTTTCCCACCAGGTTTCTACCATCATATTCAGAAATACTAGTAGACAAAATGTGCCACTTTGGTTTTAATACAACTAATTTTCATTGTATTGTCTTTCCAGTGTTATCATATATGATGTATTTTACCTAATTTCTTATGGTAGAGACCAAAGCCTATTTTCTTAAAGTTAACTAATTTTTCTTTTGCTTTATGTTTTCTTTCCAGATTTTTTTAAATTTTTATTTAGTAGCCTTCTCTATAATCAAAAAAACTACTTTAGATATATATATTTTCCAATTCTTTTCTTTGTACATTTAAAGTTATTTTACTGATCTGGACTTGAAATATTTATTGATAATATATGGTAAAACTACATATTATTTATTTACTCATGTGAGTCTCTCTGTCTTTCTCTCTCTGCCTCTCTCTGTCTCTGTCTCTGTCTCTGTCTCTCTCTCTCTGTTTCTCTGTGTGTGTATTTGTGTGTGAGAGAGAGTTTCTGTCACAGAACAATTTTTTGGAACTAGGTCTATCCTACAACTATGTGATTTCTGGGAATACAAGTCAGGTGATAAAGCTTGACAGCTATCACCTTTACCGGATAAGCTAACTTACTGACCCAGAAACACTACATTTTTATGGTATACAATATACTTCATAATACACATATACTGTATATATACTTTGCAAAATATCTAAGTGCAGTCAGTGTGTAGTAAACATCCAATAGCCTTTGGTGACTTTTTATGCTTGTTATATTACCACACTTATATTTATTATCCTTTTCTGTGGCCTTCATACATGATATTTTTAATGTTCACAGTAATTTTTTAAATAGTTTCCAGTTAAATTCTATCAACTAATCTCAGGCTAAAAATATAAAAACCAAATTATCAGTCTGAAAACAAGCATTATACAGAATGAGAGGGCTGTATTTATGTATTTATGGACAGGTGTTTGTGTGTTGCAACAATAAAAATGAAGCAATGAATTTAAAAGTGAGCAAGAAAGGATATATTATGTGGTAGATATAAAGAAATTGAAAAGGAGATGTGATGCAATTAAATTATAATATCATAAGATAAAAAATAATCTAAAATTGGCTTCCCACTTGGGAGATGATGGAGACCTTTGAATTTATCAGATCGTGGGAGCTTTCACTATCAAGAATAATCAGAAAAGTTACTGGAGTCTTTTGTTTGATGCTTTTAATTCAAATGTGTTTTGTTCAACTAGAAGGAAACCTCTAACTGTGAAAATGATAATATATATTTATACAATGAGCCTATGGTACTTTATTCAGTATTTCTCTCTGTCTAAAATATTTTAAAAACGTCAATTTACTATTGCACAATGCATGCAGAATGAGAGCAAGAAAAAGAAAGAGGGAAAGGAAAAGGCTACAGTTTCAAATTCCTATTATTTTAAATACTGCTAACACCCTGAAGAACACAATTAAAATACTAAGTCCAACATGACTGTTCCTGAGTTTATTTATGAATACATCTTAATGTGTGTGACTAATAGAAAATCTCACTACAGTTGTTAGACTCTGTACCCTTGTGAGTTTTTTTTTTTCAATTTCTTTCCAAATGTATAGGTTGTTTTCTTTCCTCTCAGCAATGCCTAACTTCTTTTTTATTTTCTTTTTAAATTGCTATAGGTATCACTCTAAGAAAAGATGCTGTTTGGGGCTATATGTTCTGGCAATCTGCGTGCTTTATGATTTTACTGCTAATATTGCTCAAAAGGACACTTTTCTACTTGACTTCATTCCTTAACATTGAATCTCTTATATTGTCTCTATGCCTTCTTATGTTTCTTCTTAATTCAGATAAATAAAGATTCTATTCATTCTACAGTATATTTTAAAATCCTAACAATGCCAATATTATTACTACCCAAAAGGGTTTTTTCTTATGTTTATTTATTCATAATGGCATGGTTTCATTTACTAATGCTTCAATATGTCATGCCTTATTTGGACCTAAATAAAGGAGATATATCTTTATTGGAGTAGTAAAATCATTCATTTAAACAAAAAAATAAAGTGACTTTGTATATACAAAATAATGTTTTCCATTAAAGTTTGTGTTCCTAAGTAAAATTCAATATAATCACCAAATATGTTTTAATGATGATCAATAATTTAACAGTAATAATTCCATTGTTGGTTACAGAGTGTTTTCTGTGTACCTGTGTCAAACAATTTGTATCTAGGATTTCACTTATATTATAATAAAACAATATACATTTCCACTATTTGCAAAGAATAATGTATAGTTCGAAAGACGGTAACATGAATAATGTCACACTGTTTAGCTAAGTGACAAGGCTTGTGTTTTAAACTGGCCTCCCAGCTTTTTAATAACCATAAGGTATAGCTCTTATTAGAATTTACTATGGCAGACTATTTATAAATACAGAAGAAATTTGAACATCTGGACTAAAAGAAACATGAATTTGTTTTTTATAGAATAAAGCAAATAAACAAACAAAACCTGATGGCTACAGGCTCCATTTCATGATTTGAATCAAATTATATTAGTGATAGAAGATTCCATTCTCTTATATATGCATGTTGATTTAGTTATTTCTTCTCATAAATATTCAGAAATTCATAGAATATTGAGCTAAATGTCATAAGACTTCTTTTTACAAAATATTATAGAAAAGAGTTTGGAAGGCATTTGGAAAAGAAGAGTGAAGATAGACTCAAATCTTCAGTTTATAAAATCTTTTTGTTTTGCAGTAAAACACTAATCATATCAGGATTCATCTTTACTATTCAAAATATGGCCCTTTTCCGAAAAAAAAAAAAAGATACATTTTCCGGTGCTGAGTTGTACTATATGAAAACTACCAAATTTAAGATTCATGCATGTAGATTATAAACCAGCACTCCAGGTGATTGGAGTTTTGGGGGAAGGTAGATTTTAAACTTCTCATGTAAAATTAACATCTACTTAGATTGGATTATCATCATAAAAACACAGCAATTGGGAAATGTTTAATAGCCACCTTACTAAAAAAATAAAATAAAAGCTTTCAGCAATATACAATGAAGACTCGAAACCCATTAACCCCCATCTGTGTCTGTTCAATTTAAATCTAGATTTAAAAATAAAAATAACGCTTATATATAAGAGCCTTGGGCCAGAAACAGTGAACGTAAGAGTTTAATAGTAACTTAGGGTCTAAAATATGTGGCATGGAGTTAGAAAGCAAAAGCATAAATTGAGCTTGAGGGTGGTGGGTAAGGACACATTTCTTCTTTTCTTTGTGGCATGGGCAGCAGTAAAATAAGAGCCACACTATGCACTGTGAACTTTTGAACAGATTTCCCACTTGTGATTATGTATGCTTTGAAATGCTGTAAAAATAATCCTTTTGATTGCTTTTACTTTTGCTTCCTAGAGAGAATGAATTCGTTAATAATAACTTTTAAAAAGCTATAATTTACTTTTTGATCTTTAAGTGTTTCCTACTAAGCCCATTTCAAGCCAATGCAAGTCAGCAGCCCTCCCTCCTGTTATCATTAATGAGGCTGCAGCACTCAGGAATGGGATACTGACCTTGTTTAAACAGCACTTAGTTACTCACCCAATTGACTCTGGTTGAAACCTGCAAGATCATTAAGGGAATAAATGATTGTGCCACAGGTTCTAACGTAACAGTGCTCATAATGAGACATGATCAGACCTTTCATCCTCCCTTTTTAATCAGTACAGCCTGGACTGGATAAATATTCATTCATTTTACACTTAAATAAAGTGAATACTCCACATTTCAGTCAAAAGAACAGTATCAAAAACTGTCTGTAATTTTAAAAGGCTCAGGAGATTTTCTATATTATCAAACACCAGGAATATGGATGACGACTACATTACCTTTAATAAGATTTGTTATGATCTATAGAATCTGCTGTTCATATATAAACTGAACTTTATAATACATGAAGGTAATTGATCCAAATTATTTTGTGATGGAGGAAGGTAATTGGTTAAAAATAAAAAAACTGCTTGGCCCTCATAGGTTAGAACATAGGTGGGTGGAGTAAACAGAACAGAATGCTGGGAGGAAGAGGAAGTGAGCTCAGATGCAGGGCAGCTCCTCTCAGAGGCAGACGCGATGCAGCCAGCCACCAGGTCAGACATGCTGAATCTTTCCCAGTAAGACTGGTGCTACACAGATTATTAGAGATGGGTTGATCGGGATATGAGAATTAGCCAGTAAGGGCTAGAGCTAATGGGCCAAGCAGTGTTTAAAAGAGTACAGTTTCCCTGTAATTATTTCTGGTGTAAAGCTAGCTTTGCGGGAGCCGGGCAGGACGAAAAGCAGGCCCACAGCTCCTACTACAATTTTGGATAATAATTGTGTGCTCTTATATTGTCATTTGAGAGGACATTCTAAAAATTAAATATTTGGATAATTGTTTACATAATAATTGAGAGATAAAACATATTTCATTGTTATAGAGATTATAGAATTACTTATATTGACATTTTATTTTTCCTACATTGAAACCAAAATTTTTGCAATATATTTTAATTTATCTAAAACTGTGGAAATAAATACAATAGACCTAGGTAGGTACCAGCCCCAACCACCAGTCTCTTAGAAGAAAATGTTCTCCATTTCCAGGAACTGTTTATTAAACAACACAATGGTATTTTGCAGAATTACGTTGGAGTTGTGATTAGTAATTAATGTAGATTTTAAGATGTGAGAATTAACACAGAGCTGAAAAAAATTCATGGCAGATTTAATCTAACAGTCTTGTGGCAACGCCTTCTAGATTTATTTCTTGAGTATTGAAAGATAAATGTTTAAATAACAGTATTTGTTTGAGACATATACGCAGAATTATGCTCATTAATGATGTATTATTATCAACCTTACATCCTGACCAGACACATTTAAAATAATTTTTTTTATTTCATTTTAAAATTTTTCCAGTTTCTAACCCACTAACAAATTTTTATTTCCTTCTCTATTATTAATCATGTGTTTTGTGTGAAATAATTGCTATTCATTCTTAAGAATATTGTCCAGAGATGTTTAATACCCATTTCATTTGCAAAATGTTTAGATCACCCTTGTCATTATAATGAGCATGACGCTGACTGTTCTGTGGCTTAACTGCTTAAATTTCATAATTTCTTCCAGAAACGTCTGTGCAGGACACAGTCACATGAGATGAGACCCTTAAAGACAAGATTTTATGCTTCTTAAGTTTGTGTTTAAACTGCATGCTTAAAGTTTAATAAATTCTAATGAATATGTACACATGTAGTATATTTTGACACACTCTGATTTTCATTTAAAAAATACTTTCTTCAACTGTATCTTCAGTTATTTATCCACTGCATAAGTATATAACATTAATTTCTGGGATTTTTAAATTCATACTCTATAAAATAGTTAAGCATTTTCTACCTACTCCATATTCTAGAGGTTTCTATTAGTATTTGTCATTCATTGTCTTAATTATCATTGCCCATTTATAAGACTTCTATGTTAGTCAAGTGCTCTTTTTCAGTATGTTTTCTTCCGAGGTTTTCCTAACAGTTTTGTGATCCTGAATTGTTTGCCTGTGACAAGTTCATTAGTACTTTCAGAAGTTTTTCTTATTTTATTCCAATAATTAATGATTTTATTAATCTGTTTTTAACAACCTCTGAATTCTTGTATTCTTATATTAAATAAAAGCTTTAGAAGATTTGTATGAATTGAAATAACTTTTACCTAAATATTTAAACACCAGCAGAGAGGTATATATAGAATTTATATTTCTTAATGAACAACATTTTACATGATGTTTTCCAAGTTTTGCTCTATTTGTCTTTTTATCATTAAAATATTTTGAGTGAAAGTTTGTATAAGATCCCATCTGTAACTCAGAAGCTATCTCCGATTGATAACCTCTGGCAAAAAAAAAAAAAAATAGGTTCATCCAGTGAAGTCTCACTGCCCATACCAACCACACATAAGGGCAGGCCGCATGCCAAATAATTGATGTCAAAAAAGAAAAAAAAAAAAACTCAGTGGAATTTTTTTTGTCTCATAAGGCTTTCATTAAGCTTTCTTTTTAACCTTACGGGTCTTTTGTTTATGATTTTATTATGACTTTTGATTTTGTGTTTTCTTTAAAGAATTCTTTGTGTGTGAATATATGTGTCTTTGTGTGTTTCTCATACCCGTTCTTTGACTTTTTTTTCTTCGTGTGTGTTTGTTTTTATTTTGTGTTATCTTACTTTATTATTTTCAAATGTCTACATTTAAATGAGAAAGAGAAAGAAAGTGTGTGAATTTGGCTAGGTGAGGAGGTGGGGAAGATCTGGGAGAGATTGGGGGAGCAGAAACCACAATCAGAATAAAAATTTTCATTTAAAATAATATTAATTTGAAACATTAAATAGACATTATGAATCAATTCATTAAAAACACAATAGCTCAAAAGTCTTAAAATATGCTCCTTTTTTATATTTATTTATTTATTATGTATACAATATTCTGTCTGTGTGTATGCCTGAAGGCCAGAAGAGGGCGCCAGACCTCTTTACAGATGGTTGTGAGCCACCACGTGGTTGCTGGGAATTGAACTCAGGACCTTTTGGAAGAGCAGGCAATGCTCTTAACCACTGAGCCATCTCTCCAGTCCCTTTTTTTTAGTTTTTCGAGACAGGGTTTCTCTGTGGTTTTGGAGCCTGTCCTGGAACTAGCTCTTGTAGACCAGGCTGGTCTCGAACTCACAGAGATCCGCCTGCCTCTGCCTCCCGAGTGCTGGGATTAAAGGCGTGCGCCACCACCGCCCGGCTAAATATGCTCCTTTTTTATTTGTATGTTCCAATTGAACAAAGTATCTTTAGGTAAATATATGCTATGGTTATAATTTCATTACAGAACCTACATTTTCATGTGTTTGAAGATTGAATTCCATATGATATTAAAAAAAATACCTTTGGAACACGTAAATACTTTAGAAAGGACCTTTTGTAAATAGAACTTGGTACCATAGTTCTACCAATTCATTGGTCCTTGCTTGCTCTTTAGTATGATTGTTCTCACATGCACTCTCCTGATGTTGCCTTCTTCAAGAAGGTTCTTTCCATAGATTATATCACAGGGTCCCTAAAACTCTAACTGAGAAGTAAATCATTGTTTTCTTTTCATGTCTTTCTTTAAGAAATATATATGTATATAGGCTGGGCAGTATTGGCACAGGCCTTTAATCCCAGCACTTGGGAGGCAGAGGCAGGAGGATCTCTGTGAGTTCAAGTCCAGCCTGGTCTACAAGAGCTAGTTCCAGGACAGGCACCAAAGCTACAGAGAGAAAGAAACCCTGTAACCCCGTCTCAAAATCAAATATATATATATATATATATATATATATATATATATATATATATATGTATATATATATAATCAAATATATTTCATAACTATTGTTTTCTTGCTTGTTTGATTAATTTTTGTTGTTTTTTTGTTTTTGAGAGAAGTTTCTCTGTGTATCTCTGGTTGTCCTGGAATTCTTGTTATAGCCTATGCTGGCCTCAAACTGAGAGATCCAATTGCCTCCTCCTCCAGAATGCTTGGATTAAAGGCATATACCATCACTGCCCCGTGAGAACTTTCTTGAGATAATGTTGTAAGCCTGTGATGAGAAAGTAGAATAAGACACGAAGTACTTGGAAACCTCACATCTTCTCACAGATGATGTTGTGGTTTACAAAAGTGAACACAAGAGTCTGCTGTTGCTGGGACAGCAGTGATAGGATCCTTATTTACACTGCAGCAAGCCTCAAGTGTATTTGTATAAGAATGAAAAATGGGCTAATATCAATACTTTAACATCTTATCATTTTCTCTAGCAATCTAATTTCTTTAGACATTTTATGACATGTAAATTTCTTCTTCTCTGAAACTAAGACTTTCTATGATATTGATTGTTTTATTGGTTACTAAGACAATTTGGCAAGAGATGATAATTTCCAGAGAAAAAACTGAGCTTGATACATTAATTTTAAAAATTAATCTCATTAAGGTAAATAATAATGAGTGAAATGTTTGATAAATAATAATAAGTGAAATGTTTTTATGTGGGAAATTTGTTATTGTGTTGGAAACAACAATCTTTTTCATCTTAATATAAGACATAAACATTTGCTATTTAGGAAAATGACTATAAATTAGTTCAGGTTTATATGAAACAAGTTATAGATTCTTTTATATAAATGTTCAGAATTATCAAATAACATATCTTAATCACTGTTATAAATGTCCAAGTTTCTAAAAAATACTGTTTCATATAATAGTGATAATATTATCTCTGGTCCTCTTTCTTCTATATGTGCTATTGAAAGAAATATTTACATTTAATGTATTTATTAAAAATATATGATTATATCTGTTTTGATGCTATTATAGCTGTCTTGTGTTCGGTACTTGCATAAAGTTTGAGATGTGATTATCATTTTCACTTGAAGATGAAGTTTCAGACATGCTGTAATTTTAAAAATGTATTTTCAGAGGTTTCAAAGTCTCTACTTCTCATCACTCTGAAAATAAACTGAAGTTTAGACAACTGCCCATTGACACCAGGAAAGAAAAGGATTAGACCTCAATCTCACGAAGATCAAGTAACTAAATTCCAATTTCCTTCAGCTTCTCTTTTAGATGTCTTCAGAGAACATGGCTGCATTAAGTCACAATCTCTCTGGGTTCAGTAACCACTAAGGTGAAGCAGGCTAGTGATTGACTTAAACACCAGTAAGAAATGTCTGGTGCCTGTGAAAAATGGTCAGGATTCTTCTTCTGTTCTTGATATCTTTACTCTGAGTTAGAGAGGCAAAGATAGAATCAGAGACACAAATTGATTCATTCCGTAATTTGATATGTTCAAGAATTTAAGAGCTTGTATCTGTGTTGCAGAAATACCTATGACCCAAAATTTATTTTCCAGCTATCTGATATATTGCTGCACAAGTGACTTTTCCGTTTGGCTTTTATACATATTTTAAAACCATTTTACTTTCAAAAGGACACAGTAAGTATATTTGAGTGAATCTTTTCCACTAGTTTGAGTTTCAAATTTCTCTAACTTGAGCTAGAGAATTAAAAAAAAATCAAAGTTTAAAGTTATTTTTTTAAAAGCTATAATATATATATATTATATATATATATATATATATATATATATATATATATATATATATATATATAATGTGGACACCATTTAATCATACCTTTTAATTTTGATGATTTTGATAATTATGAAAACCTTAAAATGTATTCTGGTGGTTGTTGTTGTTTATCAGGGTGACAGATTATGAACAAGATGATTTATATCTCAATCAGAAAAGTTGCTTAGTCTTGTCTCAGGATTTTACCAGTAGGAGTTAACTACAAAGTGGAGAGCCTTGGTTGATGCTCGAAGCTAAGGGCTTTTGACACTCAGTTGTCATTGGTGAATGGCAAAGACAGCAAACCTCTTTTATTTATTGAAAATATTTTTTATACAATATATTCTGATTGTATAGGTGGAGAGAATTGGAGAAGGAGAGGAAGAGTGAACTAGGATTGGTATGTAAAATTAAAAAAGAAAGTTTGTTATCTTTTAAAAAATAAGTAAAAAGGAAAAAAATGAAAATATATTCTGATCATAATTTTCCCTCACTATCTCCTTCCATATCTTCTACACTTCTGCATTCATCCAATATCATTTATTCTCTCTCTCTCTCTCTCTCTCTCTTTAGAAAAGAAACAGGTGAATAAAACAGAGTAAATAAATAAAACAAAGAATACATGAAACACATACACACAGAAACAACCACAAAATCGGAAGCTATAGTATAGAAGGAAACGAACAGTAACCCCCCCCCAAAAAAAAAAACTGTCTGAGCAAAGCAATATGAAATAAAAAGCTGCAAAAATACCATTTAATTTATTTTGTGTTGGCCATATAGTGCTGGCCATAGGGTTTACCCTGATGTATGATTTAGATACACTTTTGATATTCAGAAAAATCAATCTATCTTTTTTTGATTTTTTTAAAGACTGGAACTTTTAAAATTATATTTTCTTTTTTTGTTTGTTTATTTATTTATTTATTAAAGATTTCTGTCTCTTCCCCGCCACAGCCTCCCATTTCCCTCCCATCCTAGAGAAGCTAAATAAGAAGGTGAACCCAAAAAAAAACATATAAGCATCCTCCTGAATATTAACCTTCATCAGGCGATGAAAGGAGACAGAGACAGAGACCCACATTGGAGCACCGGACTGAAATCTCAAGGTCCAAATCAGGAGCAGAAGGAGAGAGAGCACGAGCAAGGAACTCAATCTTTCTTTTCAAGAAGTTGTCCGTTAGAGGTAATTTCTTAGTTAGAGATAGGCATCCATATCCACCTCTCCCTTCAAGCTCTCAGACCAGGTCTAGCTTGGCCCTATGCAGACCCTGTGTGTGTTGTCACAGTCTCTGTGAGTTCACATAAGCATCATTTCTGTTGTGTCATAATGACACTGCTTTCTTGGTGCCATCTATTACTTCTGTGTCTTATAAACGTCCTGCCTTCTTCTCTGCATTCTTCACCATGCCCTGAGGAGAAAGGTTTAGTGAAGAGAAGACGGAGATGATGTAAAGTAAGGGAAACGCTTCTCCACTGCTTATGGGAGTAAAAACTTGTTGAACCACTTTGGAAATCTATGTCACAGTGTCTCAGAAAATTGAGAATCAATCTACCTCAACATCCAAGTATACCAATCTTGGGCATGTACCCAAAGGATGCTCCTTCAAATCACAAAGAAACTTGCTCAACTATGTTCATAGCAGCATTATTCATAATAGCTAAAACTTGGAAACAACCTAGATGACCCTCAACAAAAGATTGTATAAAGAAAATGTTACATTTACACAATGAAATACTCATCTAAAAAAAGCAAGGACATCATGATATTTTCAGATAACAGATAGAACTAGAAAATATCATCCTAAGTGAGGCAACCTAGTACCCCTCTCAAAAACACGTTATGTTCTCACTCATAAGTGAACATTAATTGGAAAGTAAAGCATATTCATTTTACTATCCATAGTCAGAGAGTTTAGGTTACAAGGAAGACTCAAGGAGGGATACATAGTCATCCCTGGGAAGGGGAAATGGAAGAGATCTCTTGGGCAAAGTAGAGGCAGGAATGATCAGAGGGGGACAGGGAAATGAGATAGTAGGTTGAGTAAATTGGGGACTGGACTGGAGGGGAAGAGTAGAATAATGAGTGATGTCTTCACTGGAGGGCAGGTATTACCAGGTCAGGAAGAAATCTGGTGCCAGGGAAACTCCCATGAGTTCACAAGGATGACCCCAGCTAAGACTCCTAGCCATAGTGGGGAGGGTTCCTGAACAAGTCATCTACTATTACCAGGTTGTTGACTACACTTAATGTCATCAAGGGGTCTTTATCTAGTACCTGATGGAAACAGATGTGAAGCTCCACAACGAAGTACTGAGCTGTGATCCAGGAATTCTGTTGAAAGTAGGGAGGAAATATTGTATGGGCCAGGCAGGTCAAGGCAATCACAAGGGAACCAAAAGCAACAATTAAAGTGGAGTCATAGGTACTAACCTACTCAGAACTAGGAAGCTTGAGTCGGACCAATCTAGGCCATCTACATATGTGTGACAGTTATTGTTGTAATAAGAGCAGCAGGGCTGCGTCCCCGGCACCCAGCAGCCTGCATGGCTAGCTTATGTCCCGAAATAATTACATGGAAACTGTATTCTTTTAAACACTGCTTGGCCCATTAGCTCTAGCCTGTTACTGGCTAGCTCTCACATCTAGATTAACCCATTTCTAATATTCTGTGTAGCACCATGAGCTGGCTTACCAGGAAAGATCTTAACCTGTGTCTGTCTGGCGTGGGAGAATCATGGCGACTCCTCACTCGGCTTCTTTATCCCAGCATTCTGTCTGTTTACTCCACCCACCTAAGGGCTGGCCTATAAATGGGCCAAGGCAGTTTCTTTATTACTTAACCAATGAAACAATAGATAAAATACAGAACCACCTCCATCATTTCCCCTTTTTCTGTTTAAACAAAAAAGAAAGGCTTTCACTTTAACATAGTAAGATTACATATAGCAAAACAGTTATCAAGCAAGAATTACAGTTATAATATTTATATCTATTTTATCATAACTAAGGAAAACTATAACTATCTATCCATTCTTCAACTCCATCAAAGACTCCAGAAGGATATAATATTACCTAAGTAAACAAGAAATCCAAAACTCTAGAAATGACAGAGACATCTCGCTGCCTGCACAGTCACTCAAAGTTCCTCTGTACCATTGGGGCATCCATCTTCAGCCTGCAGGCCCATAGTATCCAGCAGACATTTTCATCAAGCAGGAAATTCCAAAGACAGTTCAGTCACTTTTTGCTGTGTCCTGCAGAATGTCTTGCAGACTCTTTTATGAGTCAGGAACCCCGAAAAACCATCTCACCTTTAGGCAAGTTCAGCAGTCCTCTTTCTGCGGGTTCCCTGTGTCCAGTTTATGCAACAGTCCAGGCAAGAGCAGTTTCTTGCCCAAATGGTTATCAAACTCCATAAGGAGCCTCTTCAATGCCCATCTTCGTCTTGAAGTAGCTGGTGCTGCCAGAAGCAGACGTGTCTCATTGTCATGAAAAGCCCTAAATTATTAAAACATTTAAAATGCCATATTCTGTAGTCTTTGAAAGATATGAAGAATGCCTATCTAACTGAAATATATCTCTATATATCTAGAAAATCTAACTAACATGACTAAAAGCTTGACAATTATCAATGATTATCCATTAACAACCTATATACATTATATTTTTAAATGAACTATACAATCACAATACCTTAATCAAGATTAGAAATACATATAAATATAACAAAATTGACCTTAAAATCTATACCAATGCAAATTATTCATATCTATATCATATCCCCCTTTAAATGTAAAAGAACATTTATAAACAATATTTGGGAACATGGGCGCAGTTTTTCTCTCCAAACTGCTTCCTGCTGAATGGAGGCGCTGTATTCAGATCTTTCATGGTGTAACCTGTGTGTCAGGGTCATCTCAGTCGGCAGTTGAGTGAAGTAATTTTATGAAGGTGTTCACAGCAACCTTTCAGGAGGGCGTGGTCTATCATACCATATTGGTATAGACGCAATCCACAGAGTCTCATCCTCTGTGAAAACAAAAGAAGACCCTCTCCAAAGCATCATATCCTTAGACCCATATTCTGAAATCATAATACCCTTGTATCCATTCTGGTTTAGCTTAGCAGCCCATATAATGAAATGTCTCTCTGCACTTAGCTCCTTTACAGTCAAAAATTTTAAAGAAAACACAATGTACATAATCCAGACTCTCTGTAAATTTTCCATTGTTACGTGGCTTATTTTTCTTTATTTCTTTTAATCTATAACTATCTGTACTCTGTCTCTTTAAAGACTTTATCCCCCTTTTTTAAGGGCATTAACTTTATTCTCTCTATATTTTTTTCTCTCAAGCCTACGTACATTCATCCAACAGTGTCTGAATCAGTTCTATTGTGAATCTGTAATTTTTTTACTATCCAGGAGCATTTCTTAAAATGTTAAGCACTTCTCAAAACTTAAGTTGCACCATGTAGAGGTAATACGGTACTGCCTGTTTACTGCCAGTCTAAACCTAACTGCGCTGTTATTATGGTAATTACGGTAGTTCCTGCCTGAGACCAGCACAATTCAGCATGGCGGAGCTGAGCCGCTTCTGCCTCAGAGCCATCTGGTGCCCCTGAGCCACACACAGTTCCAGGCACACAGCAGTCCACATTGCCATCAAGCAAGCCGTAGCACTTTACTCCAAATGCTCCATTCAAAAGCTCTGTCTCCCACAGGAGCCAGACAGAGATCGCGATGGCGGCACAGCCCAGAAAGCCGACATTTTAAAACAGTCAGCTTTTTCCTGCTGCTGAGTCAGGACAATTTCTTTGCAGCACGCAACCCACAAACAGCAAAAAGCTGTCTTAAATTCTCTCTCTCTCCTTTTCAAGCCCTCTCAGGTTTTACGTGGAGTTCATTAGCACCTTGGGTGCCACTCTGTTGTAATAAGAGTGGCAGCGCCACTCTGTTGTAATAAGCGCTGCGTCCCCGGCACCCGGCCGCCCACATGGCTAGCTTATGCCCCCAAATAATTACATGGAAACTGTATTCTTTTAAACACTGCTTGGCCCATTAGCTCTAGCCTGTTACTGGCTAGCTCTCACATCTAGATTAACCCATTTCTAATATTCTGTGTAGCACCATGAGCTGGCTTACCAGGAAAGATCTTAACCTGTGTCTGTCTGGCGTGGGAGAATCATGGCGACTCCTCACTCGGCTTCTTTATCCCAGCATTCTGTCTGTTTACTCCACCCACCTAAGGGCTGGCCTATAAATGGGCCAAGGCAGTTTCTTTATTACTTAACCAATGAAACAACAGATAAAATACAGAACCACCTCCATCAAGTTATGTAGCTTGGTCTCTTTGTTGGATTCCCAACAGCAGGATCAGGACCTGTACCTAGTACTTGAGCTGGCTCTTGGGAACCTATTCCTTATACTGTGTTTCCTTGCTCAGCCTTAATTAAAAGGGAGGCTCTTAGTCATACCTCATGTTGATTTGCCATGCTTTTTTGACATTCATTGGAGACCTGCCCCATTCTGAAAAGAAACAGAGGATCAGTGTATGAGGGTGAGACAGAGGATAGACAGTGGTGCAAGGATGGAAAAGGGGAAAGCGAAATCTGCTGTAGCAACATGAAATAATTAATTTTTAAATAATAAAGTAAATAAATAAAAAGAAAAACTACAAGATAGACAAACTTTTTTCCAAGCTAACTAAAAGACAGAGATAGAATATCCAATTTAACAAAAATCAGAAACAAAAAGAACATAAAAACAGATACCAAGTAAATTCAGAGAAAAATAAGTATAGATTTTAAAAACTTGTAGTCTACCAAATTAGAAAATCAAAAAGAAATGAATAGTTTTCTTTCAACCAAGGAAGGCCCAGGGCCAGATGATTTTGATGCACAATTCTTCCAGACTGTCAAAAAAGAGTTTCAAGCATCACTCCTCAAGTAATTTCATGAAATCGAAACAAAAGGAACATTGCCAAACTCATTTTCTGATGCTGCAATTGCTGTGGTACAAAATCACAAAAATAATCAACAAAAAAGGAGAATTTCTGAACAATTTCATTCATGGTCACAGATTCAAAAATAGACAATAAAATTCTTGCAAATACAGTCTAAAACACATTTAAAATATCATTCAACATGATCAAAGAGGCTTAATGCCAGGGATGCTGGAATGGTTCAACATACAAAAATCAGTCAATCTTATCCACCATATAAATAAACTGAAAAAATAAGATAATTTTATTAAATGCTTTTTAAAAAGTTTGAAAAAATCCAACAACCCTTAATAATAAAAATTCTTGAGAGATTAAGGATACAAGGGACATAATAAAGTCAGTTTACAGAAAGTCTGCAGTCAATATCAAATTAAATGAATAGAAACTCAAAACAATTCCACAGAAATCCAAGAAAAGACAAGGTTGTGTACCCTCTCCATATCTAAGACAACTGATAGAGTTTTAGGGGCACAAATTGAAAAGGAACAAGTCCAAATATCATTACTTGCAGATGATAGAGAACACAGAGCCCCAAATCTAGAGGTGTGGAGAGAAGCTAAATTTGAGGTCACTATTGGGTGCCTGTCATAAGATCTCAGCTTACTTGTGGAAGGGAGGAAAGAGAGACAATAGGAATCAGAGGGTATGGAGGACACCAAGAGAAAATGACTCACCAAATCAACTAACGCATCATAGAAACTGCAGCAGCAAGCTTGTGGACTGCAAGGCCAGCATCAAATCCTTTACATATATGTTGTAGCTGATAACATAGTGATTTTTTGGAACTCCTAACTGTGCTGGAAGGAGTTTTTCTGATGTTTTACCTGCACTTGGGACTCTTTCTCCTTCCGGATTGCCTTGTCCAGCCTTGATATAAGGAGTTGTATCTTGACTTTTTGTATCTTGTTTTGTCATGTTTGCTTATTGTCTTTTGGAGGCTTGCTCTTTTCTGAAGGCAAAAGGAGGAGGACTAAATCTTGGGGAGAGGAGAGGTTGGAGGGAGCTGAGAATGTGGAACAAGAGGAAACTGTGGTCAGAATGTATCATATGAGAGTAAAATCTGTTTTCAAGAAAAAAATGAAATCACAAAGCTATTAAAACAAA
Organism: Chionomys nivalis; assembly: GCF_950005125.1. Taxonomy (NCBI): domain Eukaryota; kingdom Metazoa; phylum Chordata; class Mammalia; order Rodentia; family Cricetidae; genus Chionomys; species Chionomys nivalis. Next base: position 75,362,931 of record NC_080094.1, on the reverse strand, counting down.
CTCAAATATCCATCATCTAATTAATGAATAAGCAAAATACAGTTTCTGCATGAGAAAGCAATTCAGTTAAATGTTATTTGACAACTAGATGAGAAAGAACAGCAGCAGAAGCATGTTTATCAAAAAAAAAAATCCCAAAGCAGAAAAATTTTACAGACAGAAGTACAGTGGTATGTTTAGGGGTTAGCAGAACATACTAGAAAATGGTTTACTGAAGGATGCAAGGTTCCTTCTGAGTCTGTGGAAATGTACATAGATTAACATTAGCCATGGGTTCTACAATTTATATGAGGGAAATATATGATATATAAATATAGTCTTGATGAAGCTTTGTAATTAGTGCAATATGAGCAATAAGGAAAAAAAATAGGAGTTTCTTGATTTTTTTTTAAAGCAGATCAACCAGACTCAGGATTATGAAATGACATTTGGTTGGTGAAATATGTGTAGATGTCTAAGAAAAAATAGAGAAATTTTGTGAATACACAAAAAATTATGAAAAATATAGGTAAATTTGTGAATACACAAGAAATCATGGAAAGAAACATAACATATTTGCAGTTAATGAGGGTGGGTAGTACTTAAAATATACTAATAAACCTTTTCTTGATTGCTGTGAAGAACAATCAATGATTACAAATGAACAAATGGGTCACTTGGGATTCTGATCAATGGGAGGCAAATAATCTTAGTAGTCAGGAGAAATAACTAAAATTTGTATAACAGGAATTTAGAGCATCCAGTAACATTAACCCATCTGAAAATTTAAGGAGTGTAAAGTGGAATAATTATAATTAAAGAGAAACACTAGATAAATGGCACAATATAATATCAAATCTCAATCACTGGGCAAATGAGACTTTTATATCATTTTCATTAGCTGAACTGTGTAGACTATTACATTAAAGCCCTTAGGTGAAGGCAAATGATTGCGTTAGTGGGAGTGTAATGTTGGTTAAGTGAGTCTGAGTGTCTCTGCAATAGCTTTTAGGTAGTTTACCTAATTTCTTGCTTTAAGGGAAAGTCATATGTATACCATGTTAAAACCGAAAAATAGGGAAATTTAATATAGTCACAAATAGCTGTTAAGGGCAGAGTTGTTTGGATCTTAGTATCATATTTATAAGATTTGAAAAGGTATACTATTGCGTTAAATCATTTGCAAAATTAAGAATTAGTACTACATGTGTCTAAGAGATGCTTACCTTCTTGAAAATTAAAATATATGTTTACTATTGAGAATTATTATTAATATGATGGATGAAAAATTGAATGAGAAGTGGCTACACTGTGAGATGAATACATACACTTGTACACATACATGTAAAATCCACACATTCAATGAGTATCCATTATATGATAGAAGAAATAGTGTCTTCCTGTCAGAATCATCATCATTATTATTTAATATATCAAGTTAACAACACACTTTATTTAATATGAGAGGGTACAAGCAGTAAAAAATAATTCAACTACTTATATTTAATTTAATATAATAAATAATTAAACCTCTTTCCTAAACAAATAACAAAAGTATGAAGATTTTGTATTTTTTTTCTTTATTTTATCTTTTAATTAAAATTTCTGCCTCCTCCTCGTTTCCCATTTCCTTCCCCCTCCTCCCACACATCGCCCCCTCCCCCACTCCCCTCCCCCTCTCCCCACTCCTCTCCCCCTTCCCCCACTCCATTCCCCCTCCCTTTAGGTACTGAAGAGCAGTCCAAATTCCCTGCTTTCCGGGAAGTCCAAGGTCCTCCCACTTCTATCTAGGTCCAGGAAGGTGAGCATCCAAACAGGCTAGGCTCCCACAAAGCCAGTTCATGTATTAGAATCGAAACCTAGTGCTACTGTCCTTGGCTTTTCATCAGCCTTCATTGTCCGCCATGTTTTGTATTTTTATTGTTTTCCTGGAAAGTTGTTTCTTATGGGTTGATAAATCTTAATTGTGTATGGGGATGCAATTATTATTTCAATGTATATTTTCTCTTTTCAAAATTTTCCATTAATTTTGTATGTTACTAAAAAATTAAATGAAGCAAATCCTTTTAAAATTTCCTATCAGCATTCCCTTCTTTTTTTTTTCCCCTTCTATACTTAAGCTGTGCCTATCATAATGATGACAGATTTTCCTCAAAGTACAGGACATCATTATAAAAGACATGGAATATACAAAGAATGAGCTATTTCCACATAGCTTAATGATTTCCTTATTTAAAACTTTCAAAGCTTTGCTCAAATGTCATCTTTGTTGTGAGGCATATCCCTAAAGATATATGAGGCTAAATATTACCTCACCATTTGTTTCACACGCTTCTCAACACTATTGGAGAAAAACCAAGAACTTAGCTTTAAAATATCGTTTTACCAGAAAAAAAAATTGTTATCAAAATTCCACAACAGGAAGAATTCTCATTAGATATAAAAGAAATATAGAAGAAGTGTCAGCCGGGCGGTGGTGGCACACGCCTTTAATCCCAGCACTCGGGAGGCAGAGACAGGCAGATCTCTGTGAGTTCGAGACCAACCTGGTCTACAAGAGCTAGTTCCAGGACAGGCTCCAAAGTCACAGAAAAAACAAGAAAAAAAAAGCAGAAAGAAAGAAAGAAAGAAAGAAAGAAAGAAAGAAAGAAAGAAAGAAAGAAAGAAAGAAAGAAAGAAGTGTCAGGGGCTAGAAAGATGGCCAGTGGGTAAATTGCCTACTCTACAAGTATGAAGACTAGATTTCAAACCTTTAGAAAAAAACAAAAAGCCAGAAATGGTGGTACACATAACCACAGTATTCCCATGGCCAAATGTGCAATAGGAAAAGAAAAAATTTTGAAAGCTAGTAGGCCAGCTAGTCAGACTTACAGAATGTCAAAGACCAAACAGAATCCTCTATGAAGATAGAAAATAGACAAGACTAAAATCACAGAATACCAGCCTAAGATCTTTCATAGACAATCACATATGCACTTGGGCACAAGCTCACTAGAAATAACTCAAACAAGAAGAACCTGCATAGAAATACAGAATACACTTGTCATACACACAAAATAAAAATAAATGAAAATGGATGCCAATAATCTCCTTTTGCATACTTATTCAGGAATATGGACAGGCCTTCAGAAACATCTTCAAAATTGGTTTATATTACTGTGTTTTGGGGAAAAGCATAGTAAATAATGCCTTTTCAGTTACATATTTTTGAGATAGCTTATAAGAAAGAAAGTACTCAACAAAAGATTTTACAGAATTCACTTTAATAAGAAATAAAAACAAAATCTGGGAAGGATGATATAAATAGAGTAAAAAGAATAAAAAATAAAATAATATATTCCCTTGTAGTCTAACAACTATAAAATTTAGTTGAAAAATGAAAGCACTGCCATTGAATGGTTAGTATAAAAAACTGCATATATATATATATGTATATATATAAAACAATCTAATAAAACAACAATACAAACAGCTAAAATTTAAAATGTGTCAAAGATATTCCTCATTTAAGCAAAACAGTGATCTCAAACTAATGCATGTGGTGATATTAAACTCCAGACATCAGAGTAACTTAATCTTAAAATGATGAAGTAACACTATCACTAACTAGTTAGAAACTATAAATTATAAACCACTGACCACTCTTTGTATGTGGTAATAATGCGAAGAGTAAGGACTCTGAGTCATTTCTGGAGAGAAAGAAACAGGAAAGTCCCTTCTAAAGAGAGTTTGTATTAATTAAACTTCTTGTCCCTTTCCACATAAAGCAGAAAGTACACACTGATAATTCCTTCAAAGAATTAATGAAGTTACCCCACTCAAAAGCAAAAGAACATTGTTTACTAATGAAAAATAGCCTGATGAGACAAGAATCAACAGAAAACTCTTAAATGTCAGTAGGTGGGGAATTCAGGCCAGTCCGATGTACAAAGCAACTTCTAGGACAGCCAGGGTTGTTGGCTTCACAGAAAAACTCTGTCTTGAAAAAGCAATCAAACAAACAAAAAATCTTAACTGTTTATAATTAGGGGGAAAATGTCAGTATAAAAATGTTGGATAATTCCAAATATAATGTGAGATTTCTTTCTGTATTCTGTGATTACCATTAGTTAATAAAGAAACTGTCTTATGCCTGCACAAGGAATAGAGGTAGGCAGGGAAAACTAAACTGAGTGCTGGGAGGAAGAATGAGGAGAAGCCATGTAGCCCCACTGGAGATAGATGCTGGAAACTTTACCTGGTAAGCCCTAGCCATGTGGTGATACATAGATTACTAGAAATGCATTAAATTAAGATATAAGAGTTAGCCAAAAAGAAGCTAGATCTAATGGGCCAAGCAGTGTTTTAAACAATTTAGTTTCTGTGTGACTATTTCAGTTCTAAGCTGCTGGTTGGCCAGGAAACAAACAAGTGGCCTCATTACAACACAAATACACAAAATTATGGAGAACATAAGGCTATTCACATAATAAAAAGACTGATGATTGCCAAGTATAAATAGGTAGACCCCAGGAAAATGTTATATCAGCATTTATATTCTATCACATACAGATGTAATGGAAACAAGAAATTAAACCATGTCATAGCTCCCAAATATTTAACACATAAGCAAGATCTGTATTGAACTATAAAGTCAATTATATTACATAAATTTTGGCTCATTCATTTAGCCAATGTATGTTGATTATTATGGAGAAACTAAACAGAAACTGAAGAACTATACTGAAACCCTATGAACATGATGCTCCATCTTTCTATAAGCTTAAAACTGTCAAAGTTAGAACATAAAACAGTTTTATTAAATTACTGATAATATACATACACTCTAGAGTAATAAACATAGGACTATTGAGAATTATTTTTTAAGATATCTAAATATGTACTTATGCATTTAGATAAATGTAAATGAAAGAATCTTACAAATAATTTAAAAACTGTTATATCAAATATCTCAAGTAAAGAAAAGCAAAATGTAATTTGAAATAGTAATTTGTTTTCATAATGACACACACATATATATACATATTTAAAGATATTTGTGGTAAAATAAATACAAAATACTGGGAAAGATATATATCCCTGTGGCTGGGATCTACATGAATCTTTGATATTTGTATTCTGCCCAGTTGTAGTTTTCTACAAGGGGTTCCATGTTCTATAAGACAGGCTTCTTTAATAAGGGATCACAGCTTCACTTATCTGGGAATATGAGAATAAGACTTAGAATTCAAAAAAAAATATTATGCTGATCTAATAAAGTTGTGATAGCAGATTCTTTTCTAATGTCCATAACTGCACTTACCATAGGAAGTTAGCTAGGTTTCTTGTACCAGGGATGATTTCCCTCCTGTGGAATGTACCTTTAAGTTTAATGAGAGAGCTGTTGGTTTCCACTGACATATTTTTGCAGATAACTTGCCATGCTGGTTACTAAGATTAAGAATTGAATAAAAGGCTCTCATAGATATAAATCACTGTAATTGGTGTATAAGATTCCTATCCTGGATCGATCACTCATTGAAAATTATCTAAAGCACAAAAGACAAAATAATAGCTAAGTTTGGGTGAAAGAGAGAAAGGATGAGAGAGAAGACCTAAACAAATAGGTTGATAAATATATAATAAATTTAAAAAATGAAGTAAAAATATTTTAGATAAAATTATAAATAGTTCAACATAGGTACATTGTTACATGAAAGATCTAAAACTTACATGAATGTCAAAAATAAATACAGATATCTATACTGATTCTCAATTTGAAAAGAGTAAAGATCAAAGATTAAATATTTTCTTATTTTTGTTTGAATTTGTATTTTCATACTAGGGTTCAGTCAAGAAACATGGTGCACTTTATGTAGCAATTTTCTTATAATTATGTATAGACCCAACCTAATAATTAAATCAGGGTTGTTGATTAAATTAACCTACTGGATGTCAATATGGCTCATAAAGTAAAGGTCATACCTCTAAACCTGATGATCTGAGTTAAACTCACACAAATAAATAAATAAATTAACGCTAACAAACTTTAAAAATGGAGAGAAAAAGGATGCATTAAAGATCAAATGTAAGACTGAAAACACTAGAAATAAGTGAAACCAGAACACACACTCAGAAAATGAAGTGTTCTAGTGGGAACAATAGAAAATAAAACCTAATATATAATTATATCTTAATAACATATTATCTTAAAATAGAGCATGTTGTTGTGTATCCAGCTCATCAAATAGGAATGTTTGTCACTGCCCTGCCCCCCTAAAAAACAAAAACAGAAAACTTGTAAAATTCAAGTTAGCACAAGTATTATAAAGCAGTAAGAACATAGCAAATAAGGATGCTCACAGCAGCATTACAGTCAGTGGAATGAAGCCAGTGGCCCCTCATCAAACAGTACATTGAATAATTAGATAATTAGACTGTAATATTTCCTCTGTGAAACTCTGTTTAGTCATAAGCAGGAGAAACACATTGGTTCTTGTAGCATTGTGAATAAGTTGCATCAAAAGAGAAGAATGAAGCCATGTACATTAATAAATATTGAATTATTTCACATATTTGAATTTAAAAGCAAGTTCAGACTGATTTATATCATTTAATAAGTATGCATTTGTGAATGAGTGTGTGTAAAAATTTGGAGGATGTGAAAAACTTGTTCCATTATGGTTTATGATTTATTCCTTTATATCTTTGGCTGCAAGGTGATTATGACCACTTCGTGATATTTATGAGAACATTTATGAGTGTTATTTATGTTCAACACTGTTTGAAGCATTGCTCTGCATTTGTTATACTTGGGTAAAATACATTTGATTTGAGGAAAACAATCAAGGTAAACAATAAAACAGTTATAACCTTTTTTATGAAAAACAAATTTTAACTAATATTGGTGAAAATAAGTCAAGATAAAGCTATATTCATTCTTTAAATCTGCTAATTAATGAGGTGACATTGAGGGCTACTATATCATGAACAAACTATTTAATAAATAAACATAAGGCAGTACTTTATCCCTATTGAGAGAAAAACAAAGGATCTTAATAAAATAACTGATGACTTTAGAAAATGGGCATAGTTGAGAGGCTCATTACAAAAGATGACACAGCACATAAAACTCCAAAAAAAAAAAAAAAAAAAAAACAGAAGGACATTACCCAATGGGCCATACATAAAAGTCTGACAAGAAAATCACAAACCAAACTTATTTCTAGAAACATGCTATTTCTAGCAAATTCAGAGGCTGAAGCAGGAGGATATGAATAAAAATAAACAATTATACTATATTAATATTTTAAGTAACAGCTTTTGAATTTAAGACATAATATGCACATATGGAAAAGAAACTACATATTAAAAATAACTAACATTTGTCCGAGTCAATTTTAGTTTATATCCTAACTTTATAAATTAAATATTACTCTTCTTACATTATTTGCTAAATAGAAATGGGAAGCAAATACAAGGGGTGCATTTTATAAATATCTCCAGTTATCAATAAAATTATTAGGATTGGAGTAGAAAAGGAGACACAATACTTATTTCTGAAAGACACAGAAATAAGTATAAGCCTTAAATTTGAATGATAGTCTATATACACCAGAACATCCTGTGAAAATATTAAAATTATTTGCAGTTGGTAGTTTCAGAGAGAGGTAACATCATTTTTCTTCAATGAATGAAACTCGGCTTACCCACAACACTACAGAGAAAGTCTTATGCTCAAGAGTATGTAACAAAAAGAGGACTCCATGATTTTTTGTGTACATACATGTGTGTTTATTTAGTCTTATGCTTTTTTTGTTTTGTTCTTAAAGAGAAAGAAAGAAATTAATGTTGGGTAAATAGGGGTAGCTAGTGACTCCATGATTGTTCTCCTCCAGCATAGTCTGACCACAAGTCAATGACTCTAACTGAGGTGTCTGGACATACTCTATTACTAAAAAGAAACTCAGGGTACCGTTTCTAGTGTTTTAGTTACATACTAGATTGATTAGGGATTCCCTTTGTATTCTGTAAACTTGTTTTATTACCACTTGTTAATAATAACGTTATTTCAGCCAAGGCTTAGCAGAATACAGCCAGGCTGAAAGAGATAGAGAGGGAGAGTAGGCAGAGTCAGGGAGACACCATGTAGCTACTGAAGGAGAAAGACGAGTGAATGCCAGAAACTTAACAGTAGGCCACACTCATGGCAATACACAGATAAATAGAAATGAATTAATTTAAAATGTAAGAGCTAACTAGAAATACACCCGAGGCATTAGACAAACAGTGTTCTGATTGATATCATTTCAGGTCTCGTGGCCAGGAAATGAACAAGCAGTCTCCGACTACACTAGGTAATGATTTAGGATAACCTGAAGGTGTATTTACTGCTACTGATCAGGCTTTCTACCGGTGGCAACAAAGAATGGCATATCAAGTTGAGGTAGGATTAAACTCCTCTCATAGCATTAAGGTTGGGCAAGACAACCCAGTATAAGAAAGAGGTTCCCAAAACCCAGCTCAAGCTTTATGAGGAATGGAGACTGGTTATCCTTTGCTTTACATCTAATTTCTGCTTATGAGTGAGTACATATCATGTTTGTCTTTCTGTGTCTAGGTTACCTTTCAGGAAGTGGTTTTTTTTTTCTAGTTCCATTCTTTTGCCTGAAAATTTAGTGATGTCATTATTTTTACTACTGAGTGGTACTCCATTGTGCACATATTCTTTACCCATTCTTCAGTTAAGAGCCATCTAGGAAGCAAAGGACATTGAGCCTATAGTTTGTGATCCTAGAGAAGCTAAGTCATAAGGTGAACCCAAAGAAAAACATATATAGATCCTTCTGGAAATTGGAAGCAGACAAGATTGCCAGGCAAAAATTGGGAGCATGGGGTCGAGGAGAGGAAGGGGAGAAGTGGAGGGTTGGGGAGAGCTTAGGGGAGTGGGATGGTTGCAATGGAAGAAGGATGGATATGGGAGCAGGGAAGGAGATATGTTAATTGAGGGAACCATTTTAGGATTGGCAAGAGTCTTGGCTCTGGAGGGGTTCCCAGGAGTACACTGGGATAACCCCAGTTAGGACCCTGGGCATTGGAGGAGAGGTTGTCTGAACTAGCCTTGTCCCATAGTCAGACTGATGATTATCTTGAATATCATCATAGAACCTTCATCCGGCGACAGACGGAGATAGAGACAGACCCACATTGGAGTACTGGACTAAGCTCCCTAGGTCCAGTTGAAGAGCAGAAGAAGGAATAAGGTAAACAAGGAAGTCAGGACCATAAAGGGTTGGTCCGCACACTAAGACAGTGTGCCTGAGCTAATGGGAGCTTATCAAATCCAGCTGGACTGGAACTGAATGAGCATGGGATCAAACTGGACCCTCTGAATGTGACTGACAATTGGGGCAGACTGAGAAGCCAATGATAATAGCACTGGGATTTGTCTCAATTCCATTTACTAGCTTTTTGGGATCCTATTCTATCTGGATGCATACCTTCCTAAGCCTGGATGTAGTAGGAAGGGCCTTGGACCTCCCACTGGGCAGGATATCTTGCCCTCTCTCAGGACCAGAGTTGGGAGAGGATGTGTGGGGGAGCGGGAGGGAAATTTGAGGAGGGGAGGAAGTGAAATTTTGATTGGTATTATTTATAACATAATAAAAAAAGAGCCATCTAGGTTATTTCCAGGTTCTGGATATAAAGAATAATGCTTCTGTGAACATTGTTAAGCAAATGTCGTTGATACATGATTGAACATCCTTTGTGTATTTGCCCAAGAGTAGTATCACTGGCTGTTGATATTGATTGATTCCCAATTTACTGAGAAACAACCATATTGATTTCCAAAGTGACTGTACATATTTACACTCCTACCAGCAGTGGAGGAATGATCCCCTTATGCCATATCCTATCAAAAATAAACTGTCATTAGTGTTTTTGATCTTAACCATTCTGACCAGTATAAGACAGTATTCAAGACGCCTAACAATAGTGGAGAGGGTGCATGAATTGTCCTTCTTCTGTATTCAGACTGGTGACTATCATAAATATCATCATAGAACCTTCATCCAGTAAGTGAAGGGCAGAGATTCAAAGATCCACAGTCACACACTAGGCAGAGCTCCTGGAGTCCAGTCAAAGAGAGGGAGGATGGATTATAGGAGCAAGGGGTGTCAGGATCATGATGGGGAAACTCACAGATTAAGCTGATGCAAGCTAGTGGGAGCTCATGGGCTCTGGACTAACAGCTATGGTACCAAACTAGAACCTCTGAATGTGGGTGACAGTTGTGTGACTTGGTCTTCTTTGGGGGCTTATGGCAGTTGTATATGGATTTATCACTGATGCAAGAACTGGCTTTTGGGAGCCCAATCTTTACAGAGAGATATCATGCTCAGACTTGATATAGGGGAGAGGGGCTTGGTTCTGCCTCAACTTGATTATGTAAGCCTTTGTTAACTCCTTAAGGAAGGCCTTACCCTCTCTGAGAAGAATATTGGAGGTGGGAGTGGACACAAGTAGGAAGAAGGGAGAGAGGGGGGAACTGTGGTTGGTATGTAAAATTGATAGAAAGTTAAAATCAAGAAAAAGACATATAATGAATAATTTTTATTAAAAATAGAAAAAATGAATGAAACATGATATAACTGAGAAGCTTCTGTAAGGCTAAGGACATTATCAAATCAGTGGCCTACAGAAAGATAAAACATTTTTTTAAACACCTACCAAATGAATAGAGTGCTACTATCCAAAATGTATGAAGAACTCAAGAAACTATATATTAAAAAAAAATCTGATTATATACATATATATATATATATATATATGGTATAGATTTAAACAGAGATTTCTCAATAGAGGAAACTTAAATGGCTGAGAAACACTTCAAGAAATATTCAACATTCTTTTTTTGCCATAAGGGAAATGAAAATAAATTTTTTGAGGCTCCAACTTATGTCTATCAGAATGGGAGGGATAAATAATAAAAGTGACAGCTTGTGCTGGTGATGATGTGGAATTGTTGGTGGAAATGTAAACTTGAAAAATTAATATGAAAATTAGTATGGTGATTCCTCAGAAATATGGATATATATATATATATATATATATACACACACACACACAAATACACACACACACACACACACACACACATATATATATATATATATCCAGCTATACCACTCTTCATCAGATACCCAAAGAAACCTCCACCACACTGCAAGTAAACTTGCTCAATCATGCCCATTGTTGCTCTATTCATAATATTCAGAAATTGGAAATTATCATAGATGTCCCTAAATAGAATAATAGAAAAAATGAGGTTCATTTATAGAATGGAGTTTTACTCAGATTTTTTTTTAAAAATTGGCATCATAAAATTGGCAGACAAGTTGACAGAACCAGAAAAACATGTGTCTGCATTAAGATATCCCAGACCCAGAGAAACATATATTGTATCTATTCACTGATATATGGTATCATCTGTTAAGTCAATAATAACAAAACTACAATTCATAGAATCCCAAAGGTAGGAACAGAGTAAGGACTAGGGGAATCAGATAGATCTCATTAGGAAAGAGAAATGAAATAGATATTTATGGATAAATGGATGGTTGTATGTATGTATGTATTTATGTATGTATATATGGATGGATGGAGTTGTCTAGAATGGAATGCCCAAAGGCATATACATGAAGGCCATATAAACAAATTCACCAAATCATGATGGAGGCAGAGACATAACTGTCCATCTTTCATCATCAAATTAAAATTTCAGTTTTATGTTTGGTTACATCTAATTCTGTTTGCCAGAGACCCCATAGGAACCTCTAAACAATTCAGGCTATTGACAAGACTATAGGTTGCTCTCTAAAAACTGACAGCAATATCCTATTTCTTAAAACAGGTCCATAACTCATTGGACATGGAGATGTCAAGCTGCTGCCAATGTTCAACCTTCATGCCTATGTTCCACCGTCTTTCTTATAGAAAGATACTCAGCATGGTATCAAAAAGGAAATGTAAACACCAAGCCAGTCATAAACCTTTTATCTAAAATGGAATTGGGCTGACTTCAAGATGTGCTAAAGCAATCATGGCACAAAGCTTGTGGGAGTAACCAAGCAATAATTGATCTGACTTAAGTTCCACTCCACACCCGACATTGCTTGGGTGACTGAGAACCAGAGAATAGATAGCCCAGTGACTCAGGGTAAAACAAAATGCCACTGGTCTCAAAGAAAGAAAGAAAGATAGATAGATAGATAGATAGATAGATAGATAGATAGATAGATAGATAGATAGATGATAGATAGATAGAGATAGATAGGGATAGACAGAGAAATAGACAGAGATAGATAGATGATTGATAGATGATAGATAGATGATAGATAGATAGATAGATAGATAGATAGATAGATAGATAGATAGATATCCTCCAAAAATATAGTGATAAAATGACTCCTAATAATATTCTGTTATACTCAGGGATCACTGCTATAAGACTATGCTATACCCAAAATAGCATAGCAGCTGGGGAAAAATAGACACCCAGAGCAAGACATTAAGCAGAGAGTGAGAGACCTTGGAACACTCAGCCATAAACCGGATGTCTTCTTCAAATCCCTTCCCTCAGTTCCATGGAAACCCCAAAGAAGTGAAGACAGAAATAATGTAGCAGCAGGGCATGGGGAACACTAAGAAATCAAAGCCCTCTAGATTAACATTATCAAACATCAGATGTACCCACCGAGAATGAAGTTACATGCACAGAGCCTACTTGGGTCTGCACCAGGTCCTCTGTGATTCCAGTAGCTTTCAGTTTAGTGATATTATGAGATCTTTGAGTGTTTGAACAAGAGAGTCTCTCACTCTTGTGTCCTTTTGCACTCTCTGGCTTTCTTTTTCTTCTGTTAGTCTTTTGTGATCATTTTGGTTTCATCTCATTATATTTTATTTTGTTATATTTTGAGAAAATAAATAAACAAATGTAAACAAAACTTTCATTCATACCTACTGATAATGGGAAATTTTATTTCTTCAGTGGAATGACACTGGGTATACCAACCACTCCAAGACAGTTGTCACATTCAAGAGTATTGATCGACAAATAATGGACTCCAAAATACTGTTTGTGTGCTCTTATTTGGTTATAGCTTGATATGTTTGTTTTTTTTCTTTCTGTTTTGTTTTTTATTTTGAATTTGTTTAGGGGGATATTGTATTTTGTTATCTATGTTTTGGGAATTTTGGTACTGTTTTGAGTTTTTGAAAATTAAAGCTAGGTAGGAAGAGAGAGAAGAGAGACTCTAGGTCACTTTAAAGTAGGGGAATTATGTGATCAAATATATTTAAATATAAAAAATAATAAAAATCTTAAAAATAAAATTTTTTAATGTTAAAAAAGGTGTAACGGCCAAATGAATGCAGACAGATTGTAAAAATATATACAGCTTTAATGGGGAAATAGACTTACAGAACCACAGGTTGCCACGAAGAACAGGAAAGCAGAAGGGGTGGCTGTGAGCATGCCCGGCAGATTTATAAGTAAACATTAGCCAGAGGCGAACACGCCCCCAATGGGCGGGGCTTATCCCTACAAAAAGGTAAAACTGAAAATAAAATATCAGCTAGACAATGAGAAATAGACTCAATTAAAGAAATCAGAGGAAGACTTTACAGCTAACAGCACTAAGTACAAAGACTCTAAAATATTTTTATGAACAAAAGCCACCAATAAATTTGTCAACCAAGATGAAGAGGGCAAAAAAATCACATGGGCTCTTGATCCTCAAATAAGTGGACTCACGAATAGACATATAATAAACAGATTCAGTGAAGGTACTGAGTCAGCAAAACAATTTGTCTCTAGTCAAAGTATAGTCTTAAATAGATTCACTGATGACTTTTTCCAAATATTTAAAGACATTAAGACAGGAAAAAATGTCAAAGAAAATTAAATGCTCATCGAAAATGAATGGAGCCCCTCATCTTGAATACCACTCAAATTTATTAGCAGATAAGTACCACTTTTGATATTAGCAGCAAAATTCACTCTAAAATTAGGAGGCAATTTTCCTTTTTATAGAGCTACTTCAAAAAAGAATGCTTACATATCAATAAGCTATGCATGGGACTAAATGTCTAGCTCACTGACTTTAAACTTATTATTTTTATGTAACCATCTGTAAAACAATAAGTTTAAGAGCCTAATTTTTAATAAAAAATATTCCTATATTTTCTTGTTACCTAGTAAGGTAGGCATTGTGTTGACCAATGTGACCTGTGATTTCTTTTATCTTATTGACTACAAATAATTTCTATTCACCCCTGAAAGTAGTGAGTTATTATCAAACTTCTCTTAACCTTCTCTTCTCTGTCTGTCTGCCTGTCTGCCTGTCTCTCTCTCTCTCTTTCTCTCTCTCTCTCAATTTCCCCAACCCTTTAAACAATGCAGTGTGACACCCAGAGCCCCACAATCATATCTATGACCATTTGTAAGATATTTGAGTATAACACTTGCCTGGAAAATCTGAATTGTTGTGTTGGGTGAACACTATTTACCTAGTAATACTCTTTCCATTGGTTTCTTTCTGCCAAAATAACAGTGCTTAAATCAGTTTCCAAAACTTTTTTTTTTTATTAAACTCTAATCTTGCTTCATAATGACTCATTTCTAAATTGTGTCCTGCAATAAAGTCAAGTATCCTGATTTTCAACTAAAGGACTCTAAAAAGAATTTGAGCTCCTACAGTGAATTTCAAAATGATATATTTAGTTTCTCAATTTGTCCCAGAAATGAAAGAGGTTACACCAATAAAGTCTCTTCAACATGATTGCCTAAACATGATCTAACAAGGACATCAATGGACAAACCATTAATGGATACAGAAAAGGCCATAAGGCCTAAACTGCACCCAACGACCTATGGGTAATTGAAGAAAGCTCAGAGTGGGAGATGTGGTCCTCCACAGCAAAGAGCCCACCAATGGCTGTCCAGTGTAAAAATAATCAGCCCTGAAAATATGTATACAAGTCAATATATATGTTTGTATATGCATATATAGTCTAAGTATATCCATGGAATAACAATGAACAAAGAGGACATGAATTTGAAAGGCAACAACTTTTGTCATATGGGATATTTTGGAGCAAAGAAGGGGTAGAGAGAAATGTTATAATTGTATTTTAATCTCAAAATAAAAAAACTCAGCAATATACATTGTATTAAAAAGTCACTCTTTGAAACAATGGAAGAACATTATAGCATACAAATACAAAAATATGAATCTTAGTCCCCAATCTCTGACTACTTACAAAAAACTCACAATCAAAAGTTTATTCATTTTTATTTATGGGCATTGCTGCTTCACCTGAGTGTTTGTCTGATCTTTGAGCTACAGATAATGTTACCATGAGCTTAGTTACCATGAACGTGCTGGGAAATGAACCCAGGTCCACTGGAAGAATAGTCCACTTAACCACTGAGCCATGTCAGCTAACAAAAATATTAATCCAGTCCCAATTTTAGCTTTTCTTTAATTTCTTGTTTTTATTTTATGTGGATTGGCGTTTCCACATGACTGTTACTTTCCCTGGAACTGAAGTTATAGACAGTTGTGAGCTGCCCTATGGATGCTGAGAATTGAACCCTAGTCCTCTGGAAGAGCAGTTAGTGCTCTTAAACACTAAGCCATCTCTCCACCCCCAAGAGTGAAACATTTTAAAGCATTAAAAGAAAACAAAGTAATTCTTTTCATACTATAATACTTAATGTGTATAATTCAATGAAAAGTATAATTATGAAAATCTTAAAATTAGGTATTAAATAGTTAATTTATTATTTAAATTACAATTAATTAAGTAATAAAAATGACTGTGATAGCTAGTGTTGTGAAAACAGCAAACTCTAGAGTCACATGGGAGAAGAATCTTTCAACCAGCCAGCGAAGAATTATCTTGATTACTTGAAGTAATGTGAAAATACCCACCTTATTTTAAGATGAAATTGTTATCCCAGCAGGGGACTCCAGACATTATGAAATGAAAAGTACCACAAACTGACACAAACACATTAGCCCTTGTTATTTTTATCTACTGGTTACTTCATGCTTCTGCTGCATTGACTTCCATACCAGATGGAATGCACCTTGAACAGAGAACTAAAATAAACCATTTCTTTCTTAGTATTTCCAGGTTATTTTTGTCACAAAAAGAGAAATAAAGCTAAGATATTGGGCTCATTTATTTGTTCATTTTTCCACTAATGAGTAGAGTTTCCAATTATTTTCAAACAATGCATTTAAATAATTTTTACTAAAAAGATAACAAATGGGAATTTCAAATAGCAGGATTTGGTTTTGCATCTGCTTCTGGAAAAACTATCTAAAGGCAAGTCCTAAAGCTGCACACTGTAATTGTAAATTGTGTTCCTTTTTTTTAGAAGAAATAAAAAGAAACCCAATGTCTTAACTACATTTATGAACCAAAGATGAAGAGAATTGTCAAAAGCAAACTAAGGTGTCCTGGAGTAGTCCTATCCTACCTCTTAAATTCTGCTCAAAATGTGCTCAAAAATTAAATGAGTGCGATCTTTTTTGTTTCTTTTGTTTTAAAATCAAGTTAGAGTTTAGTAAAAAGAAAATAGGTTTAATACTGATTTAAGCATTGCTATTTTGGCAGGGAGAAACAAACTGAAAGAGGTTTTCTTTTTCATATTTACTAGGTAAATAATGTTCACCCAACACAAGAATTCAGATTTTCCAAGCAACTGTTATAGTCAAATTTCCTACAAATGATCATAGACATGATTGTGGTTCTATGGCCATCACACTGTATTGTTTAAGGGGTTGGGGAGATGGACAGAGAGAGTGCTGGGGAAGGTTAAGAGGTTTCACAATCTCTGACTTCAAACTCTACTACAGCGTTATAATACTGAAAACAGCCTGGTATTGACATAAAAACAGACAGGAAGATCAATGGAACTGAATCGAAGACCCAGATATCAACCCACACACTGATGAATATCTAATTTTTGACAAAAAAGAAAGAGTATAAAATGGGAAAAAAGAGCAAACCCAATCCATTTTCTTTATCTAGGGTTGATCTTTGAATTTTGTTCCCAAGATTGAGATACATTGATAATTCAAAACATTAACAAAACTCAAGCAAATATACTCTTTTGTTTTTGTTCCCAACACACTTAGTCCATATTTTCAATCTTTCAGATTTACTTGAGTCATTTTATTAAATGCAACACTTTAAATTTGCTTAAACTTGTCATTTAATTTAATCTCGTATTTGTTTGCTTTATTGTTTTCTGACACACTATCTATAGAAATGGATAATTTATCAAGGGAAAGAATATGTAAGTAACATATGTTTTTGCCCATCAGGCATCTTATTAAATTATTTAAATTGTAACAAAAGACAAACTAAATTTATCTTACTATTCTTAAAAGAGATTAAAAGTGACCTTAACCTCCCCTTCCTTTTAATTCAGTTCAGTGACTACTAAAAAAAATGGGGTTTTATTCCATTTTTCTCTTTCTTCTTTCTTTCTTTCTTTCTTTCTTTCTTTCTTTCTTTCTTTCTTTCTTTCCTTCTTTCTTTCTTTCTTCCTTTCTTTCTGTTTTGTAGAATGAATGGCAAGTTTCCCAGGTTCTCACAGGGACCTGGATATGTTTTGTTTGTTTTCTTGTCTATGGTAAGGGTCATGGACCACATAACCTAGACTAGAATACGCTTTGGCATGTGTGACTTTTTTTTATTTATAAAGGCATTATTTTCAAAACAGGAGCTCAGACTGGGAAAATACTTCTTTAAAATTTTAAAATATATCACTTGTTATCTGTGGAACCAAAATAAATGACATAAGAGCAGTTTCTTCACTAGTGCAATTGAGATAAGAGACAGTGGTTATCAGAAATGCTGAGAAGTTAATACATCTAAATTTGAATCTTGCATGAATAAAATGCCATCAAGAGTACTCTCTACTTTCACGTCATATGTATTTTTGGTGCTTATTAGTCTTATTTAAGTTTAATCTTTGAAAAATTCAACATATAAAAAAATGATTTCAGGAAGCTGGAGAGATGGCTCAGTGGTTAAGAGCATTGCCTGCTCTTCCAAAGGTCCTGAGTTCAATTCCCAGCAACGACATGGTGGCTCACAACCATCTGTAATGAGGTCCGGTGCCCTCTTCTGGCCTGTAGGCATACATGCAAACAGAACATTGTATACACAATAAATAAATAAATATTAAAAAAATGATTTCAATGAAGAAACAAAAACTTTTTCATGAGGGTTTAGTTTCATAGAAAAACATGACTTTAAAATGCTCTTAAAAGTAAAACTCCAAAGCAATTTTGATAGACTATGAGAAAAAAAAGCAACAAATATGGAAAGTTGTGAGTCTTGTTTGTGGCCACAAATATGGAAATGGACCAGAAAGAAAGAAATATGATTTATTTGAGTTACCAAGAAAACAAGCAGGCTGGCAGCAGTATAGAAAGATGGAAAAATTACAGAAATATATGTATGGCAAGAACCCCATACACCACTTGAAATTGAAGCTTTTCTTAAAGAATGTCAGAACAATTAACATTTGTACAAAGATTGTGTGATGGATGAAGGTCATTGGTTAAAAAATAAAGAAACTGCTTGGTCCTCATAGGTTAGAACATAGGCGGGTGGAGTAAACAGAACAGAATGCTGGGAGGAAGAGGAAGTGAGCTCAGATGCCTCAGACAGATGCCAGGCCACTGCTCTCCAGGGCAGATGCGATGAAGCTCCAACCCAGGACGGACCTAGGCTAGAATCTTCCCGGTAAGCGCACCTTGGGGTGCTACACAGATTATTAGAAATGGGCTAAATTAATTCGTGAGAATTAGCCAAGAAGAGGCTAGATATAATGGGCCAAGCAGTGTTTAAAGGAACACAGTTTGTGTGTTGTTATTTTGGGGCATGAGCTAGACAGGCGACCAGGAACTGGGGCGGCAGGAAAACAGCCCGCAGCTCCTACTACAGAATGGCACCCAACGTGGTAGCAGCAATTTCTTGAGTCTGCTCTGCTTGCTAGATGCAAGCAAGCGCTCTCATCTAAGAGAGGCTTCCTGACTCAGCTTTAGCTGCAAAGCTTGCAGCTCTTTTAAGAGGTCCTGCCATGAAACACTTAAATGATATTGATAAAAGCTGACTGCATGCTTGTTTTCATCCGTAGCAGGAAAAAAGTTGTATTGTTTTAAAATGCCAGCTTTCTGGGCCATCCTGCCAGGGCAAACTCTGACTCTTTGAGGCAGGAGGGCCAGCTACAGTGGGAGTACTTGAGTGTTGTCTGTGGATATACTGTTGAAGCTTGCTTGCTGTCAGGGACCTTGAAACGCCATAGAGTTGTGGCAATAAAGATGGCTCCAGTAGTACCTCCGCCATCAGGCTGGAAAGCTAAGGAATGGGCTGGATCTAGCTGGCAAAGCTACGGCTTTAGTCCTATCCATATTGCTGAGTAATTTAAAGGCTCGTGTGGTCAAAAAAAGAGAGGTATACAGTAAAGAGAGATTCAAAAACAAAGAAAATTTCTAAATGATTTACAGTTTGTTTAAAAAAATATATGCAAACTAAAAGTTAAAGTTCTTAAAAGTAAAAAAAAAAGGAAGAGAGTTGTTGGGTATGGTAGTACATACCTTTAATCTGAACTTTTGGGAGACAGAGGGAGATTGACCTCTGTGACTTCAAGGTGTGGTAGCACACGCCTTTAATCCCAATGCCTGGGAGGCAGAGATGGATGGATCTCTGAGAGTTCAAGGACAGCCTGGTCTACAGAGTTATTGCAGGACAGATATACAGAGAATATAAAATAAAAGTAAAAATAAACGAAATAAAGGTCAAAATAAAGTCACACCAAGATGGGAAATACACAGAGAATCTTGATACTGTATGCTATTATGCTCTCTTTGAATTGTTTGAATACTGAGAAAAGAGCATCAACTGCTAAAATATATATGTTTATAAATGCTGCTGGACTAATCCAACATAGATATTTTGAAAATACCTTGACTTTAAAATTTGGATCTAAGGACATGATGCTTTGGAAAGGAGTTTCTTCTTTTGTTTTCACAGAGGATGAGACCCTGTGGATTTCTTCTATTCCAATATGGTATGATAGACCACGCCCTCCTAAAAGGTTGCTGTGAACACCTTCAGAAAATTAATTTGCTCAACTGCCGACTGAGATGAACCTAGCAGACAGGTTATCCCATAAAAGACCCGAATAACAGCGCCCCCATTCAGCAGGAATCAGTTTGGAGAGAAATAACTACATTCATATTCCCAAATATTGTTTATAAATATTCTTTTACATTTAAAGGGGGATATGATATAGGTATGAATAATTTGCATTGATATGAATTTTACTTTAGTGATTTAAATTTAAGGTCAATTTTGTTATATGTATATGTGTTTCTGATCTCAATTAAGGTATTGTGATTGTGTAGTTCATTTAAAAATGTAATGTATATAGGTTGTTAATAGATAATCATAATAGTCAAGTTTGTAGTCATGTTAGTTAGATTTCCTAGATGTGCATAGATATATTTTAGATAGGTATTCTTCATATCTTTCAAAGATTATAGAATATGGCATTTTAAATGTTTTAATAACTTAGGATTTTTCATGACAATGAGACACTCTGCTTCAAGAAGATGGGCATCAAAGAGGATCCTTATGGAGTTTGATAGCCATTTGGGTAAGAAACTGCTCTTGCCTGGACTATTGCATAAACTGGACACAGAGAACCCTCAGAGAGAGGACTGCTGAAATTGCCTAAAGGTGAGATGATCTTTCAGGGTTCATGATTCATGAAGGAGTCTGCGAGACATTCTGCAGGACACAGCAGAGAGTGACTGAACTGCCTTTGAAATTTCCTGCTTCATGGAAATGTCTCTGGAAACTATGGGCCTGTAGGCCGAAGATGGATGCCCCAACGGTACAGAGGAACTTTGGGTGACTGTCCAAAGTTTGGGTGAGATGTCTCTGTGATTTCTAGAGTTTTGTAAGTTGCTTACTTCTCATTTACTTAGGTAATATTATATCCTTCTGGAGTCTTTGATGGAGTTGAAGAATAGATAGATAGTTAAAGTTGTTTTCCTTTGTTATGATAAAAGATAAAGTAGATATAAATATTGTAACTGTAATTTTTACTTGATAACTGTTTTGTTATATGTAATTTTGCTATGTTCAAGTTAAAGCCTTCCTTTTTTGTTGGAAAATAAAGAAACTGCTTGGCCCTCATAGGTTAGAACATAGGCGGGTGGAGTAAACAGAACAGAATTCTGGGAGGAAGAGGAAGTGAGCTCAGATGCCTCAGACAGATGCCAGGGCACTGCTCTCCAGGGCAGATGTGATGAAGCTCCGACCCAGGATGGATGTAGGCTAGAATTTTCCTGGTAAGCACATCTTGGGGTGCTACACACATTATTAGAAATGGGCTTGTCCAAGTGCGAGAGTTAGCCGAGAAGAGGCTAGATATAATGGGCCAAGCAGTGTTTAAAAGAATACAGTTTGTGTGTTGTTATTTCGGGGCATAAGCTAGCAAGGCGACCAGGAGCTGGGACGGCAGGAACACAGCCTGAAGCTCCTATCACAATTGTGGACCTGGAGACAATCCCTTTTATATGCTGATGTTTCATGTTGATATGCTAAGGAGCCATATTTACTTTCTGATTTAATCTGCTTTTAGAAGGGCCTTATTCCACTTCTAGACATTTGGGGGGACACTCACAACTAAGACTATTAACTTTGTTTACAAAGAAACCTTAACCTCCTGCTACATGCCTATGATCTAGAGTAGAACATTCCCACTCATGATCCTGTCAACTCAGAATCTACTCTGTGATCTTATTAAGTTCCATGGTAATCCTTTGAAGATAATGGCTTCAAAGTTCATCAAAATGGTACATGCTGTTATTGCAAATACCATGAAATGAGCCTCTCTCTGAGAAACCCACCTGTACTCTCTTTGGTGTGTCTCACTTTCGTCTGTATTTTCTCTATTAATCGCAATTTCAAAAAATAAGATGTCTCTTAAAACTATATATATCTGTTTTTCTTGTATGATTGACTGAACATGTGTGTGTATTTGTGTATGCACACACACTGAAAATGATGCCAGCTGAAAATTCCTGAGATGTATTACTGATTTAAAGAAGATTTCATAACAGAATTATGCTATTATTTAGAGGTATTCTCTCTAAAGTGATGGGAAATTCCAAAGATAGGTGAAAGTAAGGCTATTCTTTCTCTTTAATTTAGTATTGCTGAAGTATACATACAGCTGCATTATCTGCTATGGCTTGTGCATCAGAATATGTGAAATGCTTCACTGAAAAACACATGGAACTCTTGTCAAATATGCTAAATATTATGCAAAGCCAAGTTGTTAATCTGTCTTTTCTAAATTTACAACCATAACTAGACTATTTAAATAATTTAATACAGGTAAGTTTTATATCTAGTATAATTTCTTTTATTGATACAATTTTTTCATATTGTCTTCACAGCACAGTGAAAGAATTGCTTTCAAAGTAAAATAATAAAACTGAACCATGTGCAAGAACATAACTATCAGAATTTGCAAGTAATCCTAGTAATTAAGTGTTTTCAGTATATAAAAATGCCCATGTCTGTGTTATAGGGAGGAGGGCCCCTTGTTCTGTCCTGCCCAGCTAGCTTATACCCGAAATAATCACATAGAAACTGTATCCATTTAAACACTCCCTCGCCCATGAGCTCCAACCTCCCATTGGCCAACTCCTTCATTGCAATTCAACCCATTTCCATCAATCTGTGCATTACCACATGACTGTGGCTTACAGTCAAGATTCTAACTGGCATCCATCCCAGGCATGAGAACCATGGCATCTCAACTCTGGCCTTCTTCCCCCCAGCATTCCATTCTGTCTACTCCACCTACCTAAGTGTTGCCCTATCAAAAGGCCAAGGTAGTTTCTTTATTGAACCAATGAAAGCAACACATAGACAGAAGAACCTCCTACACCACATTTGTACTGCTCTCACCATTTTCACTAATGTTTTCTTTAAAGATAGTTTTTTTTTAGAAATTTATTTTCATTTATATTTTTTTCAATTTCTTTGCTGAAATACTTTTATTTCTTGGGTGAGATTTATAACTTTTTCTTTGCTTTAAGTAAGATCTTTATAAATAGCACACTTTCACATGGAGGTATTTTATCACAATTACTTTATAATATTAAGAAAACTATAATATTATTGCCATCTGACTATTAACATCTACAAATTGACTTTTACACCTGCTTTCGGGTATCCCTAGGTTTGAATAGTTCATTTTCTTCAAAAATATTACTTTTTTAGTATGTGATGATACAGTACTCACTTTTAGATGGATTTAAAGCATTGTTTACAAATTAACCTTTAACAGACATCACTACAAAGCTAATTAAAGTCACTTCCATAGGAAAAAGATAAAGAAAGTTGTCTGAACACAAAGGTTTTCTAGAAGTGCTTATACTCCTGAAGAATTGTGGCTGGAGGCTCCTCTGCTATCTGTGTTTGCTAATTGCTTGTAGTCAAGTCAAAGAAAACTTCCTTGAATATTTACCACATGGTGTAGTTTTATAACTTTCAATCAGGTGAAAACCTGACACCTAATTAGGAGATAGTGCTGTTATCTTTCTTGATGATTGCTCTTCAAAGCATTTCTAGATCCTTGGAAAAGATAGTCTTCACGTCTTCTGCTGTAAGCTGGCAAGCAGCTTTTAAATGTTCCATTTCAAAGGAGCAGAGAAAGAATTTGCAGCTGCAAAGCTCTGCAGGTAGAAAGGTCAAAGATCTAGAGTCAGTTACAGATTTGGTCACAAGAGAGAAAAGTTAAGGTTTTAATGGTCACTGTCTAGTGTCGATGCTTTCCCAAGAAGAACATTGATGAAAGATCACATTTTTTGGTTATTAATTTCAAGTGGACATTTCAAATTCAGATTTTCCACTCAGTCTTCTGGACATGCAAGGAGGTGATTTAATCTGAGGAGTTTCATTCCCATATGTAGGCTCCACCTTTCTACTGGTGAGCTAGAAGGAAAAGTACTGACAACATAAACTTTTTCAGTCCCAATTGTTGATTCATTTGGGGGGCAGAAGTTCAGTTAACACTATTGACCCTGCACAGCAAGAATTTTGTTATTCACCAACTGTGTTTGGTATCTATCTGGCCTTCTCAAACAACTTATTATCACTCTTTATAATTTGGTAGCCTTTCGTAATTTTTTTTGGTTTTTGGTTTTTGTGGTTTTGTTGGTTTGCTTTTTTGTTTGTAGGAGTATATACTCTGATATTAAGAACTGATCTACCTCTCAACATAAAACATGAACTTGGCATGATCATGTCAGAATCAGCTATAATTCTATTTTTATATGAGTACAAATGGCTGGTCTTGCATTGTAGAATACTGTATGTGTATCACCTAGGTAATTAAGCATATAACAAAAATAACATATCAGGCCCAAGGATATAGTCTAGAAATTCTTGTACCATTTTGATATTATAAACTACCTCTAAAAGTACTGATCCTATGATGTCACACTCATATTTTGTGTGTATTAATATGAACATACAAGCATGACTTTTCTCTGACTAGATTTGAGGCTCCTTCTCTTTAAGAAACTCTATATGTCTCAAGACAGAAATCCCCCAACTATTTTCTCACTTAAAAAATACATGCATGTGTCAAAACTCAAGTCCAAATGGATCAAAGATCTCAATATAAAAACATCCACACAGAACCTCAAGAAGAGAAAATGGAAAGTACACTTGAACGCATTGGCACAGGAAAACAATTCCTAAATATAACACCAGTAGCACAGAAATGAGAGAAGTAATTAATAAATGGGGCCTCCTGAAACTGAAAAGTTTCTGTAAAGCAAAGGGCATGGTCAACAAGGCAAAACGACAGCCTACACAATGAGAAAAAAATCTTCACCAATCCCACATCAGACAAAGATCTGATCTCCAAAATATACAAAGAACTCAAGAAATTGGTCATTAAAAGAACATATAACCCAATAAAAAAATGGAAAACAGATCTAAATAGAGAACTCTCAAGAGAGGAATCTAAAATGGCTGAAAGACACTTAAGGAAATGCTCAACATCCTTAGTCATCAGAGAAATGCAAATCAAAACAACTCTGAGATTCCATCTTACACTTGTAAGAATGGCCAAGATAAAAGACACTAATGACAATTTATACTAGGGAGATTGTGGGTAAAGAGAACACTCCTACATTGCTGGTGGGAGTGAAAACTGGTATAGCCCCTTTGCATATCAGTGTGGCGATTTTTCACAAAATTAGAAAACAACCTTCCTCAAGACACAGCAATACCACTTTGGGTATATGTCTAAAGGATGCTCAACTGTGCCACAAGGACATGTGCTCAACTATCTTTATAGCAGCATTGTTTACCATAGCCAGAACCTGGAAACAACCTAAATGTTTCTTGACTAAAGTATGGGTAAAGAAAATATGGTACATTTTTGTGTAAATGGAGTACTACACAGCAGAAAAAAATAATGACATCTTGACATTTGCAGGCAAATGAATGGAGCCAGAAAATATAATTTTCAGTGAGGTAACCCAGATCCAGAAAGAAAATTATATGTACTTACTCATAAGTGGTTTTTAAACATAAAAATAAAGATAACCAGCCTAAAAATCATAATCCCAGAGAACTAGACAACTATGAGAATTCTAAGAGAGACATACATGTATCTAATCTACATGGGAAGTAGAAAAATACAAAATCTCCTGAGTAATTTAGGAGCATGGGGATCTTGGGAGAGGGTTGAAGGGGAGGGGAGAAGCAGGGAGGAGAAATAGAGAAAAATGTGGAACTCAATAAAAATCAATTAAAAATATATGCATGTGTAAAAAGACTCAAACTTATGAACTTGCTTAAATTGCAAAACCTGCTTTTAAGCCTTGTAAATAATTGAGATATAAGAAAGAATCAGTAGCAATTTTAAAATGTAGTATAAAAGAAAAGGTATATAAGTTTTTAAACATAAACAGATCTGGAATTCATAGTTTTGAGTATTTCAATATTCAATAACTCATATAAATCACTTGCTTTATATAAATATCATTATGTAATTAAGGGAAGTTATAATTTATCAAAGTTTATAAATATTATAGTTAAGAAATAGGTTTTTTTTGATGGAGACTTGTACTTGTTTCTTTTTTTAAATTAATTCAGTAGTCAGTCAACTGGCCAAAGAATAATCACCTAATAGTCATGCTAAAATGATAGAAAAAAGTAGCTAGTCTTTTAGTGAATAATTGATATTTATTCTCAGTATTCCCAACCACTTGCCTGGCTGCAGTCTATCATCTTAGAAAGTCACTTTCCTGACTCAGTAAGAAAACCATGACATTTGCATATCTTAAGTTTACTTTCCCTTTCACTTTGGGCTTCAGTTTTTCTCTAAAGTCACCTCCCTTCCTTGTGACTTCTTGCTGAACCTGTGGCCAAGCTAGTTGTCTTAAAACTAATAAGCCAAGCTCCCAGTTGTCTTAAAACTAAAAAGCTATAGCTTTATTTTGCTTATTTTCTCCATTCCCATTTGGGCAGCTGATAATGTACAGTTTGCCTGCCCAGTAATGTTTTTCTCTTAAATGTCAATGAAATACAAATTGAGATTTGATTTGAATCCACTCTTAAATTGTTTTATAAACATGATGAAAATTCCTAAGAAAAGACTTCTATTTTGTTGTTACTATCTGACAATTGTTATTTCCAAACATTATAAGACAAAGGCCACTTGTTGACAGAGGTTTCTGCCCCACCTGGTCCCATAGTCATTCAGTCACAAAGAAACACACAGAGGCTTATATTAATTATTAACTGGTTGACCTATTAACTCAGGCTTTTTATTAACCCTTATAATTTATATTTACCCATGCTTGACTGTGTTAGCTACATGGCTTGTACCTTATATGTGCGAGGCATTCTCATCTTGCTTCCTGTGTGTCTGGGTGATGATTGCACACTGAGCCTCTCCTCTTCTCAGAATTCTCCTATTCTGGTTGCCACACCTATACTTCCTGCCTGGTTACTGGCCAATTAACATTTTATTAATCCAGTACAACTGACAAACCTTTACAGGGTATAAAACCATTGTCCCACAGTACTTGAGGTCTAATCATTCTCAATCACTGTAGAGAAACAAACATGTCTCACCAGGAAAATTAAACAATCCAGTGCCTACTGTAAAACAAAACAAAACATTCTGTTCTGAATGATGGAATAGACATTAAGGATGGAACAAAAACTCTATTAGGTAATAGGAAATGCATAATTTCACAGATTTATATAAATGATCAGAGACCCAAAGCCAAGGGTGTATATAAAAGACATTGTATTGAGGGGTTACTAGACATGGGTGCAGATGTGAGTATCACTACTCCAGAATCTTGGAATCCAGATTGGCCTCTTCAAGATGCACATATTCCACTCCTAGGAACTGGAACCCTATCTAAAGTTAAACAAAACATGAGATGGATTAAATGCATAGGGTGAGAATAAAGGCTGAGGACATATGTAGATAATATTGCAGTAAATTTATGGGGTTGTGACCTATTGCAGCAATGAAATGCCCAGGTTAATATTTTTGCAGTCTCAAAAACTCATGCTTCTGGGAAGGATATTATAGGATATTATAAACAAAAGTCACCAGCAATTCAGGCTGTAGGAGAACACAAGCCAACGATACCAACTAACAAACCTTCAGAGATACTAATGGCCCTGCTTTTAAAATGGTTAACTGAGAAATGCATATGCTTAAACAGTGAACTTTAACAGAAGACAAACTGCAGGCTTTAGAACAGCTGGTACAGGAGAAAGTAGATGCTCACCATATTGAAGAATCAACAAAACCTTGGAATTCTCCTGTATTTATTGTTAAAACAAAATCTGGAAAATGAGGAATGGTGACAGATCAAAGAACTGTCAACAAGGTTATTCAGCCTATGGGCCCTGTACAATCTGGAGTCACTGACAGACACATCATAGCCACTAATTAAAGAAAGCAATTCATTAAGGCAAGCTTTCTTATTCATATTCAAGTGCTGACTTTCCCTAAAATCAGGGTGCAAGAGATAAACATTGAATATGAAAAAGGTGAGTTTTTCATAGGTTAGAGGAAGGGAGTTTCCAAATGGAGAATTTGGCGTAAATGTAGGGATAGTTATAGAAGAAGAACATAACAAGGCAATCATAACAACAGTTGGTTAGTAACCTTTGAATCAATGGTAAAGTTGCAAGAAGGTCATACAATATTTTGTGGGGTTTTTTGTTTGTTTTTTTTATAACAACATTTTGTAACAAAGTTATGATTGCCATTTTCTGGAATGGGCACTACAGAACTACATGAAGT
This sequence comes from Chionomys nivalis, assembly GCF_950005125.1. NCBI lineage: Eukaryota > Metazoa > Chordata > Mammalia > Rodentia > Cricetidae > Chionomys > Chionomys nivalis. Next base: position 75,334,508 of record NC_080094.1, on the reverse strand, counting down.
TAAAGTTACAGGTGGGGTATAGTTCAATCTTTGAGAAATAGAGATTTGTTCCTAAACTGGATGAACCTAGTTTGTCTATAATATGGTTTTCAAGTTTAAAATGAAGGCAGTCTGGTTCATCAAAACCTATTAGAGAGCCTACAATTGTCAGTAACACTAGGATGGTAACTACTGTCTGTTAAGTAGCCTTACAATCTACTTCAAACATGCCTGAATTCTTCTTCCTTTAATTTTTTTCTTTTTCTTTTTTCTTTTTAATGTTTTTCTGTTTAGCCTTGGCTGTCCTGAAACTCACTTTATAGAACAGCTGGACTTAAACCTGTCTTTGCCTGACGAGAGCTGGGATTAAGACATGTGCCACCATTGCCCAGCCCCCTAAATATTTCAATTTAACACTTCACAATTCTAATATATAAAGTAGATACACCACAAAGTGACAGATACACCAGATAGAAAAAATAAACAATACTATCATTTTCCTTGAAAAAATACACAGAAAATTAGAGATGATTTGTATTTAAATTGTTGGTCATTCTACAGAAGAGAATTTCAAGTCACTTTATATCCAATAACAGATGGAAATTAAACTTAGTTTGATACACAGCTTCTGTCAGCATCGAGTCTAATGTTGTTTGTATTATAAAGTCTGCAAGTTCATTAACTGAAGTTTCCTGTAAAGACGTTTGACATTTCTATAGAAAAGTAGCAGATTAAAATTAAGCTTTAGTTACATGAAAATACTCAGACACAAAAATATGTTCAAATCACCAATTCATTCATGTTTCTCAAATTATTCATAAAATATTTCCTAAACATATTTATTAAAAAGTAATGTCAGAAGATGATTCAACAGTTATAAAATGTCAGTTATAGGTTGTCAACTCATTCCACAATAGCTTTATGCTCCAAATTTTTTTCTTTTCTTTTCATATGATCTGAAATTTTTCTGAAATAGGAAATGTTATTAGGTTTAAGATATTAGAAAACACTTATCTCAGGATCAATTGGATGAAAGAAAATCAGTCTGTAATTTAAAACCAGAATGTTAATTTTGGAAAGAACATTTGTGTTTCATTCACCTAATTCCTTCATTTTACAGTTGACAAAACTGAAATTTTGGGCATTAGAACCTTAATTATGCACATAAAAGTATGAGATATTTTATACTTTCTTTCACTAAGTATTTTCTCAAATAATAATACCTCCAAATTTCAAAATACATAAGACACACAGAAAGAAATTATGAGATAAAATATGATTTGAATCACTACAAAAATAATAAATTTTATAAAAAAACTATTTTGAGTGAAATAATTCACAAAAGTCATGTATGGTATGTTCACTATTTTTCAGATATTCATAGCAATTTATTATCACTAAAACCTGTCCAGGTAAGGTGATGCAAACCTCTAGTTTAAGCTATACAGGGGTACCAAATGACCCAGTAGTTCAAGGCCAGTTTGATCAATATAAAGGGACACCAAGCCAGGAAGAAGAAAAAAAAGACATGAATAAAGGAGGGAAGGAGGGAGAAAGAGGAAGGAAGAGTAAGAAGGTAGTGCAAAGAGTAGAAAGAAGGAGAGAAAGTCAGGGAGGATAAAGGAAAAATAGGAAGAAGTAGCATAGGAAAGAGGGAGTAAAGGAGGAATGGTTAACTTAGAGCTAATGAAATTATTTTGTAAATAATTCCAATAATCTGACCTCATCATTCAATTGAAAAAGACATAGATATTTACATAGTTATGCATATACTCATGCTTTCATGCTTTACTTAGATATATTCTCAACAATATAGTGGAAACAACTATAAAGTATATGCAGATGACAATTTTACCTATGGTAATCTCAAATCATATATACTGTCTCCATATTTAAGTATTCCCACTGTAAGTAGAGTTCATATTTAATCTTTTAGAAATAATTGAAACCTATACTTTCAAACTTTCCCCTTTGAAATTTTACTGCACTATTACTACAGATTATTGGTTGACTATACTCAAAATCCCATATCTTTAAGAACTGCTCACCAGGGTGTCACTATTTGGAAATAGTGCAGAAATTTAACAGTGTGGTCTAATGACCTTACCCATTCTCAGTATCTGAGAATGTGCCTTTGTGGCAGGCTGGCTCATTCTTTTGCTTCCTGCTTTTTCTTTTTTTCTTTTTTTTGCTAGGTTATACGATCAAAGAGACAAACAATTGTAACCTGGAACTTCGAATAATATAATTAAAGTTTCTTTTTGTAAATTGATCATCTCATGTGTTTTGTTACAGTAATCGGAAACTGAATACTTAGCGACTTCTGTACAATGATGTAAATAAGTACATACTAGAGCCCTTTAATTATGTTTAACTGTGATGTGGGAAGTCCTTCTGTACATTTGTTGCTTTTTTTTTTTTTGGCTAATGAATAAAGCTGTTTCAGCCAATGGTTTAGCAGAGTATAACCATCCAGGAAATCCAAACAGATATAGAGAGAAAGTGGAAAGAGTCAAAGAGATACCACATAGTTGCCACAGGAGACAGATACCCAGAACCTTACTCTTTAAGCCTAAGCCTCATGGAAATACACAGATTAATAGAAATGGGTCAGTTTGAGATATCAGAGCTAGTTGGAAATATTCATGAGACACTGACCAAGCAGTTTGTAATTAACAGTTTCTATGTGATTATTTGGGTCTGGGAGGCCAGGAAACAAATTAGCATTCTCCAATTATATAAATGTATTTTTCTTATAAAATTCTACTACCATATCTCAGTATTTATACCTCCTTCACACATCTAATATATTTCAAGATATTTATTTCTGTATCTACACAAAATAATTTTATTTACCTCTCAAAAAAATGACCCTTACTTAGCAAACATCTCTCCCTCTCCCATCTCCTCTCTCTCTCTCTCTCTCTCTCTCTCTCTCTCTCTCTCTCTCTCTTTCTCTTATACACACACACATGCACACACACACACACACATATACTGGCACATGAAGAGACACAGACACATATACACAGTCAGATACAGCCAGACAAGAATGCAGAGGCATGCTCAGGCACAAATACACTCAAACAGACACACATACATACACACACACACACACACACACACACTGGAGTTAATGAACAGATATTGACTGCCTTAGAAATGTAAGTAAATACTTAGCCTTTGAAACCAGGCAAAATTTCCATTGCAGCTCAGAACTGCACTGAAGGGTTGAAGAGTGCCTGACTGATTTTAGAGCAGTAGGCACTGTCCTTGCAGTATCAATATGTAAGCATCCTGTTTTTTTTTCTGTCACAATGTTCATTTCCTCTGAGTCCATCACAGGACCACAGAAGTTTAAAGCAACTGAGAATGAAAATTTAGAAAGTTCTCTGCTTCACCTTCTCCCTTCAGTATATTTGAGATGAAGAGGAAATTCTAAACATAGACAGCCTCTTAGATATGAGCCTTGGCTATTCAACAAGAATGCTCCATTATTGCTGAGTAGTACTCTAATATGTGTATATTCCACACTTTCTTCATCCATTTTTCCAGTAAAGGGCATCTAAGTTGTTTCCATGTTCTGGAAACAAATAATGCTGCTATGAACATAGTTGAACAAATGCTTTTGTAATATGATACGGCATCTCTTGGGTATATTCCCGAGTGGTATTGCTGGGTTCTGGGGTAGGTTGATCCCGAATCTTGAATTTGAATGCAAATTGATGGAAATAGAAAACACTATCCTGAGTGAGGTAACTCAGACCCAAAAAGATGAACATGGGATGTACTCACTCATAATTGTTTTCTAGCCATAAATAAAGGACATCGAGCCTATAATTTGTTATCCTAGAGAAGCTAAATAAGAAGGTGAACCCAAAGAAAAAAAATAGTCTTCCTCCTGGATATTGGAAGTAGACAAGATTGGCAGGCAAAAATTGGGAACATGGGGGTGGGGTGGGATGGGGGTAAAGGTAAATGGGTGGAGAAAAGTAAGAAGGGAAGGATGGGGGAGATTGGGAGAATAAGGATGGTTGGGATAAAGGAAGGGTGGATATGGGAGCAGGGAGGTATATATCCTAATCAAGGGAGCCATCTTAGGGTTGGCAAGAGACTTGACTCTAGAGGGGCTCCCAGGTGTCCAGAGAGATGTCCCCAGTTAGTTCCTTGGGCAGCTGAAGAGAGGGAACCTGAAATGGTGCTATCCTATAGCCATACTGATGAATATCTTGGATATCACCATAGAATCTTCATCTGGCGATGGATGGAGATAGAGACAGAGACCCACATTGTAACCCTGCAATGAGCTCCCAAGGTCCAAATGAGGAGCAGAAGGAGAGAGAACATGAGCAAGGAAGTCAGGACCACAAGGGGTGCACCCACCCACTGAGACAGTGGGGCTGATCTATTGGGAGCTCACCAAGGACAGGTAGACTGGGACTAAAAATGCATGAGATAAAACCAGACTCTCTGAACATGGAGGACAGTGAGGGGTGATGAGAAGCCAAGGACAATGGCACTGGGTTTTGATCCTCTTGCATGAACTGGTTTTGTGGGAGCCTAGCCTGTTTGGATGCTCACCTTCCTATACCTGAATAGAGGGGAGAGGACCTTGGGCTTCCCACAGGGCAGGGAACCCTCACTACTCTTTGGACTGGAGAGGGAGGGGGAAAGGGATAGGAGGAGGGGGAGAGGAGTGGGGGGAGGGGGAGGGAAATGTGAGGGGGGAGAAGGGGGAATTTTTTTTTAAAAAAAGAATGCTCCATTATCACTTTCAGTTTTAACAAACAAATTTAACAAACAAATTTTGTACAATTTTTTAGTTACAGATAATTTGAACAATAAAATTATTTAGCTTTGAAAGATTGTGCTTGCATTTAAAATTAAAACACCATATTTTCCAAATGCATTTCAAATAAAATCTTTAAGAATTACTGTATCTTCTGGACGTAGATAGAAGGACCTTGGTCTTCCCGCAGGGCAGGGAATTTGGACTGCTCTTCAGTATCGAGAGGGAGGGGGAATGGAGTGGGGGGAGGAGAAGAGGAGTGGGGATAGGGGGAGGGAAGTGGGGGGAGGGCAATATTTGGGAGGAGGGGAGGAAAATGGGAAATGGGGAGCAGGTGGAAATTTTAATTAAAAAAGAATAAAAATAAATAAATAAGTAAAAAAAAAAAAAAACCTGAAGTATATCATTGATTTATTGAATGTTTTCATCCCTACATCTAGCAAATATATTGAACATTTATATTCTATGCAAAATGCAAAATAGCTGTTCTCCTTAATCTACTATAATTTAATATACACACATAATACATAATAAAATACAAATTTGATTGCCTTCAGTGTTACTTTCAAGAGTTTCTGCTTTTTTCCAAAGTTAAATCTTAATTATTTTCTTTGCAAAGGGAAATCTAATAAGCCCATATTAATCCATCACAGATTTTGTGTGCATTTATATTATGTTGTATAAATGTTCTGTGTGCAGATAATATTTTGCAGACATAATAAATAAGTTCAGATGAAAATATTAGCTTATTGTGAAGATATTTCTTGAAGTTCTACAAGTGATGAAGGTCCTGTATTATGGATGAAGGACAAACATTTAAAAATAATTGCTCTGTAAAAGGAATGTTTCTGAGAAAATGCATTTATTAAATTCTATTACAATGGTAGCTAAGTACAGCAATCTCTACTGATGACAGTTATTTCTGTCCTGGCTCAAAAGATGTCAAGCTAGGTATTGGAGCTAGAAGTTTCTGTCCCACCTGGTCCAGTTTCAAAGAAACACACAGAGCTTATATTAATTATAAACTGTGTGGCCTACTAGCTCAGGCTTATTATTAACTAGATCTTATAACTTAAATTAACCTATAATTCTTATCTATGTTTAGCCATGTGTCTTAGTACCTTTTCTCAGTAAGGCATTCTCATCTTGCTTCATCTGTTTCTGACTGTTGACTGACTCTTTGTCTTTCTTCTTGCCAGACTTCTCCTAGTCCAGTTGCCCTTGTTACATTTTGTGCCTGGATACTGGTCAATCAGCATTTTATTAAGCCAATACGAATGACTAATCTTTACAGTGTACAAGAGTATTATCCCACAGCAAGGTGTAAATTGAAAAATTAAAATTTTATTTCTTCATTTCAAAGCTGTTTTCACATTATACTTAAAACTGTAAATAAATTCTAAGACTCACATTTAATTCCTTTCTCTTTAATCATTATTCCACTCTACTTGTTAAAAATATGTTTTGGTTCTATCTGTCTGAAAACTACATTTCCATAGAGCTACACTATATAACAGAGCTGTGCTTAAACTTTTATACAATGACAATGGTCATGACACCAATTATCAAAACTATAATTATCAAAACAGATATGATATAAAGATTATACTGATTATTTGTAAAAGTAATCAAAAATTTTTAAGTGTTTGCATGTTTATTATAGGAAAGCTAATGAAAATCATTACTGTATCAGATAATTTTAGCAAATTAGCTTACATGAGAAGATACTAAAATATACTTTATAAGCATTTTTCTATATTCATTGATAGTATTTAGTACATTTCTTAATGATTTATTTCTTCAATAATGTACTTAATAAGTATAACCAAGAGGCTGGAAGAGAATGATAAAAATATATGGGAACAGGCATGGTCTTTATAAGCCTGTTAATAAAATAAATAGATGTTTGTTATATAAAACTATTAAGAAATGTCATATCTGTGTAAGGACTATTTCTGAAAGGAAAATTGTGTCTTAAGTGATATAATAGTAGAATTAGATATAATTAGCTAGTAACTAAGGTCTAAACCACTCATTATATTGAAAATGAAAGACAATGAGTAAATAAAATCAACATATAACCACTAGAAAAACATTATACACATGAAAGGTTTTTATCCATGACACTTGAATTAGAGGGAATAGAAGAGAGTTACTCCACATAGAGGAACTTTGGTCGATAGGAACACAAGTAGAGCCACACTATACCTTAAGAAAGGGGAAGAGTGCCCAAGTAAAATCAGCATTTCAAAAAGTCACTTTAACTAGAAGGATATCTGAGGAATCAGTTGGGAGGGAACATAGCTACTTTCTTACAAAGAAAAAATATTTATTTCAAGTGAAGATAGGGGGATTGAGGATGTAGAGTGTTTGCCAGTCATGGACAAGCTGTCACTCTTGATCTGTAGCACTACATAAATATAATACAATACTTGTTGCCCACCTATAATCTTATCTTTGGGGACATCAGAGCAGGAGAACCAGGTATTCAGTATCATCTTTAGTTGCACAGAAAGCTTGAGGCCAGCCTAAGTTACACATTTTCTCTCAAAAACAAAAATAATGAGTAAATAAAAGAGTAAGCAAACACAGGATTACTTTTATTATCATCTATGATGTTTTGATAGAACAGAAACAGGTTATAAGAATAAATATGACTTATGTAATTATTAATAAAATTTGTTAAAATAAAACAAACTATATTTATATGATTAATTCTCAATGTGTTATTTTTATGTTACTCTCTTCACTAGAGACTGCAACCAAATGAGCCAAACTGTGACTTTTGAATGAACGACTTTTCCTTTATGCAGTACCCTTAATTTTACCAACTCTTGCTTTTTTATCTCCATACCATTCAGCAATGCTGAATATCAAAGATATTTCTATTTTGTTATTATGTCTTAAATAATTTTTACAAAGTAATAAACTATTTATATATAATTTTTTCAATTATTGCAAATTTTCAGATAATAAGTTGTTTTGTTTTCACACCATGAGTTTAATTTTATTTATTTTGTGAAACATAATGTACATGTTTTAGAAAGCATTATTTTCCCAATAAAATATTTTGCCATTTAATGATCATTAAAATATTTGACCATCTTCACATACTACTAAGCTTATAAAAAAAATATAGGAATCATGGAGATGAGACAGAAAATGGATACAGGACAAAAGCTCCTCTCATTCAGCAGACATAGAATTTTCTTTTAGAATAAAAGCCCTTCTAGGATCAGAGAATTTTATCTTTATTATCACAGGTGCTTTGACCATTTTATAATTGTAGACATCCATATAAAACAGACATAAAATTTAAATATTCTAAAATCTGAAGAAACCTTTTACAAATGTGTACAAAGCAATATTGTGCTCATCTATAGCATACTTCAGTGAATTCTCGTTGTACTTTGAATAGAATCCACTTTCCACTTTGAGTGTTATGTAATCATCCATAGAAAAAGAAACCATGTACTTCATCTAAATGTAATACTCTCAATCTTGATAACATAACCAGATCATTTCTAAATAGAAGTCTAGGCACTCCTTATCCCTCTAACCTTTCTTACCATGGAGCCACAAGTGATTATCACCAACATCTGAGAAACAATGTGAGTTTCTAAGTAAGATTTCTCTGAACACCATCCTACTCCTAGTCACCAACAATCATATTATATTTATTTGTCCTTCTATTTATGTGATAAGAGAGAATAACCAAGGCAACTTTTAGTCAGTTTTTACTATTTATAATTATATTTATTAACTGCCTTATAGTCTTTCTTTACATGTAAACACTACAAAAGCAGAAAATCTCTCTGGTTCTTTGTTTTACTTACAAAGAACAGACTATCACCTATCATCTTTTAAACACTCAATAAATATCATGGTATATGAGAGATTTTGAAAGAGTAGCTAAAGAAATCACACCCCAAAATAATCAACCATCCAAATCAACTCATCACCGCAGTGACAAAGAAGCAGTAGGCACATAGATTATAGATAGGTCCTTTGTTGACAGAATTTAAAATGTCCACATCACTTTTCAACTTTCTACTAGATATGTCCAGAGACAGGTTTACAACTTTTTATGTAATTTCCTGATTTAAAAAAAATAACTTGAAATAGTAACAATTTCACTCTAATGGGAGTTAAATTGACATCAATATCTTCAGTTGATTATTTTTTCTTTTTTTTCTCTTGAAAATAGGCTCTTCTTTCATACAATACATTCTAACTACAGTTTTTACATCGTTCACTCCTCCCAGGTGCCTAACACCTCACCTCCCACCTGGTCTTCTCCTATACTATCTCCTTTCAGAAAAGAACAGACTTCCAAGAGACACCAAAAAAAAAAAAAAAAAAAACACAACAAAACAAATAAAACAAGAAAAGGAAAAATTTCTCACACTGAGGCTAGAAAATTCAACCTAACAAAAAGAAAAGAGTGTTCAAAGCAGGAAAATGTCACACCCACAGAGAGGAGTCACACACACACACACACAAAAAAAAAAAACCCACCATGATAAAGGCTACTACATACATGTACAGGACCTGATGCAGTAGGCCCCATGCTTGTCTTGTGAGCTAATATTCACCCTTAGTTGATTCAGTAAGCCATGTTCTTACAGTGTTCTCTTCTACCTCCTCCAATCCTTCTGGCCCTTCTTCCATGGGATTCCTCAAACTCTGAGGGAAAAGAACAAGTGGAAATCACTATTTAGACTCTACACACAAAGTCTATCTGTGGATCTCTGCATGAATTCTCATCTGAAGCCTCTCTGATGATGACTGGACTAGGAACCAGCCTACGAGTTTAGCAGATATCATTAGGACTCTTTTTTGTGATTCCTTCCTTCCTTCCTTCCTTCCTTCTTTCTTTCTTTCTTTCTTTCTTTCTTTCTTTCTTTCTTTCTTTCTTCTTAATGAATATAATTATAAATAGTAAAAACTGGCTAAAAGTTGCCTCAGTTATTCCATTTTAGCACAGAAAAAGGACAACTAAGTATAATGTAGTAAATGGTGACTAGGAGTGGGAAGGTATTCAAAGAGGCCTTCCTCAGAAGCTCATATTATTTTTCAGATGCTAATGATAAGCCCTTGTGTCTCCATGTTAAGAAAGGTTAGAGGGATAAGGAGTGCCTAGGATTCTATTTAAAACTGAACTGGTTATGTTATCAAGCTTGACAATATTACATTTAGGTAAAATACAATGAAGGCATCTCTCTCTCTCTCTCTCTCTCTCCCTCTTTCTCTCTCTCCCCTTGTCTGTATGTGTGTCTTCCTTCTTTTTTTGTTTATTCTTTTTTCTTTTATTATTTCTTTCTATTTTTTTTTAATCAAACCACCTGTGTTTTATTCTTCCTAGGTCCTGGCCATCTGAGCAGTGTCAGTTATGGGCTCCTCTTGTGGAACAATGGTCTTTTAGCCTGTAAAGATTTGTGACTTGTACTGATTTAATAAAATGTTGATTGGACAATAGGTGGGGCAACCAGAATAGGAGAATTCTGGGAAGAGAAAAGACTCAGACTGCAGTTGTCACCCAGATGCAGTGGAAGGATTGTGAGAAAATGTACCAAGCCAGGTAGCTAACACAAACAAGAATTATTGGATAATTTAAGATGCAACACATAATAAGATGCCTGAGCAAATAGGTCAACCAGTTTATAATTAATATAGACCAATGTGTGTTTCTTTGTGACTGAATGGCTTCAGAACTGGGTGGAACAGAAACCTCTGTCAAGAAATCATGCCAGACCCACACTGGAGCACTGGACTGAGCTCCCAAGGTCCAAATGAGGAGCAGAAGGAGGGAGAACATGAGCAAGGAAGTCAGGACCGCGAGGGATGCAACCAACCACTGAGACGGTGGGGCTGATCTAATGGGACCTCACCAAGGCCAGCTGAACTGGGTCTGATGGAGCATGTGATCAAACTGAACACTCTGAACGTGGCTGACAATGAGTGCTGACTGAGAAGCCAAGGACAATGGCACTGGGTTTTGATTCTACTGCATGTACTGGCTTTGTGGGAGCCTAGTCTGTTTGGATGCTCACCTTCCTAGACCTGGATGAAGGGGGGGGGGGTGGACCTTGGACTTCCCACAGGGCAGGGAACCCTGACTGCTCCTAGGACTGGAAAGGGAGGGGGAGGGGTGGGAGAGGAGGAGGGATATGGGAGGAGGTTAGGAGGTGGAAATTTTTAATAATAATATTTAAAAAAAACAATAAAAAAGAAAAAAAGAAATGGTGCCAGAATGGACAACTATATCCAAATGAAACCAGAGAGATCTTGGAAAGTAATTATAGACACAAAAGAACAGAGTTAAGCATGGCTTCTTGGTAGCATTTTCTCAGGTGGACTCAGTTTACTAGAGGCAAGAGTGTCTCATTTAAGAAAGGCTTCCTGACTCAGCTTTGGCTGCAGAATCTTGCAACCCTTTTAATAGGCTCCGTCACAAAGTATTTCAATGGTGTTTATGAATAGCTGACAGCATGCTTCTTGGTGGTGGCAGGGACCTTGGAACTCTATAGATTTATGGCAATAAAGATGGCTTCCTCCAATATTTCTGCTATGAAGCTAGACTCTCAGAAATCTATGAAATCTGTCAAAACCATGAGTTTAGTCCTAACCATGTCACTTAGCAAATTAAAGACTCATGTGTTCAGAAAAATAAAGATATATAGTAAAGGTAGATTCAGATGAAGAAAACCTCTGAATTGGTCACAGTGTGTTTAAAAAATATATGTAGGCTTGGGAGAGAAAAGAAAAAGGATAAAATCCTTAAAAAGAAAGGAAAAGGAAGAAAAAAAGAAGAAAAGAAAAGAAAAAGAAGAGAAGAGAAGAGAAGAGAAGAGAAGAGAAGAGAAGAGAAGAGAAGAGAAGAGAAGAGAAGAGAAGAGAATGGTAGTAGTTGGGTATGGTGACACAAACCCTTACTCCCAGCACTTCGGAGGCAAAGGCAGGTGGATCTCTGTGAGTCAAGCTTGGTCAACAGAGTGAGTTCTAGGACAGTCAAAGATACACAGAGAAACAATGTTCTCAAAAAAGCAAAAAAATAAAAATAAATGAAATCGCGTTTAAACTAAAGCCACATAAAGATGGAAAATACAGAGAGAATCTTGATACTATACATTATTGTGTCATTGTTAAACGGTTTGATGGCTGAGGAAGGAACAACAGCTGCTAAAATATATTTGATTATTTGATTATAAATGATGCTAGATTAATTCAACATATATATTTTGAAAATGCCTTGACTTCAAAATTTAAGTCAGAATATATGTTACTTTGGAGAAGAAGTTTTGCTTTTTCCACAGGAAATGAAAGGTTGTGGATTAATTCTAGGTTATGAAAAATCAGGTTTGATCAATGAAGACCCTTGAAAAATGTCCAATAGGAGAGAATGGCACAGATGATCCAACATTTTTGAGGACCCCTGTTGTAGTTTCCTCTGACTTCTATATCCAGAACAGCCTCAAGACTGCTGGTTCAGATTATCAAGCCTCACAGGACATTTCAGTCAGGACTTGACCATAACCCTAAATTTTCTTTAGGTCCCTATAAGATTATCAGCACCCCCAATAAGCAGGAAGTATCCTAGAAAACTATGCCTGCATTCCCAAAAAATAGATTATGGATGATTGTCTTTGTTTAGATTGTTGGTTACAAGTTATTATAAATAATGGTCAGTATAAAAAGCTTAACAAAGGAAATTAGATTCACAGTTCTTGTTTTGAAAAAAGGGAGGAGGGAAGTTCTATAGGAAGATGGTCTTATACCCTGTAAAGATTTGTCACTTGTACTGATTTAATAAAACATTGATTGGCCGGTAACTAGGCAGGAAATATAGGCAGAATGCCCAGAACAGGAGAATTCTAGGAAGAAGAAAGGCTCAGTCTGTAGTCATCACCAGACACAGAGGAAGCAAGATAAAAATGTCTCACTGATAAAAGATATTAAGCCATGTGACTAACACAGACAAGAATTATGGGTTAATGTAAGATGTAAGAGTTAATAAGAATCCTGGGCTAATTGGTCTTCTGTATATTTGTTTGGGACTAAACTTTTGCAGGACTGGGTGGGATAGAAACCTCTGTCTACAGGCTCCCTCTCATAGTGTGGTCCTCAAGTTATGTTAGACATTGGTTGACCATACCAACAAATTCTTGGTCACCATTGCCCCAGTATATCTTGCAGGTCAGACAGAGTGTATGTCAAAGGTTTTGTGGCTGGGTTGGTGTTCACTTTTCTCTTTCAGTAAAGTGTGAAGTATTGTTCTATACCAAAGAAACCTGACATAGAGAGATGGAGGCTGCATACATGTTCCAACTTGACCTCATCTTGTACAGCCAGCTATCCTAGATGCTGTCCTAGACAATGGTGACCTGTTGTCACTTATCAGAGAACACTCATCTGTATAAGCATTATCCTGGCTTATTTAGGATCTTCACAGGATCCCCTTGAAAAATTACTCAGCTGAATTAAAACCAGTCACGAACCTGGTAACCTTGTCTGGCTACAAAGGATAGTCAATTCAAACTTTATGTCCCCATCATTTAAAATTCTCACTAGGTGCACAGTAATAATTTCCAGGAAGTTTTTAATGCACTAGGGTTACACATCATCCTCTAAAAATACCCTAATCCCAACTGTCTGCCAAACCCTCTCCCTTGATCCAAACTCCCCCTTTCCACCTTTTCCCTGTGTCTCCCATCCCTAGAGCTGCCAGTACACCCACAAAATCTATTTTCCATTTCTCAAGGAGGTCATGTATCACCCTTAGAGACCCCCTCTTTACCTAACTTCTCTGAATCTATGGATTGTAACTTTGTTATCAATTACTTAGTACATAAAATAATTCAATGAATACATACCATATTTATATTTCTGAGACTGAGTGACATCAATCAAGATGATCTTTTTTTCTGGTTCCATCCCTATAACTTTAAATTTTATTTTTAATAGCTGAGTAATGCTCCATCAAATATCCCATGGTTTCTTTATCCATTCTTCAGGTGAAGAACATCTAGGTTACTTCCAGTTTTCAGCTATTATGAATAAAGCTACCATGAACATAGCTAAGCAAGTGTCCTTGTAGTAGGATGGAGTGTCCTTTGGGCATATTCTCAAATGAGTAGAATAAATCAGTCTTGAGGTAGAACATTGTTGCAGAAATAATAAAAACCCAGTGGCAGATATAGGGGTTGAACATAAAGATTAGAAAAGTAAAGCAGGAAACTTCAGAGAGACCTTCTACCTCTGCCAAATTTTCAGACTGAAAGGGCAAGATCCTGTCTTCATGATTCTTCATACTTCACACTCCCCCGAATTACTGTCTCTTCCCATTTATATTCTTCTCTCCACCTAGCCATTTTACTTCTGTCTCCATCTCCTTAGTATTGGGAATAAAAGTGTGTGATTCTCAAACAATAGAATTAAAGGTATGAATCACCACCACCTGGATATCTTTCTGTATTTATCTTATGTAGACCAGGGTAGTTTTCAACAAACAGAGATCCATCTGCTTCTGTCTCCTGAGTCAAGTCCTGGGATTAAAAGTGTGTGCCATCATGCCTGGCCTATATGTCTTTCTAGTATGTCTGCTTTGTGCTCTGATCTTTATTTATTTACTAAAACACAAATAATCTATCACTGTAGATCATTTCCTAATTTTCCAAGAAAGGACTATATTGATTTCCATAGCTGCCATATAGGATTGTTATGGTTCCTCCCCAGCCTCCCCAGCATGAGTTGTGACTTATGTTATTGATATTATCCATTCTGACAGGGAAAAGACAGGTTCTTAAGGTAGTATTGATGTGCATTTCCCTGATGAGTAAAGATGTTGAACACTTAAGTATTTCTCATACATTTGAGATTTCTAAGCTTTATATCTGTCCCAGATTTTTTATTGGGTTATTTGATTTTTTTGATATCTAGGTCTTTGTATTCTTTATATATTTTGGATATTAGTCCCATCAGATGTGAAGTAGGTAACTTGTCTTGTTCCTTTCTTATGTGGAATTATTTTGAGTTTCCCTTTACTTTTATGTTGGCCATAGGCTTGCTGTAAATTGCCTTTATTATTTTTAGGTATGTCCTTACACAGTTAATCTCTCTAGGAATTTTTTAATGAAGGTGTGTTGGATTTTTCAAAGGCTTTATGGCATCTAATCTGATGATTATGTGGTTTTAATCAGTTTTTATATGCTGGATTTCACTTACTGATTTGTAATGGAGAACCCTTACTTGATTGTGCTAGATGATCTTTTTTTTGATATGTTCATGGATTCCATTTTTACTAATTTTATTTACTATTTTTGCATCAATGTTCATGATACAAATTGTTCTAAATTATTTTTTGTTGACTCTTTTGTGTTTGGATATCAGTGTGACTCTGACCTCATAAAATGAAATTGCCATGGTTCCTTATGCTTCTATTTTGTGAAATAATTTGAGGGGAGTTTATATTAGCTATTATTTGAAAGTGTGATAGAGTTCTGCACTAAACCATCTGGCCCTGTTCTTTCATTGGTTAGGAGACTTTTAATGATTGCTTCCATTTCAGTGGGAGTTATAATCCTATTTAAATTATATACTTTATCTTGATTTAGCTTTGATAAAAGCTATCTACCTAGAAAATTATTGTGGGACAATTCTGTATTGTCAATTATGTTTGAAATAAATGCTGACTGGCCAGCAGCCAGGCAGGAAGTATAAATGGGACAACTAGACAGGAAGTAGAGGTGGGACAATGAGAACAGGAGAATTATGGGAAGAGAAAAGCCCATTCCTCTGCCATCCTGCCCAGACACAGAAGAAGGAAGAAGGTACTGAGCCATGTGAATCACATGTACTAGAATAATGGGCTAATATAATTTATAAGAGTTAATAAGAAGCCTGAGCTAAATATTTTATATATGATTTTTACATATCAACAACAACTTGTCCTTCTCCTTCCCATTCTCCTGCTACCCCATACTTCCCCCCAATCCACTCTTATCCACTTCTCAGAAAAGATAAGTTCTTCTATGGGGAGTCAACAAGACCTGGCACAATAACTAGAAGCAGAACCAAGCTCTTTCCCTTAGGTCCATTGTTTCATTTCTAATTTTGCTTACTTGGATACTTTCTCTGTTTCTTTCAATTGGTTTGGATAATTATGTGTACATCTTGTTGATTTCTTCAGAGAACCAATTCTTTCTTTCATTGATTTTTGTTATTGTTCCCTTTATTTTATTTTATTGATTTCATTCCACAGTTTGACTATTTCTTTCCATCTACTCTTCTTGGATTTGCATATTTCTTTGTTGTTCTAGCCTTTTCCATTGCTAACATAAGATTTCTCTTTTCTGTTTTCTTGTTTCTTTAATGTAAGCACTTAATGCTAAGAATTTTCCTCTTAATACCATTTTAATTTTGTATCATAAGTTTGGGTATGCCATATATTCATTTTCTTTGAATTCTAGAAATCACTTAGAACTTTGTTTCTGTTTTGAACCATTTTTTATTAAGTAGAGTTTTTTCAGTTTCCATGAATTTGTAAGCTTCTGTTATTTCTATTGTTGATATCCAGCTTAATCCATGGTGAACTGTTAGGATGCAGAAAGTTATATCAATTTTCTTGTATCTGCTGAGTGTCACTTTGTATCTGACTATGTGGTCAGTTTTGGAGAAAGTTTTATGGGTTGTTTAGAAAAAGACATATTCTTTTGTGTTTGGGTGAAATGTTGCATGAAACATGCTATTTAAGATGTTTTGATATCATAGGCCCTTTTTATGACAATGAGAAACGTCTATTCTTGCCAGCATCATTCTATGTCAGAGACAATAGTAGGCATTGACGAAACTCCACATATAATTTACTTTCTTTGTGACAAAATAAGCTACCAAAAAAGAAAATGCCATTACCTCAACTGCTGACAGAACGCTGTCTTAATTGGACAAGCAGTGCACTAAAAAGAGTGACTGCCAAACATTGTCAAGACAAGAAGGACTTTTCCAAAGCATCATAACCTTAGATCCAAATTGTGAAGTCAAGGTATTTTCAAAATATCTATCTTGGATTAGTTCAGCAGCATTTATAAACAAATAAGCTTTAGCAGCTGTTGCTCCTTTCTCATCATTCAAACAATTCAAAGAGAGCATAATAGCAGCCTCATTACTACATTTAAGATACTAGCCCATATGGGCATGTCTCTTGTACTATAAATGCTGATGTAAAGCTTATGTGGTCTCTCTCACTCAGCTGTTAGTTTCAGTTCCTCTTTCCCACTCGTGCAGAGGATTGTGATCTGTGAGTCTACCCCTAAATAAAGAACTCTTTATTACACTCAATTCTGAGCTAGTATGGGACTACTTTATAGTGTCCATCTACAGTGACTGATGCCCCTCTTCAGAAATGTGGAGGGTAGCCTATGGGTTTCTGCTGCTGCTCAGAGACTGAGACAAATACTTAAAAGAAGTATGAAATTGGATTCTCAGCCATCACAGAAACCTTCTCTTGTGTTTTTATTGGAATGAATTTAAGAAAATTGTGATTTGATAAATTGTGTGCTTATTGTTAATTTCCACAGTAGAATTATGGTATTGACATGTTAATGTTTGTAATTGCTTTAGTTCACTATAAGATGTTAATGATTAGAAAAGGATTAGGACCTATCAAAGAGAAGTTTGGCATTGCCAATGAGTTCTTGAATTTGATATGTTTAGTAAAACAAGTTTAGATTTTAATACAACTGAAAACTGTTAAGAAACACACTTGAACAATTCAAATTTGCTTTCCCACCCCTAGGGACCCTCAATTTCTTTAACTAGGAGATATTGTAACCATGGGAGCATGTATATCACAAAACATTGTCTGCTTGCACATTATTATCTTGTTACTTATAAACTCTTTTGATACAAGTTGGCTCAAAGGCTCATGGAGTATTAGGCTCATGGAGTATAGAAGTATACTCCCTTAAGGTTTTGCTTAAAGAGGTCAGCAGTCATAGACGGTATGATCCTTTTCCCCCTGAGAACCTAAGACATGGGCATGCATAATTAGAATGCATGTACCAAAGACAGGTAAGTCTGAAAAAATGAGAAAATGTTAACCTAAGGCAGATACAATCATCTTCCTGTAGTAAAAAATAAGGCTTTATTAAAATCAATAAAAAAGAGAATATGTGGAGGCCTAAAAATGTAAGCCTAATTTTACCTTGTCTGAAAGCCAGAGAGTTGGAACTTATTTCTATTCCTTCTATCTAATTTTCTGTTTCTACCTCAATCATTGGTACATCTCGATTTAGATGAGAGAAGTTCTGCTCTTTTAAGGTTTTTGCCAACAGGTGTGGCTAATTTTAGACCTTGTATTTCGGGTATAGAGAAGTAGGTATGTTTATAACTCAAACAAAAGTCTAAGGATTCTACTAAATTTCTTCTCCCTTTGGGACATAACAATAGATTCCACCCAGGGAGTGGCTTACCTACAGAATGTTTTGGTCTAGGGTGTGAGCATTATTTGTCTTGCTCTAACAACAGAATAGTGAAAGCAGCCTGCAACTTTCAACTGGTATGTTTATTTCCTTGTATTATCTTTTATTTATTTATTTATTAAAAATTTCCACCTCCTCCAATTTCCCTCCCACTCCCCCCACTCCCTCTCCCCCTCTCTCTCCAGTCCTAGGAATAGTCAGGGTTTCTTACCTTGTGAGAAGTCCAAGGTCCTCCCCCCTTCATCCAAGTCTAGAAAGGTGAGCATCCAGAAAGACTAGTCTCCCACAAGGCCAGTCCATGCAGTAGAATCAAAACTCAGCACCATTGTCCTTGGCTTCTTAGTTAGCCCTCATTGTCAGCCACAGCCAGAGAGTCCAGTTTGATCACATGTTCCATCAGTCCCAGTCCTTGTATCATCTTAATGCAGGTTTTATCTTCTGTCTTTTTGTCTCTGGTGTAATTAAGCAAAGGGAAATGAAATGTAGATGGTTTCAGTATTCACTAGAACTCCCTCCTGGTACTATTCTATGTTTTCTGTTTTATAATTTTCACTCACATCTTCACTTCTTTACTTTTTTTTTTCTAATCCCCATGTAGCTACACTGGTAAGTGGTATCTTTGTTGAAGCCAGTCTCCAACAGAGGAATGGAGAAGGAGGAAAGGAGGCTCCAGCTAGTGTTCTGTTGCTAAGAAAAAGCCTGAGAGATTCAGAAAATCATCATTATTTAATTTATGTCTTCATAAAAATGTAACCTTCCATTGCATTGTTTTCAAATAATGGTTTGGATATCAACAAGTATAAAAGAAGAAGCACAGACGCAGTAGAACCCTGAGATAGCTGCTATAATAAATTGTGTATTTATTTATGGCAATCTTGTGAAAATAAAATAGTGACTTAAATTTTTTTTCAAAGTGAAATAGAAATAGTCTTTGAATATTATAGAAGTTATCTAGTGTTCCAAGAGGACTGAATGTTTCTCTAAGTAAACTTCTAATACATACCAAGTCTTTATTCTGTTTCATCGTACTAAAAGCAAATGTTTCTATAAGTCCCTGTATCTTGTCCCATGAACTTCACATAGATTCATAAACTAACTCTTTATGATCACTCTTCTTCTTTACTGTAACTATGGCTCAATAACAGATGGGGCTAAAGTCTGCATAAGATATAATTCAGTAAACCCAGGAAATGAATCTTGGCAGTCTCACATAGACTCCAATCCCTTAGCCACTATGATGTTCTTCTCACACAGGTTTTCTCTTTAAGAAGATAGATTTGGAATAAGGCTAAATTTAGTTGACAAATCATAAGACTTTTAAAGTCAAATGCAGAAAATCAGAACATGGGAATCAGAAAACAAGAAAGAATTATTTTAGAAAATAAATGATTCAATTAAATTACAAATTGATTTTGACTGATTTCATCCCTAGTAACATTTCCTGGCATAATTAGGATGTTAAAAACATAGCTGCCAAGTTTTGAAAAACAGTACAATCATCATAGACAATTAATCAACTATGTTATATGTTCTTTTGGTGAACATCCCTGTGCCTGTTTTGTTGTATGTAGTAATGCTATGTTAAAAATAAAATAAAAGTTAAAACCTTTATTTTATTTAGACAGAAAAGGGGAGGTGATGTGGGATTTCCCTCTGTATGCTGTGAATACCATTGTTTATTAAAGAAGTTGCTTTGAGCCTATTGCAGTACAGAACAGGGCAAGACTGGAATTTCAAGCATATAGAGAAGGAGAGAGGCAGAGTCAGAGAGAAGCCATTTGGCTGCAGCAGGAGACAGACGCTAGAAAGAACCTTACTGATAGGCCAGAACCATGTGGCCATCCATACACATATTATTAGAAATAGGTTAATTTAAGCTTTAAGTAAAGGCTAGATGTGTGTGTAAGCTAACAGGCTAAGCAATGTTTTAATTAATCCAGTTTCTGTATGTTTATTTTGGGCCTGGGTGGCCAGGAAATAAAACAAGCCACCTTTGCAAAACCTGTGGTTCTTTGTGTAGCATGAAGTCCTCTTGGGCTTTTTTGCAATACATTTTTGAATTTCTGTTGGCTCATGTTTGTGCAATCATGTTGTTGAGAGTATGGTTGCACCTTCTGGTGTCACCTGGAGACAGCATCATATCAAACTCAGGATCTCTAGCTATTGCAATCATTCTGGCTCCTGAAGATCCTTGTTGAGGGAGTGTTTTATGAGTGCATCAATTTGGACCAAAGCTCCATAACTCTGTGTTTTGATTGTTTCTGGGTTTCTGTAGTGATCTCTGTGTGTTGCAAAGAGAAATTTATCCATGAGGAGTTAAGGCTATAGTAATCTATGTGTTTAGATTGTTGTTAGAGATTAAGATGGTTTATTATAGTACTGGCTTTAGGTCCTTCTGCAATATCCATGACTTTACTAGCACTGAACAGTTAAGTAGCTTTCCAATTGCTTCACCTTGTTGATAAGGTCTTAAGTCTAATTAGGTAGCTGGTGGTTACTAACAAGGTATGCATACAACCATGACACCCTCAGGTTTTTCTGCCATGCTGGTCATTGATGTGGTTCATAGGCATCAAAGCTGGGTAAGATAATTGGTTGTTCCACTCCTTGGGAATCTTGAATATTGTCTTTTGGTGAGATTTTACAGAAAGGTGGGATTTAGGTCAATTCCAGCTCAGATGTCTCTGGGCCCTGTTTCTGATGTACATTGTATCTTCAACAGTAGAGATGTACCTTCGACCTCTGGCGAATACTCAAGTATAATAGCAGTAAGCTGTATGTTTTGGAATTTTTTTAGACAGCCATCACAAAAGGTCTTTCATGTCTAGTATTGCAGTTTTGTTAGGTGCTCTCTTGCTCTTGAATTGAGTATTGCTATCCCAGATTACAAAAGTTTATTAAAACTATATATGAATATTTATTTGCAGAATTATATGCATTACAGGGATGTAGTTTGGTAAAAAGGCAACAATGTGATTCCTTATGGCTTACATCTTCACTGTCACTTTACCTTCCTCCTTTTGTATTTGCCTTCTTCCCCTTACTAAAGAATTCTCCTTTCTCTTTTCTCTTTTCCATGCTCAGATCAAAATTCCTGCTATACTTTTTCTATTGCTCCCAAAAATCTTATCTTGACAATGGTCCCATTTTAAATTTCTAGTTTTTGTAGTTATAATTGGAAAAATATTCATATCTGAAGATTTGAAGTAGGATACTATAGTGAAAAAATATATAGAAAATTTTATGGAAGAGTCCAGGTCAAGAGGATCATGCCTAGTTCCATCTTTTTATCTGTGAACTTTATGACTTAATTTTATTTTATAACTAAATAGTATTCCATATTGTATATGTACCATATTTTAAACATTCATTATCAGTTGAAAGAAATTTAAGATTATTGCATTTAAGATGCAGGGCCCAAACAGGAGTATCAGAAGGAGGATAATCAATCAAGGGACCCATCAGAGGAGACAATAGAGTCGTAAACCAGGGAGACTTATTAAACCACCCTGTTGTGATTCGAGCAGCTTTTGTGTCTGTCTTTACCTCTCTCTAAGCTTTGTCATAGTGTGGTTCGCATAGAAACAACATTCCTCTTTGAGTGCTGCGCATAACCCTCCCTCTTGTAAAAACAACATGTCTAGCCCCCTCCTGTTTTGTAGGGCTACCTCTGAGAGGGAGGTTAATGACTCTTCAAGTGTGCTAACCCGATTCTTTCAGCGTCTTGATATCAGTATGCATGGCTGCCTGAAGTTGTCTAAATTGGCTGGTCTCCATAATTTAGGACTAAGGGGTTGCATTTACCTCCTGGGGTGGCACCCTGGACATTGGTAGCAGTAGTGATATCATAGCAGGGGCCACAAGCTCTCCCCCACAAGTCCAGGGTCCCCTTCCTGAGTACCCAGGCGTGATTAGATCCCAGATGGAGGAGGGTTTCCAGTAAGCCTCCCCCGTCGTTTCGCAACCCCATTGGGCACAGTAACAGTCCCCCGGCCCTCCACGTCCCTTTTGTGTGTTTTGTCCTGGACAAACATAGAAGTCTTTGTTCCTGGTCCCATGTCGTCCCCCTCCACCCCCCCGGGTGATGGCAGTCATATCCCGGGAATGTCGTCATCCCCAGTCTTAGTAGGGCCCATATAATGATCCAAGGGCCCCACGGGTAAGCCTTATCTTTAAGGGGTTTTGAGTGCGTTGGGCTCTCCATGCTGGGGTTGCGGCGGGCTCCATTTTGTCAGCTGTATGGGCGGCCTTAACGTGTGAGGCGTGGATCCAGGCTGCGATGCCGTCAACCTTTAGTGCCATTGGGGGTCAGAAGGACAGTGTAAGGGCCTTTCCACCAAGGTTCCAAGTTTTAGGTCTGGTGTCTGCGGACCCAAACAGTATCTCCTATCTGGAAGGGATGCGGTTCCACCAGCTGGTTCAGTTGGTCTCGGTAAGCAGCGGCAAGTGGCTTCCAAACCTCTCTCTGCACAATCTGTAGACACCTGTAAATGAGCCTCCAGAGAAGGACTGTTAGCAAAATCAGCAATGTTTGAATTAAAGAAATTTATAAATGGGGAGGAGCCCCATATAGGATTTCAAAAGGAGTCAGTCCATGAGGCCCCAGGGTGTTGCGGGCCCTGTACAGGGCCAGTGGTAAGAGGAGCACCCAGTCTCTAGTGCCAGTTGCAAGCGTTAATTTGGATAAGGTCTCCTTAATTGTTCTATTCATGCGTTCTACCTGTCCTGAACTTTGGGGTCTATACGCACAATGTAATTTCCATTCGACCCCTAGGAGTTTGGCCACCAACTGACTTACCTGGGAGACGAAGGCGGGCCCATTATCGGTGCCAAGACTTGAGGCATTCCGTACCTGGGAAATATTTCTTCCAAGAGCTTTTTGGTCACTACCTTTGAGGTTTCGTTTTTGGTGGGAAAGGCTTCTACCCATCCTGAAAAAGTGTCTATGAACACCAAGAGGTATCTGTACCCCTAGAGACCTGGCTTAACCTCCGTAAAGTCGATCTCCCAATGTACTCCGGGACAATGTCTCCGTGCCCGAACTCCTGGACCAAGCTTGGTTCTGCCTGCATTTACCTGAGCGCAGGCTTGGCATTCATCAGTCACTTTTTGCAGGGCTCTGTCCCTGTTCAGGAGGTATTGGCCTGACTCCTGTCTGTCCAACAAGGTTTTCATCTTCTTTGGCCCCAAATGAGTCAATTTATGCAAGTAGTCTATTATTTTATAAGTATGTTTTGTTGGCATACCAATCTTTTCCTTGAAAACCCAATGTTGCTTTTCGGGGTCATATGTGGCCCCCATTTTCTTTAGGAGATCAATGTCCTCTTTACTGTAGGGTAGCGAACTGGAGGCTTGGGCCTCTTCCGGGTTCATCAAGGGGAGAGCTTGGGAGGTCTTGGTTGATTTTATAGCAATCTCTCGAGCAGCGTTATCTGCCAGCCTATTTCCCTTTTCCTCAGGGCTATGGCCTTTTTGATGCCCAGGGCAGTGCATAATACTTAATTTTGGGGGCAAAAATAAGGCTTTCAGGAGTGCCAGTGTCTCAAGTTTGTTTTTAATTTCCTTTCCTTCTGAGGTCAGCAGCCCTCGTCTTCAATAAATTTCCCCATGTATGTGAGCCGTGGCGAATGCATATCGGCTATCCGTATAAACATTCAGTCTCTTACCTTCTGCCATCCTGAATGCCTAGGTCAGAGTGATGAGTTCAGCCCTCTGGGCTGAGGTGCCTGCTGGTAGGGCTTCTGCCCAAACTACCTCAGTCTCTGTTGTCATTGCTGCCCCCGCCTTTCGTTTCCCATTTGCCAGGAAACTGCTGCCATCCGTATACCAAGTATAGTCAGCATCTCGGAGGGGTTGATTCGTCAGGTCCGGTCTGGTCCCGTGTGTTTCTGCGAGGATCTGGAGGCAGTGGTGGTGTTCCGAGTCCTCAGGCAGGGGGAGCAAGGTCGCAGGATTAAGAGCGACCACAGGTCTGAATTGCACCCGGTCCACATTCAGGAGCAGGGCTTGGTAGTAAGTCATACTGGCATTGGAGAGCCAGCGGTCTGGAGGCTGCTTGACCAAGGCTTCCACCACATGGGGTGCCAGGATAGTCAGTGGCTGGCCCAGGGTTAGTTTACCCGCGTCTTTAGTGAGGACTGCAATAGCTGCTACCATTCGCAGACAGGGCGGCCACCCTGAAGAAACTGGGTTGAGTTTCTTTGAGAGATAGGCTACAGGATGCCTCCAAGGGCCCAGTTTTTGAGTTAGGACCCCTTTGGCGTAACCCTGTCTCTCATCCACGAACAAGTCAAAGGGTTTGGTAATGTCAGGGAGGCCTAAAGCAGGGGAGGCTGGTAAGGCTTTCTTAATGTTTTTGAAAGCCCTCTGCTGTTCCTCTCCCCAATCAAACATTGTCCCCTGTTTAGTTAGAGGATACAAGGGTGCAGCCATTTCGGCAAACCCTGGGATCCAGAGGCGGCAGAATCCTGCTGTTCCCAGAAACTCTCGCAGCTGGCGGGGGTTCCGGGGGGCAGGGATGCTAGTGATAGTCTGTTTGCGCACCTCGGTCAGCCATCTCTGTCCATCTTTTAATTGATAACCTAGGTAAATGACTTGCTTCTGGCACATCTGAGCCTTCCTGGCTGATTCCCGATATCCTAATTGTCCCAATGTCTGTAGGAGGGACTTTCTGCCCTCCTGACATTCTTTCTCCGAAGCGGCCGCCAGAAGGAGGTCATCAACGTACATGGGATGGTGGCAGAGTGCTCAATAAGTTATAGGAGTTGGGGACCGTGGGGTGCATGTCCTCCACCCTTTTGTAATTTCCTTCAAATCCTGCACTGGCCGGTAGTCCCCAGTCCCTGGTTTCTTTACTGGTAAAAGGGGGGGTGTTCCATGGTGACCGGCAGGGAATGAGGATGCCCTGGTCCAAGAGCCTCTTTTTTTTTTGCTATAAACACATTGGTCCCTGTCCATTTTGGCCCCCTTCCTTTCTCCCAGCCTACCTCCCTCTCTTTCTTGTCCTTGAACTACAGTGGCCAGCAGCCTGCTTAATTCTTTATTCTGTTTCATGTCTCTTTCCTCATTTATTGGTTGCTCCTCTGAATATACTTGTAAATTCTCCTTTCCTTCTCTCTTTCTTTGCCTCTTCAGCAGATCCTGTATTGTATATCCCTGCAGACCTTCCAGCCTCTGTAATTTACTTCTGATATCCAGACTGGACTGCCAAATAAAAAACATTGAAACGCTAGTGGCCTGCCCCGGTTCCCCCGGGTCATAGGGAGTATACATCCTATAAGCATCCTTGAGCCTCTCTAAGAAGGCTGCGGGCGTCTCTTCATTTCCCTGTATTACTTGCCTAACCTGGGCCAAATTGGTGGGGCGGCGTGCCACCCCTCGGAGACCCGCTGTAAGCAGCTGGCGATAGAGGCGTAGGTGTCCCTTACCTGCAGCTGTGGTGAAGTCCCAATCAGGTCGCATCAGAGGGAAGGCCTCGTCAATTTCGTTAGGCAAAAGGGTTGGGCGACCGTTGTCGCCTAGAACGTTTCTCCGAGCCTCCAAAAAGACTCTTTGATATACATATTATAACTGTAATTCTTGCTTGATAACTGTTTTGCTATATGTAATCTTACTATGTTAAAATAAAAGCCTTTCTTTTTTGTAAAAAAAAAAAAAAAAAAAAAAGACTCTTTGCTTTTCCTCTGAGGTCAGCAGGGCTTGCAAGAGTTGCTGGCAATCATCCCAGGTGGGCTGGTGGGTGACTAAAACAGACTCGATTAGATTAGTCAGCGCCACTGGGTTTTTGGAAAAGGAAGGGTTATGCTGTTTCCAGTTATAGAGATCAGAAGCTGAGAATGGCCAGTACTGTTGCTGCCCATTCGGACCCTCTCGGAGGGGAAGGGCATGGGAGGTGGAATCAGGCGGCGGCTCGCATCTGTCCCTCTGTTGGCCAGCCATAGGTGAGAGGGCTGGGGATTCTTGTGGGGGCCCCTCGGCCATCGCCGCTTCAGGTCCCTCTGGGCTATCTGATCCTGCATATGGAGGAGGCTCAACATTTTACAGGGGGTGTCAAACTTTTCCAACTTCTATAAGCAGTTACAAATATCATCAGGTCAATTCCAGTAAGAGTACAATGACAGACATTGTTGTTATTAAATACCATCAGTTCCAGTCTCTGAGAAACAGTTAAAACCCCAATTTTCCCCCCTTCTTAAGTGAAGAGGGGTTGTTAACGATTGTCCCATGGTACCAGATTTAGGCTCGAGCACAAACAGATATACAAAAACAAAGAACATATTTAAACACAAAAATCCAACAATCAGACACAAACAATATGGACGCTCAGCACGGCTTCGGCGCAAAACCGAAAGCAAAAATTCAGACGGAGACTGTGAAAAATCAGGCTCCGGCCACCTTTGGAATGTGGCCCATCAGATGAGCACCGAAAAGGCTCCAGATTCAGACCCAAGTCAGCAAAGCAAGACTTTGGGATACAGATTGAGCTCCGGAAAAAGCTGCCACCTAATTCAGGGCTCCAGACACCCTTGGAACGTCTTCCAGGGCTGCGGGGTGGAAGCCCGAGCTCGTCAGCTCCTTCCTGGGCCCGCCAGATACAGAGCACCCAGATCTGAGTGTACAGAGTTAACAAAGCACATAAACGATGCAGACACAGACTAACAAATCCGTGCTGGCCAACTTACCTCCCGATGATGGGTCGGTGGTCCCTGGGTGGGGGCCTTCAATTCCTGGCCAACGCACCAAATGAAAGACCCCCGGTAGGGACCTTCCCTCAGGTGGAGACCCCGGACCCACAGACCAGGCCGAGACCACGAGTCGGATGCAAACTGCAAGAGGTTTATTAGGTAGACACAGGTACCTGCGGGCGGCAAAGTCTTTCGGAGGACTTGCGCACCTGCAGACTGGGAGGAGGACTTTTTATAGGAAAGAGGGCAGCAAAAAGCAATTTACAGAAGCAGAAGCTTGGTTATTGGAATGAGGCGGGGGGGGCATGAATGGTTTTCCTCTCTCAGCATGGATGTCTGGCAGCAGACATCCTGCTCTTATCTTATAGATATCCTACTTTGCAGCCATCTTGCTTTGTAGATGTCCTATCTTATAGATATCCTGTTTTCCTCTCACAAGAGCAGGCTAGCTGCTGATCTTGAGAATCTTTCAAGCAAACAGGACGTTCTCCCGGGGAGCCTGCTGGCTGCGGGTTCTGAGGAGGGGGTCTGTAGGGTCTTTCACTGGAGGTTCACTGGAAGAAACTAGACTAAAGGGGATCCAAAGGAAGAAGCTAGATTAAATGAGGTTCAAGGGAAGAAGCTTTCCTTTTGCTGCCATCTTGCCTTCAGTTCTGGAAAGTTTATTCAATCGATCAGTGAGTCCACTAACCCTGATGCTATTATTGTTACAGTTGCTTCATTCCTTCATGTATATAACTCAGCTTCTTTAGTCCTCTGTAGAGGACTAGAGATAAATGGCTATCCAGAAATCCCCAGCCCTTCAGCACGAGATTGATATAACACTCAGCTTTGCTATATCACCACGACCACTGAAGTTTGCCCCTCGACCAAAATTGTCATTGCTGCCAAAACAGCCTCCACGACCACCACCAAAGTTTCCAGAACCACTTCCACCTCTTTGACTGGACAAAGCACTAGCCATCTCCTGCTTGGATAGGGCTTTTCTTACTTCACTGTTGTGCCCGTTCACAGTATGGTATTTCTGAATAACAGTCTTGTCCACACAGTCATGGTCATCAAAGGTGACAAAAGCAAAACCTCTCTTCTTTCCACTGCCTCTGTCAGTCATGATTTCAGTCACTTCAATTTTCCCATACTGCTTAAAATAATCTCTCAGGTGATGTTCTTCCGTGTCTTCTTTAATACCACCAACAAAGATCTTTTTCACGGTTAAGTGGGTACCTGGTCTCTGAGAATCCTCTCTTGTCACAGCTCTCTTAGGTTCCACAACTCTTCCATCCACCGTATGGGGTCTTGCATTCATAGCGCAATCCACTTCCTCCACAGTGGCGTATGTAACAAACCCAAAGCCCCTGGATCGTTTGGTGTTTGGATCTCTCATGACCGTGAGTGTTCCCCATTGCTCAAAATGGCTCCTCAAACTCTTGTCGGTTGTTTCGAAGCTCAACCCTCCAATGAAGAGTTTCTGCAGCTGTTCCGGCTCCTTGGGAGACTCTGACTTAGACACTGACAGCAGGGAAATGAGAACGTTCAGTGATGCTTCCTCAGCCACGTCAATAGGCAGAAAGGCAATAAAGACATTTTTTAAAAATTGTGTTTGTTTGTGGGTTCCTGGAAGTGAGTGTGCATCGCTTCATGTCACAGTACATATACAGAGCTCAGAGAATAAATTGCCAAATGGTTTTGTCATATAGTCTTGTCATTAATTATCCATTAAATAACCACTCAAAGTGAAATGATCAGATAAAATATAGAGGTATTCAAATTTTTTTAAGAAAACATTTTTTTGTTCTAAAACTTAGAGGAAAAAATTCTGAATAACTTAATAAGGTATATTTTGCCCACAGACCCTTCATAACCATCTTATTAAAGTGGATATTACCTTAAAGAACACATGCGTTAATGTTTGTAAATGCAATAGTTACCTTTTATATGCCACTTAATAATCAAAATACTTACCCAGGTGCTAAGAATTCTATGCAAATGATTATTTTATCTTCTTGCACTTGGATTCATCATCCCTCAGGATTGTAAATTTAAGCTTCCTGTTTGGCAATTATAGAGTATTATAAAAGAGAATTGAGGGTTCTGATTTTTCAAAAGGTATAGTAAATTAGCACCATTAAATGCTGCCATGAAAGAGGTGAGCAAACATTAATCAGAGACGCAGACTGCTAGAAGGAAGCTGCAAAGGTCACATAGTTAATTCTCTTGACTATGTGTAGACTGTCTTAAAATTAACCTAGACTGATGGGTGTATGTCCTAGCTCTTAGACGACAAATGGTGTCAAGAATGTGTGAACATCAACATACCCAAACCGTGTCTGAGATGATAATTTGTGCAATGCAAAAACAAAGTCATCACAGTTGTACACACTTGAATATATGAAGAAATCAATTGGGCTGTAAAGCACTTTAATAGGACAAAGAGTCAGATTGTTTGTGCTAGGAGATTCTATGAAAAATAGAGAGCCTAAATATAAAACTTCCTGTATTATTTACCTATTTTTTTTGTGTGTGTAACTAGCCATGATAAACTTAAAACAAGAATATAAAAATTTAAAAAATTGCTTTACTTATTAAGGTGTGTGTGTATGTGTGTGTTGTTGTTGTTGTTGTTTTGTAGTTAGCAGGTTTGCAAGGAAGTACTTTGCTTGCTGAGCCATCTGGATAAACCCAAACAACAGTTTTTAAAGACCTTAAAGTCATTTAAAAAAGAGCAATTTATCTATACAATTGTTACCTTAACTACATGGGGACTGAGAGGAATTTGTTTCAGTATAGTACAGCAGTGCTTCTGGGACATGGTGATCTATTTGGTGGAATGTAGAATAACTTTGCCCCCATGATATCACATACAGAAACTAAATACATTTTTAGAAATGATCTTCTGAGACAACGCAACAAATACTAACATAATTTTGGACATGTAGTCTAGAAATAATAAATATCATTTTTCTTTGTTATCACCTAGATAATGTGTAAATTACTCCTTTAATTAATGTGATATAGTTATTAAATAGTAATTTATAAAATAAAACATTTCCGTTAAATTTACCTTTTATAAAGATGTTTCAAGGATTACACTTGAAAATCTGTTTAAAGCAAAACAATGACTTCAGTGGCAAGTTAGATTTTAAAATCTAAAGTAATACTAAATGACACACTTAAATCTGAATATGTGGTACAACCAAAAAGAAACTAAACCATGTGGTGTTTAGTTTTCAACCGGGATTGAACAGGGTAAGAAGCTATTAGAGTTTGTGGAGAAGACTAGAGGAAGAATTAAGATATCAACTTTGAGCTGAAGGAAAGTAAGTGAATATCAACAATTAGGAAAGATATCAGGGCCAGAGTGAGTAGAGAATGCTTAAGTTAAAAACTAAATGCAGAAAATATAGCTTACTTAAGCTATATTGAGAAAAATATATTTAAAAAGCCAATTCATTCAGTCTGTTCAACAAAATGCAAGAGAAGAATAAGGTATAAAAAAATAAAATCTTCACTTTTGTAAATAGAACAAAAGCTGCATTTCCATCCATATAGCTCCTAGGTTGATATTCACAGGCTCAAATGTAAAGAGATCTTCAAGTAAATATCAAATAAACTAAAGCCAGCACAGTGAGCTATACATATTTTTCAAGTTTTGGGGAAGTTCAAAAGGAGGCTTGCTGCTGGTTTGAAGTCAGCTTGGTCTACATAGAGAATTCTAGTCCAGTAGTAAGTGTAAAAAACTTGCCTATAAACCCATCATGTGGGATGCTGATAACCATTACCATCATCATCATCATCATTATAATCATCATCATCATTATTTACGCCCGGGCAATGCGTAAGTGTGCATGGACAGTCAGTTTATGGTTGTTCTCCAGTTGTTCATATCCTTGGCAGTCCTAGATGCTTGTGTTTTGCCACACCCAAGGTTCTTTCAGTTCCCCTCCCCATTTTTGGCTTCAAGACAGAAGCATATGTTGATGGCTGATAATTGAATACTATACATTTAGGTGTAAGCAGGGGTTATATACAAAGTTGCAGGCAACCTTGAATTACATTGCAAGATTCTGTCTTGAAAAATAAAACTAGGAAAGATCGGAGATGATGGACAAAATATGTCACCCTTCATAGTAAGTTAATATCTAAATCTTCTTACATATAAGGTCTTCTTTATAAATCCTTAGGCCTTTACAAGAAAAGAAATAAATGGTTCCTAAGTCAGACAGAATATTGTACAATAGAACTCTGGTTTGTGGCTCAAAATTGAAAATAGCCTGATGTGACATTTTATGAAGATGGCTTTTTTCTAAGGAAATTAATACAAACCTGAATAAATTTCAGATGCAGTCAACACATATTTTTTTCTCATTTTCCAATGTTTTCTTTATTTTTAAATATTCTTTAATTTGGGGGATCATAGCATATCATTTCCCCTTCCTTCCCTCTCTTAACCCTCCGCTACATACTACTTTGCTTTTTTTAAATTGAAAACTTCATTTCATTAACTGTTATTCTAGATAAAAATGTGTATGTGTACATATATACTATATGCATATGTATATAGGTACAATCTACTCAGCCTGCATAATGCCACTTTTATTTATGTCTACTCATTTTTTTTAAGGTTTTCTTCTGCACTGCAGCAAATTACATACCCAGGAAACTTATCCAACTGTACACCTGAAACAGATGGTGGTGTGAGCTATCCTGTTCTAATAAAGGCCGTTATATAGAAACTGAATCAATAGAGAAAAGCAGCATATCTTCTACATGAAAGAATGCCTGTTAAAGTAGGGTACATTTTGATTTTAGTTTATAAATGTGTCTCTTTTCTGCACATGCTTGCTTTCTTCCCATCAAGACATGCCTGCAACATTCCCTTCTACAATTACCCATTGGCCTCCTGACTTGTGTGACCAATAAAACTCAAAAGGTGAAACTTAGATTGTTTCAACTTAAAATACTCATTAAGTCCATTTAAGTCATCTCTGAGTTTTATATAAAAAACTTTCAGTCTTCCTTTGCAGAGAGCACAAAAACATAGACGTTCAGTTTCAATGTGCTCCTAATAACTCAGCAATTCCAACAACAGAACCAGATATTGAGTTAAAGTTTTCAAAAAAGCTTTTATTTTATTTTAAAACATCTATATTGGTATATATATATATATATATAGACACCACCCTGGGGCTTATGTTACAGGCTGTGTGGAGTTGCCTGATGTGGATGCTGGGA
The DNA here is from genome assembly GCF_950005125.1 of Chionomys nivalis. NCBI lineage: Eukaryota > Metazoa > Chordata > Mammalia > Rodentia > Cricetidae > Chionomys > Chionomys nivalis. The sequence continues at coordinate 75,302,346 of NC_080094.1, read as the reverse complement.
CAAAGAAAGTCTTGAAGAAACAGTACACAGTACTTATTTTATTTTCAATTAAATTTATTTATTTATTTATTTTATATCTGATGGAAGTTTTCCCTCTCTCCTTTCCTCCTATTTCCCTTCTCCTACCTGACCCCAATTCACTCATTCCCTGTTTCTGTTCAGAAAGAGGCAAGCCGCCCATCTGTTGAAATGAGGGAGAAAGGGTTGCAGGAGTCAGGTAGGTCTAGGTCATCACAAGAAAACATACAGAAACAATTAACCTAGGCTCATAGGAATTTATAGACTCAGACCCAACAGCTAGGGATCCTGCACAGGACACAACTTGGCTCTTTACATTTATGTGACAATTTTAAGTTTAATTTTAAGTGGAACTCCTAAGAGCAGGAGCAGGCCCTGTCCCTAAGACTTTGACTGACTTCCAGGAAGCTATTCAGCATACTGGGTTACCTTGCGCAGCCTTAATTCAAGAAGAGGAGTTTAGTCCTACTTCAACTTGAAAGTCACACTCTGATGTACATTTCCTTCTCAGTAATGTTTTGAAATTTTAAAAGCTACTTGAACATTTATGACATACTGTTTTTGCTATATTGAGTTTGTTTTGAAGAAAAATGAGATGTGTTTGAACGTGTGAGTAGTAAAGATTTTTAAATCAAATCTTTGTTGTTGTTGTTATTGTTATACTTTCAGAAACTCCCCACCTCCCCCATTCTTTACCATTTCTGTTTTTATAATAAAAATAAAAGGAAAAAAAAAGGAACAAAAGGAAAAACACACACACTCATTGAGGACTCAATATATAAATAAAAGATCAATAAGACAATGTTCAAGCAAAGTAATATGGGACAAAACATGTACAAAAATAACTTTGGGTTCATTTTACATTGGTCAGCTACTCTAGGATATGGAATTTACACTTCGATGTGTTTAGGAAACCCAGTGAGATTCTGTTGAAGAAAACCAATTTTTCCTTGGCAAGTGCTTGTTAATTGCACATATCTTCTTAGTCATGGGTAAGAATCCATGTCTACTCTACCGTTCTTTCCTCTTAGCTCTTGGAGAATGTCTGTCTTGAATCTGTGAAGGCACTGTAGATGTTATCACAGTCTCTTTGTGTTCAGTTCATATGTCCAACAGTCCTGCTCTTCTGGAAGGATACTATTTCCTTGGAGTAATCCATCACCTCTGGCTTTTACAGTTTTTCTCCTTTTCTATATAGATTCCTGATTCCTGAAAAAGGGGGCTTTGATGACAATACCCTTCATAGGATTTAATCTGTGAGAAGGAAAGTTTTATTATTTTTGTTGTTGTTGTTGTTTGTTTTGTTTCTGTTTTTCAAGACAGTGTTTGTCTGTGTGGCTTTGGTGCCTGTCCTGGAACTACCTTTTGTAGACCAGGTTGGCCTCCAACTCTCAGAGGTATGCCTGCCTCTGACTCCTAAGTGCTGGGATTAAAGACATATGCCATTACTGCCTGACTGGAAGATTTAATCTTGAATATTTATTATAACACTTGATGGGGAGAAATATGTTCTTTTGGAGATGGCTCTGTTTCAGCTACATTATCTTTATGTACACAGAGGTAAGGAATTCAAATTTAATAGTGTGAAATTTTTTCTGTGCTTCCTACTCTGCTTTTCAACCATCAGTTTTTCATCTAACAATAATGTATATGTGAAAAGTCCCTCTGTGATTAAGAATGTAGCTGAAAATATATCATATTATGTATGTTTTATATAGATATGGATATCATACAGGTGAGTATCAATATGAACCTTGAAATGGAACTTTCCACTTGAACATTCCAAAAATTGATGCTAGGGGCTGGAATGAAGGTCCACCCAAACATTCCAGACCCTGTCTCAGAGGTGGAGTCTGGACTGCAGCAACTCCCAGGAGAAGGGAATTAAAATGAAACTTTCCACTCAGTCAAACATTCCCAAATGAATGCCTGGTGAAGGCCCACCCAAACATTCCAGACTCTTTAGATATAGGGGTGTTAGGGGCTGAGGTGATGCTTCTAACCAAACATCACAGACTCTCTGGGTATAGGGTATGCTGGCTTAAATCTGGCTACTTCCTGCAGGAATGCAGTGATGTGGGAGAAGGGAGATTTTGCAGTTATTGGGATAATGCTCAGCAAGAGGTGTGGTTGAAGGGAGCTATAGTACCTCCAAAAGATTGGCTATAAGGGGTCCATTAACTATGGGAGTGCCCTTGGTAGTAATGAATCCCATTTCCTTCCAGAGTACAGAATGGATATGGGCTATTAAGAAGGAATATTTAGGGTCAGTATAAATGTTATCCCATTGGCTCTTAGCTATCTGGAGTGCTCTAGTCAAGGCAATTAATGCGGCCTTTGGTGAGGTGGTTTCCATTGGGAGGCAGGTCGCTTCTATTGTGTTAGTGGAAGTGACCACTGCCTAGGCTGTCTGGAAGTTTCCTGGTTTGTCTCTAAGGGAACTTTCATCAACAAACAACGTGAGTTGAGAATCTGTAAGTGGCTTGTCTAAGAGATGGTACTGAGGTGAGCATAAGGCCTCCATAGCCTCTGGAGAAAAATAAGAGGAGGTACCAGATAAAGAGGGAATAGGAAGGAAATTTGCAGAGTTTAGGGCATGACTGGTTGCCAAGGTAATTTGGGGGTTTTCTAAAAATAGTAAGTGAAAGACTTGGACTCATTAAGGCGCATGGAGAGACAGAGAGAGAGAGAGAGAGAGAGAGAGAGAGAGAGAGAGAGAGACAGGGGGATGACTCAGAAAGTCTGAGAGGTGATGTGTGGAATATACTGTGATTGGCCTGGACAGGGTTATCTTGAGAGCCTCCTGGGTGAGTTCAGCTGCTGCTTCCAAAGCTCTCAAGCAAGGTTGCCATCCACAGATGATGAGTTCCAGTTGTTCAGATAAAAAGGTGACAGCCCAGTTCAAAGGGTCACCCAACATGATGGGTTAGAACCCCTGTGGTCATTTGTGACCTCTCATCTGTATAAAGGTGATAAGGTCTCATGGGGTCTGGAAGAGCAGGGGCTGTTAGAAGGTCATCTAATAGTAGAGAGAAGTGGCAACAGACAATGGCTGGGTGTGTGAGAGGCCCCATTAAGGTCTCTCTGGCTGCCTAGTACAGAGGCTTGGCTATAATGGCAAAGTTAGGAATCCAGTGATGGAAGAATTCCATCAGGCCAAAATTAAAAGCATCTGAGCTGCTGTGGTTGGGGTTGTAAGTCCCACAGAGCTTGGACCCTGCCAGAGGTAAGGATCTTAGACCCCAGGCTGAGTTGAAAACCCAAATATACCACCGTGGGAGAGAAGAGCTGAGCCTTAGTTTGTGAGACTCAATATTCCAGGGTTCTGAGGAAGTTCAGGAGCACAGAGGTGGTCTGTTGAGACAGAGGCAATGTGGGACTGCAGAGAAGGAGATCATCAACATAATGGAGAAGCATGATAGGACCAGGGTCAAAACTCGAGAGATCCCGAGCCAGAGCTTGACTGAAGAAATGGGGGCTATCCCAAAAAACATGAGGGTGAACAGGCCATGTAAGCTGTCTGGAGGACGGGGAGTCAGGGTCCTCCCAGGTGAAGGCAAAGAGGAAGTATGAGTCAGGGTGTAAAGGAACAGTAAAGGAAGAACATCTTTTAGGTCCAGAGCAGTAAAGTAGGGGGTGAAAGGAGGGACATTAGACAGGAGATTGTATGGATTGTTAACCACTAGATGAATTGGATTAACAGCCTCATTTATGAGGCGGAGGTCTTGAACCAAACAGTAAGCACCAGAAGGCTTATGCACAGGAAGGATGGGAGTGTTACAGGGTGAACCAATAGGTATCAAAAGTCCTTAAGATAGGAGGTAGGTAATAAGTGGCTTAAAACCTCAGCAGTGGGTTTCAGAAAAAGGAAACTGGGATCTGGAAGGGAAGAAAGAAGGGTCTTTAAGGTGAACTAGGACTGACTGGTGGTGAGTAGCAACCACAAGAGTGGAAGTATCCCATACTTGAGGATCTACTGAATAAGTGAGGATAGGGACAGTACAATCTGAGATAGGAACTTGTGAGGCTATTAAGGTGAGAAGAAAGTGGGACTCAAGAGAGGGTGTGAGGGTCAAGGTGAGTGTGGCCCTGAAGTGGCTAAGAGTATCCCAACCAAGTAGGGCTTCAGAGCAAGCAGGTGTGACTAGAAAAGAATGAGTAAAGATTGGCCCTGCAAGAATGGAGGGCAGTGATAGGATCTCAAGTGGGAAGGGGCAGGTCCCATCTACCCCCATGACTAAAATTGGTGAGGAAATTGTAGGGCTGAAGTGAGGTGTCAAAACAGAATATGTAGCTCTCATGACCGACAGAAAAATAATGGACTTACCCACTACATGCAGCATTACCCTAGGCTCAGAGAGGGCGATGGGAGTCACCAAGTCTGGGCCATGTCAATCCTCCACCAGGGTGAGTAGTTCAAAGGCTGGCACAGTCTCACTTGCCAGTGTTGGTGAGGCTGGACCTCTGTGGCATGACATAGAGGATGAGTCTGCATGGGGGCATTGTGATTTCCAGTGGTCAGACTGCTGGAAGGTAGGGCATGGCCTTATAGGCAGTGGATGCTTAGGGCAATATCGTGCCAAATGACCATTAAGGGCTCATTTGTTGCAGGCTCCTGGAAAAGTAAACGTAGGCTTAGCATGGGAGGGATGGAGCCTCATGGTCAACTTCCCTTGTTCTTCTTCTGGAGGTCCCAGTAGCCTCAGGGCATCTGCTAGGGCTTGGGCTTGGAACATAGCCACCCGTTGCAGCCTTATCTATTGGGAAGACTCAGCTGCCTCTTCTTGGGCATTAAAAATATTAAAGGCCATTTTTTCCAATTCCTGAATGGGGGTTTGGGGGACCCTTCTCAGCTTCTTTTTATTTTTTTCTAATATCTGGTGCTGACTGAGAAATGAAATCGATAACTAGGACTGTGGCTCCTACTGGGGAAGCTGGGTGCAGTTGAATGTGTTGAACAATAGTCTCTTGTAATCAGTTTAATAAAATGGCTGGGTTTTTATCAGCTAGCTCTGTGATCTTCCAGAGTTTGTTGAAGTTAACAGCCTTTTTTGAAATTATCTCCATATCCTGAAGGAGTCAGCTGACCATGATGCTGTGCCTCTGTTGACCATTTCAGCTTGGTTGATATTCCTAGTATGGTTCTGTAGCTTGCATGACAAACCTCTTAGCTGACTCAGTAATCCAAATTAGACCAAACCAAACCAAATTAGAAAGAGACCAGGTTTAATGCCTGCCTGTGCCCCCAGGTGGCCCTCCAAGAGAACACAAAGAGGTAGAAGGATAACCAGAAAGACCACATGTTCCTTCTCTCGGGGGCAGTTTAAATAGTCTATGAGAGTTGTCTTAACCCTCTCTGCAGAGGGGTCACCGTTTGGCAGGCTTTCTTGGAGGTAGAGTCTAGACTGTGGCAAATCCCAATGGAGGGGGCTGAAAATGGAACTTTCCACTCCAACATTCTAAAATGAATGCCAGTGGCTGGCGTGAATTCATGCCCCACCCAAACATTCTAGACGTTTCCTCAGAGGAAGAGTCTGGACTGTAGCAACTCCCAGGAGAGGGGGCTTGAAATGGAGCTTTCTACTGAAACATTTCCAAAATCGATTCCTGGGGCTAGGGGGAAGCCCCTCTCCCCCAAATAATGAGACACACCTTAACCTACCAGTAGCCCCCTTGGAATAGAAGAGAAGCAATTTCTTGATGAAAATACTCAGGAAGACTGACATCCTTTACTTTTAGTGTCAAACCTCAGGGAATGAGTCTAAAAAGCAAGGGAAGCTTCAATGGTTAGAAAACTCTGGATACACATTGGCAGTGACAAAAGGAGCTCTCTTACACAGTGTCAGTAGTCAGGGCAGTAAGTGGTTTTAGCAGGGTGGCCTCTACCAGAAATGAACTGGGAGATTATAGGAGTCATCTTTATTTTTATGAGACACAGGCATTTCAGAAAGCTTTTTCAAAGGGCTTTGTGTTGGCAATACTGGGAAAGAGTTACATGAAATATGTTTTCAGGAATGACCACAGTGTTCTCCTCTGCTCACCAAAAGCCTCACAGGCTACCGTGAAGAGAGTTGTATGCTGCCCTCACTTTCTCCCTCACTTCACTCAGTTTGCACACTGATTCTCAGAGTGAAGAAGAAAGAAACAGGAGTAAAAGGGACAACAGGAGTGAGTAGGGACAAGTGGGGTCTTCAGTGAATTCAATTCATGTGCATGGATCAGAAGTGGCTTAGAAAGATTATAATAGAATATTTTAGGTGAATGCATAGCCAGGAGCTTCAGTTATAGTGGGAATGAAAGAACTTTCAAATTCTGATTCCTGTATTTATATATTTATACAAGTACTATGTCAAATTGTACACGGGAGATCTACCTATGAACTGAGAGCATTCTTTTGAATTTGCAAGTGTGTGCTATGTTTTCAAGAATATTTACAAGCATATTTACATGTACATAGGAAGATATGTGTGCTACTACTCATATATGTATGTGGGCACATGCAAGTATTGACTCAAAGTTGACACTGATTTCTTACCACTTATATATGAAATGGGTTTCTCTCTAAATCCATAGTTCACCATTTTGGCTAGTCTATCTACTCAGCATTTACTGAGAAACTTCTGTCTCTTAATCCCATGCTATAGAATTGCAGGCAGGCTGTAGCCCACCAGATTTTTGCAATGGTTCTCTAGGAACTTAACTATGGTCCTTGTGGGTCTCAGGCATCTTGGCTATACTGCTGCCATGACAGGCTCAAGAAAAACTAGATAAAAAGTAGACTTGAGTTTTGGTTTACCAGCAGACAGTAAATGGTTCCTGGAAAAGCCATAAATTGACACTACCTTAGGATGGGCTAGCATCTAATGGAACTACCATATTCCAAACATTACAACTATTAGGTAAGGTTAGATAAGATCACCTCATGTCTGTGAGCCCAGCACACACCTATTTCACTTTTGTCAAGATACCCCTAGACAAATGTGAGCCAATCAGGATCTTGAAACCTAGAAGTCCCTATACCCCTAGCCTTTACTATGATAGAAATCCTACCCTTCCCAGGCTCAGCACTCTACTAATGCACTGCTGCATTGGACACACAGAGGGTCCGAGCTAGAGCTTGAATAAAGTCTCTTTTGCTTTAACATATGAGTTCGGACTGTCTACCCCACATTCTGGACATAACAATCCTCATACTTGTATGGCAATTACTTAGCAGGATGAATAACTTCTCAGGTGAAAAAAGAGAAAACTTTTGATATGAGTAAATAGTCCACGAAGATATTTGATTAAAAGGTGAAGTCTCTTAATAGTAATGTTATGTTTTTAATTGCAGGTTTGTTTTTCATTTCTACTGAATGATTATAAACACTGCTGGAAAATAAAATGTGTCAGATCATGTGTGATCAAATCAGAAATGTTCTGTCTTTATGGATAGATTAGCACCCATAGCCAAGGATAAAAAGGCAGAAAGGTACTGTAGGAGACCTTCAGATTCTCCACTGATAAGAGACAATCGGAATTTGAAAGCTTTCACATTGTATAAATATTCTGTTTCTTTTGACTATTCCTTTTTATCTGCAAATATCTCTATATACCTAATCCACAAGAAACAAGTTATGATGTAGACAATGGCTTATCTTTAGTTTTCCACTTACATTTTCTCATGGCAATGTTATAGTAAAAACTCACAGAATAGACAATAAGGCATATGTTTTTGCAAATATTAATGTTTTCATTTAAAAGCATTTCATTTAACTTTGATAATATATCTTGTTATACTTGTCTATCTAAGAAATGTCTTACAAAGGTTTATGGCTTTATTTCAATTACTCTAAAATGTTCAGAATACGTATGGTGTACACCAAGGAAATGAGTCAAGTCTCTAATGCAAATAAGTACACATATAGGTCTACAAACACATGCATCCATATTTTTAGAGATGGTATAGATTAAAAGGAAAAAGTTTACTGGAAAAAATGGTACATTACTCCAAGTGATTACATGTAAATAGAGACTGCTCATTCATTTCCCAGACTCCCAGACCTGAAAAATCACACAAAATATTAATTACAACACTTCTTGGCCAATGACTCAGGCATATTCCTACCTAGCACTTACATCTCAAATTAACCCATTTCTATTAATCTGTGTATCATCACTGGGCTGTGGCCTACCAGTAGGGTTTCAGAGTTTTTCTTATTTGGCAACTATGTGACATCTCCTTGACTCTGCCTACTCTCTCTCTCTCTCTATATATATATATCTGTTTGGACTTGCTCTCTGACATTACTCTGCTATGCCATTGAATGAAACAGTTTTATTTATAAACCAATAAAAGCAACATATACACAAAAGGACATCTCCCATCACCCCATTTTGGGTGCCAAATTACTATTGTAAAAAGTTTCACATTAGATTTGAATGTAGTATAACAAATGTTAATGTATTGGGGGATAATCTCACAGTAAGGGTAGTGATCCACAGTCCTCTGCATGTGCTGGAAACTGGAACTGAATACAGTAGAAAAATAAAAACCCCAGTATGCTTTTCATGTGCATTTACAGTACATAAGACCACACCCAAAGTGGGCCAGTATCAGCTCAGCCTTTCTTTTTTTACTTTTCTTCTTTGTCTAAACTTATATTCTCTCACAGAATACATAGCAAACACATCTTCCTCTCCCTTTAGTTTCCCAATCCCCCAACTACCTCCCCTCTTCCTCAGCTCTAGTTCTCTGAACCTCTTCAGAAAAACAGCAGTCTTTCTAGGAATACCAACCAAACAAAGCATAATAAGCCACAATAAATAAGACGAGGCACAAACACTCTTATCAAGGTTGTAAAAGGCAACTCGGTAAGAGAAAGACTCCCAAGTGTAGTCAAAAAAATAAGAGAAACCCCAAACTTAGGCCGTTAGGAATCTTACAAGGATACCACACAATACAACCCCAACATATATGCAGAGAACCTAGCATAGACACATGAAGGCTTCATGATTGCTACCTCAGTCTCTTCAAGCCTCTATGAGCCCCGCTTTGTTGATTTTGTTGGCTGTGTTCTCTTGATGTCCTTGACCCTTTTGGCTCCCACAATCCACCTAACTTTTGTTCAGTGGTTCTCAACCTTCCTAATGCTGCAATACTTTAATATAGTTCCTCATGCTGTGATGACACCCAAACATAAAATTATTTTTGTTGCTACTTCATAACTGTAATTTTAATACTGTTAAGAATTATAATGGGAATATTAGATATACAGGATATCTGATATGCAACCTCTGTGAGGTGGGCCACAATCTACAGGTTGAGAACCACTGTTTTAGGGATTTTGTTCATTGCATGTTTATGGACTTTTATCTCTATAAAGTAGGTTTAAAGATGTTTTTCTTATGCTTCAGCTCTGTTGAATATTGAATATTCAGGGCCTGTTGTAGTAGGATAGTTGGGTTCTGGTGGTAACATATTGCTCTGGCCATAAGTTCTTAGGTGGATATATAGACAGGGCTTAGGTGATCATAATTCTAGTTGCTAATCTCTAAATTTTCTTTGTTAGATGGGTGTTTTGTTCCTTAGTTTCTGTTTCTCTGGTCTTCAAGTCTATGTATCCTGTATTCTCTGGAGAAGTTGAGTTCTGGACTTCTGGAGTCAGGCAAGGCCTTTGGTCCATATGGAGTCTCCTTCAAAGCTGGGAGTTAGGGGCTGGGACAAGGCAAAAGGGAAGGGGAGATTGTGGGGAAGAGGGCACTGAGTTAGTAGGGGAAGTCTGCAGGTGGGTGAATTACGAAGACTTCTGGTGGCTAGCATAGCGTTTGCTGAACAGGGATGGGTTTTCTGAGTTGGGGACTGAGACACAATAAAGAGAAGGGGAGGGTGACTGAAGAGAATGTTTGAGGGGACTCTGTGAAATTCAAGGAAATCCTCAGGAGGGCAGCCTGTCTGGAGACTGGTAGCTAGTGTGGCATTTTGTCCAGCTGGAAGGCTCTGCCCAAGTTTGGATTGGGATATGTTAATGAACATGGGAGAGGGAAGGGAAGGAATGGTGGCAGACTAGATCCGTCCAAATCTAAGTAAGGGAGTGGGAGACTTCTACAGTTGGGTCACCTACCTGGTCTTCTGACTTTCATGACCAGCTTGATTATTTTTAAAATGTATGTATTTACAGATGTAAATTCTAAACTGGAGGTCTCCGCTGCATTTCTTTTCTTGGAGCTCAATGAACTGCACAGAAGAGAGGAAAGAAAGGCTGTATGGGTCAGAAAGAATGGAAGACACTGAACAAACACAGTCCACAGAATCAAGAAGCAGGGCTCAAGCTCTAGTCATGAAGGGTTCTACACCAGGTGCTCTGTATATATATATTATGTTACCTTGGTGTTTTTGTGGACTATTAAGAGTGGGAGTGGGTTTGTCTGTTTTTGCCCTGTTCTTGTGAATCCTTTATTCCTGTTGGGTTGCCTTGTCCAGCCTCAATATGAGTGTGTTTGTATTTTCTTATTATATCTTGGTTCATCCTGTTTTTTCTTGGAGACCTACTCTTTTCTGAAGAGGAAGTGGAAGTGGAATGAATCTGGTGTGGAAGACAGGTTATGGGTAGTATGGAGGAGTAGAGGGCTGGGGAAACTTTGGTCAGGATGCATTCATTGTATGAGAGAAAAATAATTTTCAATAAAAAGTATTGTTTGACATTTATTTTTCTCTTTTTTTAAAATAAAAATCACCAATGTCTAAAATAATTTAAAAACAACAAAGAGACAATTTACCCTAAATGCTAATTGTTAATGGATAATTTTTATTCCCCACGTCTATCAACAATGCAATATTGAATGTATTAATAATTTTATTGAGTTCTTTGTGTTTATTTTATTTCTGTATAATAATAGAGCAAAAGTAGATTTGTTCAGTTCAAAGAAGATACATTTCTAGATTTTTATTTGTTATAAAATGGTCCCTGCTGATTTTCCCTTTAGGCAAGCATGTGAGCATATTTCAGTCCATGTATATTACTATTAAAACTACTAAAGAAACTGCAAAGACAATTGTTATTAGTCATATGTAAAAGAAAAAAGTGTATCCAAGTAAAATTACTATTCATGAGACAAAATTAGTATTTTTTTTATTATTTTTGATGTTGGGAATATATTATTTAATTTTGTTTTTTTGCATCTTTTTCTATAATGTATTCATTTATGCCTGCCTCTTTACCTCCTATGGCTTTCAATTCCATTTCAAAAGCTTTCATACATGCAAATGTCTTGGTAGCTGAGAGCTGAGTGGTGGTGGCGCATGCCTTTAATCCCAGAACTTAGGAGGCAGAGGCAGGCAGATCTCTGTGAGTTTGAGGCCAGCCTGGTCTACAAGAGCTAGTTCCAGGACAGGCCGCAAAGCTACAGAGCAATCATGGACTGTGTATATTTAAATTAAAATCTCTATATTTTCTGTTTGTTTCTTCATAATTGGAGATTGCTTTTGCCATGATGAGGTACTATCTTCCCCTTCCATATTCTTAGGGAATCTCTAAAGGGAAAACTGTTGAATGCTCAAATAATATTTTTTTGCTTTATTTTCATTTTGTGTTATTATGTTTTGTAGTGTGTTGTTTTATGTTTTTGCCTTTTCGATGGGCCCACTACCCAGCTCCCTGGAAAATTACACATAGAGACTTATTCTTAGTTATGAATGCCCAGCCTTAGCCTAGCTAGTTTATTGCCAGCTTTTCTTCACTTAAATTACCCCAAATACCTTTATCCTCTGGGCTTTTATATTTCACTATTTCTGTATACCTTTCTTTTCTTCTTACTCTATGACTTGGTATGTAGATGGCTGACTGACCCCTGACATCCTCTCCTCTTCCTTGGTTTTCCTTCTATTTATATTCTCTGCCGGCCAGCCCCACCTATCCTTGCTCCTGCCTCGCTACTGGTTGTCCAGCTCTTCACTAGTATCATCAGGCTTTTTTGACAGGCAAAGAATTACAGTTAATCAAATGCAACAAAAGCAAAAGTAACATACCTTAAAATAATATTCCCCAACATTTCCCCTTTTTTTTCTTAAAAAATGAAATTTTAACTTGAATATAGTAAGACAGTATGCCATAATAAACTATTATAGTAAATTTTACAACCACTATGTACTGAATTCCAATTCATTTATGTCTGGTGAATTTAAAGAAAATATTCCATAATCTATCCTATCTTAGTAAATCCAAGTTTTTTAAGCTAACTTACTTTCTATTATATCTAAGAGTATCTCCAACTATAACTATCTAGTTTTCAACACCATCAAAGGCACCAGAAGGGAATAATATTATTTAATTACATAAAAAGTGCATTGCAAATGACTTCTAAAAACTCTAGAAATGACAATGACATTTCAAAAACTACAGTCACTCAAAGTTTTCTTTGCAGTGCAGGGCTGTCCATCTTCAGCCTTAGGCACAAAGTTTTGGTATAGTATTCAATGAAGCAGGATGCTTGGAAGACTGTCCTGACTATTTTGGAAGTTTGTCAGTCACTTTCCTCCATGACTTGCAGAATGTCTGGCAGTTTCTTCTGTGAAACAGGAACCCCAATTGACCTTCCTGTCTTTTATCGACAAAGTTTATAGCAATCACTTTCCTGTGGTTCTTGTATGTCCAGTCTGCATAGCACATAACCATCAGTCAAAGACAAGAGAAGGTTCTTTGTTCAGTAGCTAAACTAGCCACAATGAAAGCAAACTCCATAAGGAGTTTCCTCAAATCCTATATCTTCTCTGAAGTAAATTGGTCCTGCCAGGAGCAATGTTCCTCATTGTAATGAAAATTATCAAAACATTTTAAATGCCATGTTCTATAGGTCTTTGAAGTATTTGAAGGTCATCTATGTATCTAAAATATATCTCCATACAATCTGGAAACAGTTTTAGAATACCTACACATTTGATTATTTTAGATGACTAACTACTGACCTCTGTTTCTTATTTATTCTATATAGTTCATAATAATATCTTTCAAAAACTAGAATTTTTCCCCTATATTTTCAAATGAAATTTCTAGGTGCAACACCTTAAAACAGGAGCAGAAATATATATACAATATTGTGTGACAAAAAAGTTTAATTGATACCAATATACAAAAATCCCTTAAACAAGAATAGAAACATATACACAGTGGGTTATAATAAAAGTTGCCTTAAATTTGTACTGCTATTCAGCAGACATTTAAGCATATTTTAATAAACACATACACATATGTGTGTATGTGTGTGTGTAACAAAATTAACTTTGAATTTGTATCCATATACCAAAATCCATGCAAATGCAAAATATCTGAGATTAATAGTTGGCTTTTTTATCCTATAATGTTTTAAGAATCATTTAAAATCAAATGTTTTGTGTATTTTGAACATATGCATTATGTGGGATTCCCTTCTGTATGCTATGAATTTGTTTTATTAGCATTGGTTAATAAAGAATCTGCTTTGGCCTATAACAGGGACGAATATAGCCAGAGAAAGAAGAGATAGAAAGAGAGAGTAGGCAGAGTCAAAGACACACCATGTAGCTGCTGAAGGAGACGGATGCTGGATCTTTACCAGTAAGCCACAGCCTCATGCTGATACATGGATTAATAGAAATGGGTTAGTTTAAGATGTCAGAGTTACTTAATAAGAAGCCTGAGCTAACAGGCCAAACAGTGTTGTAATTAATATAGTTTCTTTGTGATTATTTTGGTCTAAGCAGTCAGCAAATGAACAAGCATTCTCCTTTCACATATGTACAACAATCAGAAACTGGTTATAAACCTTTCTGAAATAAATGTAGCAGCACAAATTTTTGAAATCAAACAACATAAGCCAATGACAATGATATTACAGCTCTATGCCTTCTGTGTACATTTAAGAGGTAGATCTCTTTTAATCTCATTTGTCATATGATCATGTAGTCTTTGATGTCCTGTGATGTACATATTGTTAATAGAATGGTTATTAGACTATGAGAAATAATTTCAACAGAATTGCTCACCTAGACATGAGCTAATATAAATAATATTCAAACCTATGTGGGTTGACACTAGAGACTACTGATTACAATATAATCTTTTCTTTTAACTAAAGAAGTGTGATGGAAAGAGTGAGAAGTAAAACAATGGAGCAAAAAGAAAAACAAGAATATGAGGGAAAGGAAAGAAAATCAAAAGATAACTTGATTAATGTGAAAATTAATCCTTTGTTTTGGGGGTTGCCTTTATCTTTCCTATCCCTTTCAAAGACCTTGAGAAACAAACACCCACAGTTATCAACATGATTAGCATGTTCACAACTTAGATTCATCAAACTTATTGTAAATAAATATTCTTCACAACAACATCAATATAGTAACTCCCATCTAATTTTACAAAAATTGTGCAATTATGCAACTATGGGGGTGTTCAGAGATCTAATCTGTTCTGTAAATTTTTCAGTAGTAATTAAACAGTAATAAATGCCTTTAGTCAGAGGAATATTACAATGTTTTGATACCAAATAGATGGTGATTATCTTCAGAATAGCTAAATGTTGACACTCTCATTACTGTTTCTCATATATACATTGTTTTATATCAACTATACCCTTCCATCTTAAACTACAGATGCAAACTGTAACATGAAAGGATGTCAGTAGTGGACATAAAATCTCCAGACAAGACATTGCTATTTATATCACAACATGAACAGACTAACATGTTTGGATATATCATATAATTTAGCATAGTTATATAGATTACAGAGATTACTTCAATGGAATTTTAAATAATAGCAACCCATTGATAAAGTAAGTTTCTAATGTTTGTGATAATGTTTTCAAGTAACCACTTTTCTTTTTTCTTTCTAAATTCAGGAGGTTTCTGGATTGAAATTTAAAAATGAAAAATATAAAAAGAAAGACACATTTATCCTTATGATTTTCTACAACAGTGAATGAATCAATTCGGGTCCTTGAAATAGCTGCAAATGAGAATTCATTGAATTAGCTATATATCTTATATTTGCTTATTTATCTTTTGTATATAGTTATTTTAAACTACTTTTCATGTACAGCTTTTTAAAAAAATTAATCATTAATTCTTTGAGAATTTTTGTATACTTTATTTTGAGCATAGACCTCAACTTTTCCCAAAGCTATATTCTCAACCTATATATGTGCAAGTCCCCCTCTCTTCCTTTAAAAAAACAGGATATAATTTATGCTTTCTATATACCCTTGATGTATAGGAATACATTAGAGCATGGCGTACCTGCCAAGAATCAGACCGTTAAAGAAAATTAACCTTACCTCTAGATTTATAAATCCTACTGATAGCAATTTTGATCTTTATGTTATATACATACATATGAAAATAAGAATGTTTTGTGCATATACCTTTACATTCAATGATACAGTACCACCCAAATGCTTTTCCAGTGTGCTGAAAGTAAACACAATTTTCTAAAATTTTTGATTTTTCCTCATCCATAATATTGAAAAATACAAAAGCTACTTGCAGAAGAATTGAGGAAATTTGATCTTTTTAGATATGCTCATTACTAAACCTTGTTTTAAATTCAGGTCAGAAAGTCTAGTGTAATATTGGAGCTGAAAAGAGCAACAGTGTTTTGACATTGTATATCTTGGCACTGACTTTGCCTAATTCACTGTATGAGATATCATGAAAACCCAGGGAAATTGTCATAAAATGAAACCTAATAAAAATGGTTACAAATCAAACATCCAGGTGTCTGTGGTTTCAAGCAGCCAGCAATGCAAAAGGTTTGATGCACCATATTATCATTCCTTCTGTTGTTTAGCATTTTCTGAAAATTGAGATTGTGCTAGTACTGTATTAAAGACACAAAAATTAACAAAACATGTCCCCTAGACTGGGGATATAACTCAGAAAAAGATAATGCTTCTCTACCACGTTCAGAGTCCTAAATTCAATGCCAAGCAGCACATGAACACTGGCCATGATGGTACACATCTATAATAACAGAACCTGGTGTTAGACTCTGTCATTGGACACCCCTACAAAAAACTACCTTATTCTCTAGAGTAGAATAATCTCAAAACTGAGATTTGACATAAATTCCAGGATGAAACTGTGAATTTTACATGCTTCACTTCTGCCTTTATTAACCTCATGAATTCAGTGTACACAGGGAGCACCAAAAATACTAGTTGTAAAAAAAGTGAGCATGAAAATTAGTGGTTAGGAACGGGATGTCAGAGTGTGATTGGAGTGAGGAGAGGGGATAAGTACAATTAAAGAGTGTTCTACAAAATTACCAAAAATCTAACAGAAAAAGGAGAAAATAGAAAACAAACAGAATATATGGGTAAGAAATAAATGCACAAATTTAAAAAATATGGAAAGAAAATTTCCAATTTTAATTATTAATATTACGAGATAAGTATTTAAAATGAGTGAATTTTAATTTCAAAAGTTTTACACTTTCAGTCACAACGTTTTTGCCCTACCTCTGAAGGAATCCGAGTTTCACATATTTTAATTTTGTTCTGGACTAGGGAGATGGAACAGCAATTAAGAGGTTGATACAGAAGATCCTGTGTCAGTTCCCATGATCCATTACCACTAGTAACTTCAGGACTAAGGGATCTAATATTCTTCTCTGCCAAGTACAGGATATCTAATATCCTCTTCGGGTCTTTACAGAAACCTGCATGCATGTGGTATACATATACATAAGTAAAATTTAAACTAATAAGATAACCCTTTGTTGGGTATACTGTGTTTAACTGAATGAAAGTCATGTGGTGGTAGAAAGGAGGGTAGTAAGTCCCCTCCTTTCTTGGTGTTGTATTCCTTTTCTGTGCCTATGTTGGTTCTGGTGAAGCATTGATTCATATCTTCACTGTACTCAGTGGGCAAACTGCACCTCAGGATGGAGAGGAATTGAGAAGAATATGACAGAGAAATAGGAAAATTTGAAATACATGCTGCCATTCATGCAGACACAGCAGACAGATATGTCATGAGGTTGAAAGACTAAACAGAACCAGGTGTGTAAACCTAGTTTGAAATTTAATTTTATATTTTTTATTTTATTTTCATTTTTAATATTTTCAAAACAATCTTATTTTACATACCAATCCTAGTTACCTCTTCTTCCTTTCCTCCCACTCCCCCCATCTTCTCACCATCCCACCCCTCATCCACTTCTCAGAGAAGGTGAGACCTCCCATGGGGAGTTAACAGTGTGTCACATTGTTTAAGGTAGGATCAAGGCCCTTCCCCAAATATCTAGGCTGAGTAAGGTATCCCTCCACAGGGAATGGGCTCCAAAGAGCCAGTTCATGCAATAGGGATAAATATTGGTTCCACTGCTAATGGCCCCACAAACTGCCCAAGCCATACAACTGTCACCCACATTCAGAGGGCCTAGTTTGGTTTTATACAGGTTCCCCAGCTGTCAGTCCTATTGATCTTAGGTTAGCTGTTTCTGTGGTAGTCTTGGCACCTTTGCTCATAATATTGATCCAACCTTTGCCTAACTGGACTTCAGGAGTTCAGCTTAGTACTTAGCTGTGGGTCTCTGCATTTGTTTCCATCAGATACTGAATGAAGCTTCTCTGATAACAATTAAGGTAGTCATCAGTCTGATTACAGGAAAGGACATTTTAGGTACTTTCTTCACTATTGTTTATATTCTTAGCTGGGATCATCCTTGTGGATTCCTGGGAACTTCCCTATTGCCTGGTTCTGGCTAACCCCATAATGGCTCCCTCCTTCAAGGTATCACTTTCCTTGCTCTCTCGGTCTCTCTGTCCTTCACCCAACTTGATCTTTCTGATCCCTCATATTCTCCCCACATGCCCCTTCTCCCTTCCTACTCTCCTACCACCTTCCCTTGTCCCCCCAATTCTGCCACACTATTAAAGAGATCCTGTCAATTTCTCCTTCTTGAGGGGATCCATGTATGTCTCTGTTCGTGTTCTCCTTGGTTCCTGTCTTCTCTGAGGTTGTGGACTCAAGGCTGGTTATCCTTTGCCTAATATCAAATATCCATTTATAAGTTTGTACATACCATGTTTTCCTTTCTGTGTCTGGGTTACTGTATTCAATTTTAAAAAGTTTTTGCTCCATAAATATCAGGAATAAAATATTATTTTGCTATCATAATCGTTTGAGTTATAGTGCTTGAATTTTAATGTTTTACATTAATATGCAAATATTCTAGCATCACTGATTTTAAAAAACATAGAAGAGATTTTTAAAGAACAGTTTGAGATCAAACCCTTCAGGCAAGAAATAAAGAGCAAGGAGGGTCTAAAGAAAGAAGACAAAGCTTTTCTGAGACTGGGAAATAATTCAGGAAATAGAAAACTAGATTGTCTTCCCGAGGATCTGCATTCAATTCCTAGCACCCACATAGTAGTTCACAGCCACTTGTAACTCTTCATTTAACCCAATCCCAGGGGATTCTGCATAATCCTTGTGTACCAGACACATCCTAACTGCACAGAAATGTTTGTAGACATATACATCTACATGTAAGCAAAACAATCATACGCATATAACAAATACACTTAAAAGAAAAAGAAATGCTTTCCACTTGCATTTATTACTGTATATTGCGTTTATTTATGTACAGTAGTAGAATTTCTCATTTATTTATTTTGTGTATATTTTTTATTTCTACATATATATATATTTTCAAAGTATAATTATTAGATAATTTCTACTTCCATCTAAACCTTCTCATAAAAATTTCCCTTGCTCTCTTTCAAATTTTTCCTCTTTTTTCTTGCTACATACACACATACATATATACACACATTCACATTGCTAAATACATAAATTCAACCTGCTTTTTCTGTACAATTTTAGTTGTATGTAGGTTTTCAGGGCTGACTCTTTCGTGTTGCCTAACTAGTTGGTGTGCGCTGCCCTGGAAGATTTTCAGAATTCCTTAGTTGTCTGTAATTCTTTGTGTTGGGGCCCCTTGAGCTTTGCCTGTTCCATTTTTTTATATCATAATTCTTGATCGATTCTTTGGAAATTTCATATCTTGCACCCCAATCCCACTCACTTCCCAGTTTCTCCACATCTACCCGCACCACTGCAGCGTCATCTCCACAAAAGACCTCCCCCTCCCGAAATTAATTACAAACAAAACAAAACAAATATGCCTAGCTCCCCTGTCTTTCCCGTCCCTCCAACACCTCTTCATTCATTCTAGTGATATCATCGGGAGCTGCAGTATGTCATATGGCATACCCTTTTGTCCATCAGCCCCACCTGTAAATGCTCATTGCAATTAGTCATTGTTGAGCTAATCTCACCCCTCATGAGAGAGTAGGTCCCTGCACCGGCGAGAAATGTACCCACCCCTCACCAAAGGATTGAGAGAGCTAGTCCCAGTGGCACTGGCTTATGAGAGTTTGTTCTGCCCCTCACCTGAGGGGGATAGTTCCAGGAGCCAGGACTGACCAGCTCCAGCTGCTATCCATGACCACATCCTGTGCCTTGAGTTGGCCCGACTTAAAGGTCTACCCCTTCTGTGATCTAATGGAGCTGTGTAGGGACTGACCCTGAGGAATGATAGTCCCAGGATCTTCATGCCTCTAGATAACAGAAGAATATCCGAGAGGAGTTTGGTGAGGCTTCAGTGAAGGCCAGAGTTGAACCAGACCCCGCTTCCATTTTATCATGACTTCTGGTGTTATTCAGGTCTTGTTAAGGCAGTTATAGTGCTAAGACTTCACCGGTATAAGTTCTTTCACATTTTTAGGAGAAAAATCTTATGGCTAGCATCCTATTCCTCTGCCTTGCACAACTTTTCTGCCCCCAGTTTAATGATGGTTTCTGAACCCTAAATTCAAGTTACTTCGTAGACATATTATTTTTACAAGCTGTGTCCTGTTTTCTCGTCCCATCCACCTTCATAGGCTTCCCTCTTAACTCTAACCTCATTACTAGTTCAAGTATATGGGGTCTGCACAAAGAAGGTGTTTTTCTCTCAGAAGAGAGACTCAGAAAGCTGTTTATGGAAGGGGTAGTATATTATAAACATCCATGTATTACATGTATGTTAATATTTTTGCTGCCTTTGAGATTACAATCTCATAATTTCTTCCTTCACTCTTCTTCCTCAGAACTTCATAAGTTTAACTTTAAGTTTAACTTCTCAGGAAGGGTAAATGCCCTTGGAGTCTTTTAATTTTAAGTAAACAATTCAGAACAGAACACAATCATCCTTTAAGTAACCCAGAGACAAGGGTGGGGCCTGTTGTTTCTTTTTTAATTGCTTCTAGTGGAATGACTATTTCTCTTTAAATAGCATTATATAACATCAAATGAGCAAGGATTTATAAAGTAGAAAGCTCAGAATTTTTTTTTCTTTTGGTTTTTCGAGACAGGGTTTCTCTGTGGTTTTGGAGCCTGTCCTGGAACTAGCTCTTGTAGACCAGGCTGGTCTCGAACTCACAGAGATCCGCCTGCCTCTGCCTCCTGAGTGCTGGGATTAAAGGCGTGCGCCACCACTGCCTGCCGAAAGCTCAGAATTTTAAACCATTTATTAATTTTGTTTACCTGTGTGCATGTGTCTCTGTGGACGTGTGCATATACATGTGCAGAGACCAGATGTCACATCAGTTATCTTCTTTAACCTCACTACATCTTACTAGTTTTACAATACAAAACTTTACTTTTTTATTAATTTTACATACCAACCACAGTTTCCTCTCTCTCTGCTCCTCCTGCCCTGCCCTTCACCCTAAAAGGTACACCTTACTTTTTGAGACATGGTTTCTCACTGAATACTTAGCTCACAAATTTGGCTGGACTAGGGTTTCTCCTAGCTCTACCTCTTTCACTAGAGAGTTAAATGTAATGATGCCCCACCTGGTAGTATTTACATTGGTCAAACAGATAGCACTCAGAAATTCATGTTTTCTCAGCAGAAATAACTTTAATATTAAGTCATTTCCCAGGTCCATATTTCAAAGTTTATTTGAATATCTATGGATATGGATTTCTACTTATTAAAATATGTTACCACTGACACATTAAATTCCAAATTTCTTTTACCGTGCCCTTGTATCTGACACTACTTAAAATGAATTTATTTGTATTTTGGCTTTATTTATAGTATTGCCTCTTATTTAAAAAATATTTTCAAGTATTTTATTATATTACAGCTTTCTGATTTTGTTCTTTTCTTAGATCATTGACATTAGATCATTTCTTTCTGAAAAACACTATAAAAGTTTTCATAAATATGCAAGTTTATATTTTCAAAATGGACATTTTAGGAAAATAATACTGGTCAACTATTGAGAAGAAATAAGATGATTTTCATATGTACATGCATCTGTTTCCCTTCCTCATTCACTAGTTGTTAATTTAACCTCTTAAAGGAGTTATTATAAAATATAGTAAAACTGGTATACTTTCAGAGTAAGGTGGATTGATTCCCAAGGGCCTACATGCTAGACACATGCATTACCATTGTGAGATGTCCACAAAATATATTTGGTGTATATTGCAAGAATGATTTAAGTAAACTTGATGTAAAACAAAGGATGATCTAAGGTTATTTGTATTTCAATGACTTTTAAATGTATCATATTACTATTTAGATTATTTATAGATTTTAATATATATTGGCAAGTACATAGTAGAAGAAGAAAGTAATAACAAGGAAGTGAATGTCTATATCAAACTTTTATAAAGTAAGAAAAGATACATACTCCAGAATTTCTTGCACATTGCCTATGGTTACTCCTTAGCAACTGGCCAAACATAAATATTCTGACTATGCCCATAAATAGGTGATGTGTATAAATATGAGCATCATGATTGAATATATTTAGTTAGTGCCTTTTAAAACCTATGAATGGATCATAATATATGATTCAGCAGCTGTCTATATTCCATTATGCTACATTTTAGTAATTGTCTGACATCAATACAAAATTAACTCATTTTGGTGACTATAAAATGTTTAAATGATGTTTGATTTCAATTCAAGTTTTATTTATATTTTTTTCCTAGGAAGAACACCAAGCATGGTAAGAAGTATATTTAAATGACTAACAATTGCATATCTCTAAATCACTAAGTTAATAATTCATAAGTGTATATTTCAAAATAAGTAGTAGAATAATATTATTAACTAATTTTAAACAGATGGCAAGGACTTTTTACTGGAAATGTACCCAATATCTCTTCTAGAATTAATTTTTCTTTTTATTGCATGATAATAATATGAAAATTTTATTCACATTGAACCAACCTTGCATTCAGGTAATTATTCTCAAACATATCTGCTCTTATTTATTATCAGTCCATGATTGTTTAGATAGCCTCTGAGGGAAAACAGCATTCATGTATTACCCCTGTGAACAAATAACATATCTGTCATAATATTGGGTCTTGTTTGATCACAGTTATCTGTTATGTAATTTTCTATGTTTTCCAACTATGACTTATCTTAAAAAGAATGATCATAATTTAGTGCAGCAATGGAAAGGTAAATGAGTGAGTAAAATGCTCCCCACCCCCAGAAACCCATTATCTCTAGCCTTTTATTGGATAACTCTTACATCTTGATGTTACGATTTTGCCTGCAGGTCCTGAGCAGCTCACTGTGGGTCCCATTGCCTGGACCTGGGCAGCAGGGGCCAGGCAGCGGGTCCTGAGAGCCGTCAGCCCTGGGCAGGGCCCAACCATGGAACTAGCAGCTGGGTAGGCTACAGTGAGTCCCCGGAAGGTGCAGTTTTCCAGCTGCAAGCAGCTGGGCAGGCGAGCAGGTGGGAAACACATGGACAGACACATTGCACAGAATAGAATTGGGTATTTAATACTTAGAGGAGGGGGGTGAGGAGAAGAGGACAGAGAGAGAGAAAGAGGAGCAGGAGAGGGGGAATGCGTGCACCAAATGGGACACACAGGAGCCAAGATGGCAAGAGGAGGGCAGGAGCTGCCAGAAGGGGCGTGGTTTGTCTCTTAAAGTGACAATCAATCATAACACTTGACATTTCTAATAATGTGTATCGCCACTTGACTATGGCTTACCTGCATGAGTCTAACCAGCGTCTGCCTTAGGCAGGAAAACCATGGCATCTGCCTGACTCTGCTCTTTTTCCCAGCATCCAGTTCTGTCTTTCCCACCTTCCTAAGTTTCTGCCCTATCAAAAGGCCAAGGCAGTTTCTTTATTTAACCAATGAAAGCAACCCAAATACAGAAGGACCTCCTATGCCATAGTAAATCTTTAGCTTTATCATTGATTGGGGAATAGTAGTCAAGTCACTCAGAAGATACTGAGGCACACAGTATTATCATCTTCATTTCCTTGTATTTATGTCAACTTTTCAGAATTTTCAGATCATCAAGGTATAGCTCCCCTAATTCAACAAACAGAGTTCTGTCAGCAGACACAGAATTTTATAATACTTACACCATGAGCAAGTGTGAATCTGCCACTCAGACAAAGCAAAAGCACATTTCAGGTCCCTCGGTGTTGACTTTAATGTGAACACATATTGTTAATGCTATTCTATCAGTCCAACTAGTTCCTGGAACATGCCTCATTGCACACAAGGTTCTCAGTTAATCAGAGAATTGTCTAAAGTTCAAAAGATGCAAAGTTGAAAACAAACTGTTTTCTAATCTAGCAATGTAAAAATATCAGTTAGTATACCATGACTCTATGATTACAGGAAGTTTTACTATCTCAAAATTTCCCTTTCAATGAGAAAGATCAGAAAAATATAAATAAAACTTAAACATGATGATTGCAAATGGTTGTATTCATTTTAAATATTAAAGCATATTAATGTTCAAACAAATATTAGACAATCTGTTTTCTATGTAATTATATTAAGAGTATTGTCAATGTAGATATCAGTATATTTAAGCACTATTTAACAAGAATTTATATTTATACATATATATATATAAATTATATATAAATTATATATATATTATCTTTATTACTAAGTAGACCATATGAATTTTTACTTATTAGAGTATTTTATTTTGTATTTTGTTTTCTTTTACAGTAAATACAAAGAATTCAAATAGGTTTTCTATAAATATAGGTTAAACTATCATAGTTACATTGGGGTAATATTTGCGTATAGCCCCAAAGTAAAATTATATGTGTGTATGGGTATATATGATGGTGTAATATACATAAAAACATGAACATAATGCACTGCACACACTTGCATACATGACACTTCTCTATATATCCTATATCTCTATCTATATCTATATTATATCTATATCTATGTATATATTGTCAGTTCACTTTTGCAGTATCATGGACTATTACTTTTATTCTATGCAGTGGTTTTGGATTTGACAAGTAGTTCTTCACAATACTGGTGTATGAAAGACCAAATACTCATTTATGGATTTACTTTTCATTCTTAAGAAAACTGTAGAAGCATTATAAATTTTATAATCTACTTTCTGAAAGGCAAACAGAGAATGATACTGTGAAGCAAGCATATTTGTGAATAACATTTTATGAATCTTAAAACTAGTAATGAATTTCAATAATAACCTTTTTTGGGTAATGCTGAATCCCTTTCAAACATATAAGGTATTGTCATTGAGTCAGTCAGCTGTGTTTTGCCACCAAAATATCAACTGCCTACAATTCATCCTTCATTGCCTTTAAAAACAGTATTTTTTAATATATGGTATGAATAAAATAGATGATTCCTGAGACTCATCTACTTCATAAAAACCAGAGAAACCAATTTCATATGCATTTGTAATTACAGAAATAACAAGCAAATACAATTAAATTGAATGTATTTTGCCATAAAACTCAAATGATCTGAAGTAATTGAAAAGTCATGGAACACTTAACTGGAAAGAAATGCTTTTTCATATTAAACTATTGTTTGCTTTTCTGAGTGGTTTTGAGTGAATATTTAAAAAAATATTCAAGAAATATTTTTGTCACTTCAACATTTATGACCTCCAGTTTTACAAGAATTTTATTTTTAAACATGTTTATTTTTTGGGTAGTCATAGGTTATTGATATATTTATCTATAATCTATCTTAGTTTTTCATAACTGTGTTCTTATATCAGTCTCTACTCACCCAATAATTTAACTCTTCACCACTGGCAGATATAAATCTGCCCTTCCATTCTTAGCTTGTTGCTCTAATACATTTTGTAGAGCAATCACTCTTACCCACCTGCTTCATCAGTCACCCTTATTTAAAGAACTTTGTAATGTTTTTCCAAAGAATCTTCCCTGTCATGGGGTGCTTCAATTCATATACTAATATCTTTAACTCTGTCTTTTTTGAGTCAATATTGTCTTTTGCATTCACAAAATTTTACTCATCAATTAATGATGTCACTAATTTGTTTTGTTCCCTAAACAAAGAGTAATTAATTGCAATTAATCCTTGAGTCTTCATTTTTCCACCTGCCTATGGATGCCTCGAGAAGCAACACAACTCATGTAATACTCTTTCAAAGCAATTTCAGTCCCTTTTCTTTACAAAAATCCCCCCTTTTTTCCATGATTATGTAATAAAATTGTTAGTTCATTATTATACATAGATGTCAGAAATATTAACTTCTATATGCAGTCATTACCTCATCTCATTCTGAGCCTTTCATGAATTTCTTAATCTAAAAGAAAGTTTAAATCCTTATTGTAACAAAGAATTTCCTTAGTTGAATTTTATTCTTCACTAACATAACTATTTAAATTGCTAGACCTTCATGGATGAGTGCCATCATTAATTTTGGATTTTTGTTATTTCTAGTTGCTTTTTCATATATTTATGAAGCTTGAGTTTGGACAAGTTATCATCTGTAATTCCTTAAGTCAAGGGTATACATGTTTCTTATTAAACATGTTCATCTTAGGAAATGTTTTGAGTTATGGAAAACAAGATAGTACAGAATAGTTACAAATAATCTTATAACCAATTCCATCTATTGTAAATATCTTTAGTAGATTTTTACTATAATGAACTAATACTGATGTATTATTAATGCAAATTTATCCATTATTCATATATCATTAGTTTTTAATCTAATGCCTTATTTAGATTCCAAGAGTGTATCTAGGTTAACACATTACATTTAACTGCTGCATCCCCTTAGGCACTTCAAGGTTTTAACTGCTTTTCTCACTTTATTTTTAAATACTCAACAATGTAAAAATCTTCATCAACTATTTTTGTAGTGTGTCTTCTGGTGGGAAATGGATAGTGCCATTCTTATAACTACATAAGAACTGTAGATAGGAAAAAAATTACCACATAGGTAAAGTGAAGATGAAGGATAAATACGGTCCTAGTTATGGAGATGTCACTGGCCTATTTTTCACTAAAATTCCCAGAATAACCTTCAGTAAACATTAATATCCTTCTATCTCGGCCTCACTTTGCAGATTGACCATCTTTGGTCATTTGCATAGGATGTTCTTTGGTAGGGTTTTTCCACTTAAAGTGAGCCTGTTTTTCTCTTTTTTTTCCTGACATATTTTCAGGTACATAAAAAACAGAAAAATTACTAAGAATACAAAATTATGTTTCATGCCATTGAGGGCATCTTTTCAAATTGATTAAAATTAATTCTTCTTGGAAGAGAGTTACCAGTTCTTCATTTATTTAGTTACTTATTTACATCATTGTTGGGTTAAGGATACCCTTTTATTAAATATGTCATGCCAGGTCATTTCCTTTTCTGCAAAGGTTGTTCAACAGTGTTCATTGTACATTTTTACATAAGAGTTTTCTGTTAATTTTGCACTCTAAAATGATTTTGTCCATGAGAACATGAGATATTTCTTACTTGTGTACTTACAGTTTTCAATCTCTGTCACTGTAGGATGTCACAGATTCTTCTTATAATTTGCCTATATATTCATGTCCTTTTTATTTTTTAAGACTGAGTTTCTCTGTAGCTTTGTAGCTTGTCCTGCAACTAACTCTTGTAGACTAGGCTGGCCTCAAACTCTCAGAGATATATCTGCCTCTGTTTTCCAAGTGCTGGGATTAAAGGCATTTGCCACCATCACCTGGCTTATTTGTGTCTTATAATAAAATATTTCTTCAAGAAAAACAGATTTCATTAACCAGAGAATGGTTTATCTGTTAATTATATTTATTGCTCCTAAAATTAAGTTAGTGATCATATATAAGTAGATATTAATTTATATGTATATATATATAAACTAAGCATGATTTTTATGAGTAAATTTGAAAAATATAATACTACATACTGATTCTGTAAGAACTGTGTAAAATAGTTTTATCCCTTCAATGCACTTGCTTTTTCTAGATAATCCATCTTTTTCATGTGTGAAATTTTGACAGTTGTTTATCAATTCACCATCTCCATTTTCTCTTGAAATTGGTCAAACATAGTCATTATTTTACATGATTCATCAATGTAAGACAAGTATGGTAATTTCATAAAACAACCCCACAAATTAGAATCCTAAAATAGAAAGATTATTCTGTTTCTGAGTACAACCTGAGCAATGAAATGAGTCATAGGGTTTATAATGAGAGTCTTGTGTAGGAGCAGCTGCTTGGTCATTCCCGGCTGCCCATCCAGCTTATACTCTAAATAATCATACAGAAACTGTATTAATTAAATCACTGCTTGACCCATAAGCTCTAGCTTTTTATTGTCTAACTCTTACATCTTAATTTAACCGATTTCTATTAATCTGTATATCACCATGAGGTCACGGCCTACCAGCAAAGTTTCAGCACATCTATATCTAGCAGAAGATACATGTTGTCTCTCTCTGCTTTCCTTCTCCCAGGATTCAGTGCAGTTTTCCCCGCCTTACCTAAGTTATGCCGTTTCAACAGACCAAGGCAGTTTCTTTATTCATTAACAAATAAAATTAACACATAGATAGAAGGACCACCCACACCAGTCTTGACTTTTTCTAGGTCCACACCTCTGTCAGAAGCTCTCGACTCCATCAGAGGCCAGGCCACTGTAGTGAACCCGGTAAAATGGCCCCCACAGCTTTGCCACTCCACCATAACCCTAACAGCCCCTCCTTTCCTTGCCAGCACAACCTACTCCACAACTCTGGCAGAAGTTACCCACCCTATCAGAGATCAGCCCAGCTTCTTAGAAATCAGATAAGAAATCCACGCCACCACTCCTGCCTCATGTTCTCTCCTAGCTTAATCCCAATTGCCCCTCTTCTTCTTGTCTTTTTATCTGGTGCACACCTTTGTCAGAAGTCTCCTACAGCACCAGAGGCCAGCCTAGCATCCTGAACTCCAGGTAATACTGACCAAACAAACTGCCCATTTCTGCCCAACATAATCCCAATCACCCCTACCCCCTTCCTACCATACAACATCTCATACATTTGTGGAAGACTCTTACTCCATCAGCATTCAGATCAGTATCCTGAACCAACACTTTAACTTTACCCACCCTTCCCTAGCATAAATCCAACTATCCCTCCTCTCCTCATCAATATGTTCTAGTTCACATCATTAACAGAATCCTTCTGTCCCATCAGAGTCCAGACCAGCATCTTGAATTCCAGAAACAAGTCTAACTCCCTGAAAACTAAGTAGAAGATGCCTAGTCCACCAGAAGCCAGAGCAACATATGCTGGAGGAGGCTGCTCGTGGGCTCATGGCTGCCTAGCTAGCTTATACCTGAAATAATCACACAGAAAGTATATTAATTAAATTACTGTTTGGCTCATTAGCCCTCAATTCTTATTGGTTAATCTCTTACATACTAATTTCATCCATATGTAGTAATCTATGTATTGCCATATGGCAGTCACTTACTGGCTAAAGTTTCCAGCATCTGTCTCTGTCAGGTCCATGGCTTCTCTCTGACTCTGCCTTTCTTTCTCTCAGAACTCAGCCTATCTTTCCCTGCCTAACCAAGTTCTGACTTGCTATGGGTCCAAAGCAATTTCTTTATTCATTAATGATAATTATAACAGACAGAGGGAACGCCCACATCACCTTTCCTTTTCTGTTTAAATAAAAAGGAAGGTTTTAACTTTAACATAGTAAAATTATATATAACAAAACAGATATCAAACAATAATTACAGTTACAATATTTATATCTATTTTTATCATAACTAAAGAAAACTATAACTATAAATTCTTCAACTCCATCAAAGACTCCAGAAGAATATAATATTATCTAGGTAAACAGGAAGTACATTGCAAGTAACTTCCAAAACTCTAGAATTGACAGAGACATCTCACTGCCTGGAAAGTCACCCAAAGTTCTTCTGTACCATTGGGGCATCCATCTTCAGCCTACAGGTCCATAGTATACAGCAGACATTTTCATGAAGCAAGAAATTTCAAAGATATTTCCACCTTCACTGGCAGTTTGTCTGTCACATTTTTTTGTGTCCTGAAGAATGTCTAGCAGACTCTTTCATGAGGCAGAATCCTTGAAGGATTGTCTCACCTTTAGGCAAGTTTAGCAGTCATTTCTCTGTGGGTCCTGCATGTCCAGTTTATCAAGCTGTCCAGGCAAGAGCAGTTTCTTGCCAAATGGTCAACCAACTCCATAAGGAGCCTCTTCAATGCCCAGTATTCTCTTGAAGTAGCTTAGTATTTCCAGGAGCAGATGTGTCTCACTGTCATGAAAAGTCTTAAGTATTTAAACATTTTAAATGCCATAGTCTGAAGGTATTTGAAAGATTTGAAAATACCTATCTAACCAAATATATCTGTATATATCTAGAAAATCTAACATAACTACAAGCTTGACTATTATAAGCTATATAATATTATATTATATTAATATATTATATTAATAGATAATATAATATTATCTATTAACTTATATTTCTTAATTATACATTAAATTTTAAATGAGCTTTACAAGCACAATACCTTAATCAAGATCAGAAATACATATATACATATATATATATATATCTCACAATTGATCTTAAATTTGTATCAATAAACCAAGATCCATACCAATGCAAACTATTCATATCTATATCATATCCCTGTTTACATGTAAACAAATATCTATAGACAATATTTGGGAATATGGATATAGTTTTGTCAATACTGCTTCATGCTAATTGTGTAATTTTGGGTGGGGGGCACAGCAACCTTCAGGGGGTCTTGTTCCATCAAACCACACCAGTCTGGAAGCAATCCACAGGTTCTCATCCTCTGTGGAAACAAGTGAAAAACCTCTTTTCCAAAGCAGCATATCCGTAGACCCAATTTGGAAGTCATGATACCTTTATATTATATGTGCTGGTTTAGCTTAGCAGCCCATACAATGTAATGTCTCTCTATACTTATCTCATTCACAGTCAATAAGTTCAAAGGTAATACAATAATATAAATAATCTAGACTCTGTGAATTTTCATTTCTTATATGGCTTACTTTTCTTTTAATCTATGACTAGCTATACTCTGTCTCTTTAAAGACTTTACCCTTTTTTTAAAAGATTAACTTTTCTTGATGACTCTCTATACCTTTTTTGTTCTCTCTTCCAAGCCTACATACATTTATCCAACACTATGACTCATCTGGATTTGTCTTTATTGCATAACTGTAATTCTTCACTTCCAGGAGTACCTTTTAAAATACTAAAAGCTTCTTAAAACTTAAGCTTCACCATTACTATGATATATACAGTACTTCCTGCTTGCCCAACCAATCCAGCATGGTGGAGCCTCTCACACCTCTGATAGCCATACACACATCCCCATTCTTAGGCACACAGTCATTTCATATCATGATTAAGCAAGTTTCAGCAGTCTGCTTACACACCCCATTCAAATGCTCTGTCTCCTAAAAGAGCCAGAGGTCATGCTAGACCCAAAGCCCAGAAAGCCAGCATTTCAAAATGGTGAGTACTGAATCAGGAAAACTTTTAAAGGAGCTGCAGCATGCCACCAGCAAAGAGAAAGAAGCTGTGTTAAACTCAGTATTTTTGTGTCTAGAATTCCTTTTCAAGCTTTCTCAGGTTTTATGTGGATTTTAGACCACCATGTTGGTGTGCCAATCTGTTGGAGGAGGCTACTTGTTGGCTCCTGGCCACCTGGCTAGCTTAGACCCTAAATAATAACACAGAAACTATATTAATTAAATCACTGCTTGGCCCATTACCTCTAGCTTCTTATTGGCTAATCTCTTACATATTAATTTAATCCATTTCTATTAATCTGTGTATTGCCACATGACAGTGGCTTACTGGCTAAAGTTCCCAGCCTCTGCCTCCAGCAGTTCCATGGCTTCTCTCTGACTCTGCCCTTCTTTCTCTTAGCATTCAGACTATCTAAGTTCTTCTGCCTTGCTATAAGTCCAAGACAGTTTCTTTATTCATTAATGATAATCACAGCACACAGAGGGGATTCCCACATCAAATATCTTGAACCTTAGAACAACACTGGCCAGATCACAGAGGGATACATAGCCAGAATGTTAGCCTCAATAAAGGCCAATAACCCTGGTTGGACCAGGTACCATCCAGACCACCAGAAGTCTAGCCCATAATGGGACAGCAGACCCTCTACTCAACCACAAGCCATAACAGCCAGACGATCAGAGGGTCAACAAAGACCAAGGAAGAAGATGCACATCCAACAATTACATATCCAGAAATTGGCAAATAGACTTTCATATATATATTGCATACCAGCCAGTTTCCCCTCCTTCTCCTCCTGTTCCATCCTATTTCTCATCTACTCACAGATCCATCCACTTCTCCTCCATCTCCACTTAGAAAGAGGCAAGTCAATCTTGGGCTTAGACAAAGTACAGCATATCAAGTTGAGGCAGGAGCTTCTCCCCTTATGACAAATCAGGTCCAGGTAATACAGCATGATAAACAAGTTAACAAAAGCAAGCTAAGCACCAGAGAGAGGCCCCATTCACACTGTTAGAAGCCTTACAAAGAGAATATGATACATAATTATCATACATATGCAGAAGGCCTAAGATTGTACCATGCAGTCTCCCTGATGTTGGTTGGTCCAGTATCCATGAGCTCCTGTAGGCTTGGGTCAACTGTCTGTGGGTTCCCCCATCCTGACCTGCCTGACATGTATAATCACTCTCCCCTTTCTTTCTCAAGACTCTTGAATCTCTGTGTATCTCTGCTACTACCTCCATCAGGTACTGGAAAAGTGTTTATAATGGCAATTAGGGAAGTCACCAATCTGCTTACACTAGATGGCCAATTCAGGCATCTTCTCCACCTATGCTTAGAATTAGGTGGGGTCATCCTTGTGGGTTCCCTGGGGTTTTTCTGGCACCTGGTTTCTCCCTAAACCTGAAATTGACCATCAATCAAGCCAACTCTTTTTCACTCTTCCTTTCCATTCTGCCTCCAGCCTGGATCCCAAAACCAACCAGCCCAAAAAGCTCCCTATAGTTACCATTCCTCCATCACCCCAAAATACACCCCAAATTTGGCCAAAAGTTTCTTCCAATTCAACCTTCCCAGGGAAATCCAAGCATGGCTCTTTGAGTCCTTCTTGTTATCAAGCCTCTCAGAAACTCTGGATTGTAGGTTGGTTATCCTATCTTCTTTGATGTGCATTTCCCTAATAACAAAGGATGTTGAACAATTCTTTGTCTTTCAGTCATTTGAGATCTTTCCATTGAAAATTATCTGTTTAAATCTGTATGCCATTTAAATTGGATTATTTGGTATTTTGATGTTTACCTTCTTGAGTTGTTTATATATTTTGGAGATTAGGCCTTTTTCTGTTTCTGTGGTTATATTCAGGAAGTAGTCTCCTATGTCATTATGTTCAAAGTTACTTCCCACTTTTTCTTCTATCTGCCTTACTGTAACTGCTTTTATGTAGAGATTTTTGATCCACTTGGACTTGAGTCTTGTGCAGGGCAATAGACAAGGATAGATATGGATTTACATTCATTTACATGCTGACCTTTAGTTATACCAATACCATTTGTTGAAGATGCTTTCTTTTTTCCATTCTATGTTTTTTTGCCTCTTTGTCAAAAATAAGGTGTGATTAAGTATGCAAATTTATGTCGGGGTCTTCAGTTTGATTCCATTGATCCACTTGGCTGTTTTTATGCCAATATCAAGTTCTTTATATTACTCTAGCTCTATAGTAGATTTTAAAGTCAGGGATGGCTATGCCTCCCAAAATTTCTTTATTGTATAGGATTATTAGAGCTATTCTGATTTTTTTTTCATATTGAGTTCAGTATTTTTCTTTTCAGGTCTGTGAGTAATTGTGTAGGGATTTTGATGCAGATCACATTAAATCTGTATATTGATTTTTGTAATATTGCCATTTGTACTATGTTAATCCTACCTATTCATCAGCATGGATTTTTTTTCCATTTTCTGATCTACTGTTCAGTTTCTTTATTAAAGACAAAGTTCTTCACATACATGTCTTCCACTTGTTTGACTAGAGTTACCCCAAGATATTTTATATTATTTTTGTATTATTTGTGGCAATTGTAAAGGCTGTTATTTCTCCAATCTGTATCCCAGCCTGTTTATCATTTTATGTAGGAGGGGTATTGATTTTTTTTAATTAATCATCTCTCCTGTCACATTACTGAAGGTGTTTATCAGTAGTAGGAGTCCCCTGGTAGAATTTTTGGGGTCACTTATATATTCTATCATCTCATCTGTAAATAGTGAAAGTTTGAATTCTTCCTACCCAAATTGTATTCTCTCCATCTACTTTTGTTGTCATATTGTTTTAACTAGAACTTCGAGCACTAAATTGAATAGTAATGAAGAGAGTGGATAACCTCGCTTTTTCTTGAATTTAGTAGAATCACTTTGATATTTTTCTTCATTTAATTTGATATTATGTCTAGAAATGTTACTTGTATTATCCCTGATCACTCCAAAACCTTTACCATGATGAGGTCTTGAATTTTGTTGAAGGTTTTTTTCTTCATCTAATGAAATTACCTTGTGGGCTTTTTTCTTTCAGTTTGCTTATATGGTGGATTACACTAACAGATTTTCATGTGTTGAAAAATCCCTGCACATCTAAGATGAAGCATACTTGGTCATGGTGGACAATCTTTTTTAGTGTTTTTGGATTTGTTTGGAAGAATTTGAAATTTGCATCAATGTTTATGAGGGAAGTCTTTAATTCTTTCTTTGTTGCATCTTTGTGTCATTTGGAAATCAGGTTAACTGTAGCCTCATAAAAAGAGTTTGGTAATGTTTCTTCCATTTCTTTTGTGTGAAACAATTTAAGGAGTATTAGTATTAGGTCTTTTTTGAAAATATGGAAGAATTCTGCACTGAAACTATCTGGATCTTGACTTTTATTTGGGGGGCTATTGGGAGACTTAATGACTGCTTCTCTTTTCTTTGGGTAATCAGTCTATTTAAAATTCGAAGCCCATTTTCTCTGGAGGGACACCTGGCTCAATCTAGAAATAGTGAGGAAGGCCTTGGTCCTACCTCAAAATGATATGTCAAACTTTGTTGACTCCCCATGGGAAACCTTACCCTGTCTAAGAAGTGGATGGGGATACACTGGGGAGAAAATGGGGGCAGAAGGATGGGAGGAAGGGTAACTGGGATTGGTATGTAAATGAGAAAAAATGCCATAAAATAAATAAATAAATTTAAATAAGCAAATAAATTATCTGGTCTTGATTTAATTTAGGTATGTGGTACCTACACAGAAAACTGTCCATTTCTTTTGATTTATAATTTTGTGGAGTATAGATTTTTGTTTTGTTTTTTTTTTTTTATTTTGTTTTGTTTTGTTTTGTTTTGTTTTTCGAGACAGGGTTTCTCTGTGGTTTTGGAGCCTGTCCTGGAACTAGCTCTTGTAGACCAGGCTGGTCTCGAACTCACAGAGATCCGCCTGACTCTGCTTCCCAAGTGCTGGGATTAAAGGCGTGCGCCACCACCGCCCAGCAGATTTTTGAATTATGACCTAATGTTATTCTATAGAATTTTTTTGTGTCTGTTTTTATGCCTCCTTTTTCATTTCTGATTTTGTTAATTTGGATATTCTCTCTCTGACTTTGCTTAGGTTGGGTAAGGAATTTTCAGTTTTGTTGAACCAATGCTTTGTTTCACAGATTCTATGAATTACTTTTATTGTTTCCATTTTATTGACTTCAGCCCTGAATTTGTTTATTTACTGCTTTTTACTCATTCTGGATAAATTTGCTTTCTATTCTAGAGCTTTCAGGTGTGTGTTAAGTTGCTAGTATAAGATTTCACCAAATTATCTATATAGGTACTTAGTACTAAACACTTTACTCTTAACAACACTTTCATTATGTCCCATATATTTAGGTATGTTTTATATTACTTTACATTGTGTTCTAGGAAGACTTTAGTATCGTTTTTTTTTTTTTTTTTATTTCAGCCTTGACCCAGTGGTGATTTAGTTGAGTATTATTCAGTTTCAATAAATTTTCAGGCTTTCTGTAGTTTATGTTGTTGTTGAATTCTAATTTTAGTCAGATAGTGTACAGGTATTTTTTCAGTGTTTTGTATCTATTGAATTGTGCTTTTTTTACAAATTGTATGATCAATTTTAGAGAAGGTTCAATGTAAAGAGAGACAAACTGCATTTTTATTTCCTTGCCACCCAGATCCAAATAATCATACAAAACTATATTAATTATAATACTGTTTGATCAATGGCTCAGGCATATTCCTAGCTAGCTCTTTCATCTTAAATAAACCAATTTCTACTATTTTAAATTTTTCCAAGAGGCTTTGGTTTTGTTGCCTCACATCTTGCTTCTTTGGTACCTTCATGGCATTTTGTGACTCCACCTTCTTTCTCCCTGCATTCACTTTAGTTTTCCTGTCCATCTATATTCTGCCCTTCCATAGACTAAAGCAGCTTCTTTATTATCCAACTGTAATAAAACATATTCATAACCAACAAAGGAGAATCCCACATCATCTCCCCTTTTCTTTCTAAATAAAAGAAAGGTTTTCTATATGTATCTGTCAAAATTAAAGAAAATATACCACATATACCTATCTTTTTGAATCTAAAGTTTCATATCTCATTTATCTTTTATGATACCTAAGAAAAATTATAACTATAAATATAACTATCTGTCTTCAACTCCCTCAAAAGCCCAGAAGGATATGATATTACTTAAGTGAACAGGAAGTACATTATAAGCAACTTAAAATACTCTAGAATTGAAAGAGCCATCTCACTACCTGGACAGTCATGTAAAGTTCTTCAGAAGTGTTAGGGCATCAGTCTTTAGCTTACAGGCCCATAATATCTGGCAGACTTTTCCAGGAATCAGGAAATTTTCAAGACTCATTTGTCTATATTGGCATGTTGTCAGTCATTTTCTTCTTTGTACTGCAGAATGTTTGGCAGAATCTTTCATGAAGCAGACACTCTGAAGACTGTCTCACCTTCTTTTGGCAAGTTCAGCAGTCATTTTTCTGTTAGACCTATACGTCCAATTTATACAGCATAATGTCAAGCAGTTCAGGCAAAAGCAGTTTCTTGTTCTAGTTGGGTAGCCTTTCACATTGAAGTTTCTTCAATGCCCATAAAACTCTCTGAAATAAATGGTGCTGCTAGAAACAGACACATCTCACTGTCAAAAGAAGTCTCTAAGTTCTTATAATCTTTTAAATGCCATATTATGCAGGTTTTTAAAGTGTTGAGGATTATCTAACTCTAGAAAACCTAACTGACATGACTATAAGTTTGACTTCTATAAATGACAACCTATTAATCTGTATTTTGTAAGTATACATTGCATTTTAAATGAATTGTATAAATATAATACCTTAAACTGGAGTAGAAATACACATATAACAAAATTGACCTTCAGTTTATTTCAATAACCCAAAGTTTATACCAATGTAAAGTATTCATTTCTGCTGCAGGAGCTCCTTCCGCTCCCTCAGCCAATAGCTGCTGTGATACTAGCCCACTAGCATGTGTTCTCTTTCTCTTTAAAAAGCAGTGACAGCACTCTATTCACTCTCTTGTTCCAGTGACTAGACTCCTTTCTTGACTGGTCATGTTCTGTAAGATTTTTTTCCCCTCAAATAAATAACCCTTTGAATCCAAACTTGTGTGGGATCGTTTCACGCTTTATCTGTCACTCAACAATTGGTTTTAGAACCATTACCACCCCCTCATCCCCTGACTCAGCTGCCTGCTTCTGGCTCTTTTTCCTGCCACCGGCTCTTTTGCCTGCCACCAGCTCTGCTTGGCACAAGCCCTCCCTAATGCGTGAAAACTCCACGCCTTCCAGGATCCACGGGCCTGGGCAGCCTGAGCAGATTTTAAGCACAGTGCTTGGGCAGTGCAAGTCAGAGTACAAGCCGTTGCCATATCCGGTGGAAGCAATATTTGAAATACCCACTACAGCATTTACATTTGCACTGTGACCTTTGTCCCAGCAGAACAGCATAGGGATGTTGGGTAAGCAGTCAGCCATTCTCAGTCAGCCATTCTTGTAGCCGCTGTGTCATGATCCCCCTTTATCAGGTTAGAGCAGGGTAGGTGCCCAGGGTAAGCCGTGCTGTTTATCAGCCGCTGAATTTTTGTATATCTAACTTCTTGAGTACCACAGGATCTATCATGACTCCTTTCCTTTGATTCCAGTTGTGACTCAAAAACAGCACCATCTGCTGGTTAACAGGTAAAATGGCAGATTTCATTTTTAATGGGACTCTAACCATGGCTTTTCTTGCCAATTTGGAAGAAATCACAAGAGGCCTATATGCCTATGGAGATACCTCAATTTGCTGGTTATTAGGTTTCAGTTTCCTTCATCATATTATATCACGATGGAAGTATATGACATTAATTGATAGGATTAATACCATGATAGGCAAAATTGACTCCTTATCTAAAGGTACTAGGAACTTACCTGAAAGGGGTCCAGGCTGTTGAATTTAACTTTCAAAAGTTATCACAGAGTTTTGATAAGGTAACAGACAGAATATACCTCCAGGATGGCAACTTACATGATATCTGGGGGCAGTTCAAGGAGGAGATGTAATCTTTGAAAGGAAACACTAAGACCTTGGGTTCACAGGTACAGAAAATTAATACCATAGGGAAATAACTAGAAACCTTTGCAGGTCAGGAGATTCAGGCCTTACATGAGACAATGATTAAGATATTTGAAATGATTGAGGAAATTATCGAAACTGATGAAGTGGATGAGAAGATACAGAGGCAGGATACAATGCCACCCCCAGCTGTCAGAACTGGTTTACCCAGGGTTTTGGCAACATAACCTGTAATTTATTCTGACAAAGTGTTAACTCCTAAAGGCTCAAAGGGAGCCAAAGAAGCTAGATGGATACCAGTAGGAATGAATGACCTAAAGGAAATTAAGCAAGCAGTCATTAATTATGGCTTGCACTCTGTATTTGTTAAGGAAATAAAATAATAAGAACTTGGGCTTCTAATGTCAGGGCTATATCCCATGATTTCTCCTAGTTTGCATCAGTGGTGTTGGAAGATGGACCTTCCTTGATGTTTGGAGTTTATTTCAGAGAAGAATCCAAACATATGGTACAGCAAGGAAGAGCAAAAGGTTTGGAGGTTTCACAGGATCAAATTCTTGGCATAGTACCGTATGCTGATCCACAGGTCCAAGCACTTTATGATGAAGAAATATAGTCCCTATGACACAAAGCAGCCTTGAATGCCTGGGATAGGATACCATAACCATGGAGAAAAATAGAGTCATATACCAGGGTTAGGCAGGGACAGGGAGAACCCTATACTGACTTTTTGAAAAGATTAATTAAGGCTCTGAACATAGGAGTAACAGACCCAGAAACTAGATGACTAAGTCTTGAATCTCTGGCTTTTGAAAATCCAAACTTAGACTACAAAAAGATAATTGGGCCTTTAAGGTCTAGATCAGCATCTATGCATGAATGGATCCAGCATACCATGAATTTTCAGACCTTTAATTACGATGATGAATCTTGGGTAGGAGAAGCAATGAGGGGGCATCAACCTGCCAAATGTTTTAATTGTGGTAAATTAGGACATCTAAAAAGGGATTTAAGGCAAGGAATTTCTAGGAATAATACTTCATCTGGGAATGGCAGGAATAGGAAACCTCAGTCTTCAGGTATATATAGGAGGTGTGGTAAAGGACAGAATTGGACCAATGAATGCAGATCAACAACAGACAGACAATGCAAACCAACACAATAGGGAAATTCCCTGAGGGGCCTCTCACAGGCCCCCAAGCCAAAATTGGCCCAGTAATTCCCAATAACCATGGAGGACGTGTTGAACCAGGATAATTAAAAAAAAACTCAAGAAGCTTCTGTACAAGATCATAAGGTTCTAAGTGGTGGCTCAAATTTGGAGGATGTCAAAAATTCAAATAGGAAATAAGAAGCATATATTTTAGTAAACCTCTATAAATGATAAGAGGCTAAAGCTGAGAGCATGTATAAATGGAATTGTGATTGTTGGCTTGATAGACACAGGAGTGGATTTGAGTATCATCACTCCAGAATCTTGGCATCCAAATTGGCCTCCTCAATAGGCAGATGTTCAATTACTAGGAATTGGAACCATATCTCGAATTAAACAAAGTGTGAGATGGGTTGACTGTATTGGGTCAGAAAGTCAAAGAGGAAAGCTAAGACCATATATGGCAATAAATTTATGGGACTGTGACCTGCTACAGTAATAGAATATCCATATTAGCATCCCTGCAGTCCCAGGAACTGGGAAGGATTTAGTAAGGTACTATGCATGAAGATCACCAGCCATTCAGGCTGTACAAGAACATAAAGCAACTAACAAACCTTTAGAGGTACCAACAGCCCTACCTTTAAAATGGCTAACTGAGAAGCCAATATGGGTTAATCTATAGCCTCTAGCTGAAGATAAATTGCAGGCTTTAGAACAATTGGTACAGGAGCATTTAGATGCTCGACATATTGAGAAGTCAACTAGTGCTTGTAATTCTCCTGTGTTTGTTGTAAAAAAGAAATCTGGCAAATGGAGAATGGTGACAGATCTAAGGGCTGTCAACAAGGTAATTCAACCTATGGGCCCTCTACAGTCTGGAATTCCTTTGCCTTTTCTGTTACTCAAAGGATGGCCTCCTATACTTATTGATTTGAAGGATTGCTTCTTCACTATACCTTTACAAGAAAAGGATAGAGAAAGATATAAAATTAATATATATATATATGATATAAATTTTAAAAAAGAAATTAAAAACTTCTAGAATACACTGATAATAAATACACAATATACCTAAATATATGGGACATAATGAAAGCGACACTAAGAGGAATGCATAGAGTACTAAGGACCTTCATAGGGAATTTGGAGATTTCCCATTCTAGACACTTCACAGCATACGTGGAAGATGCTCTAGAACAAAAAGGTACAGACACACCTGAGAAAGGTAGATGACAAAAAGTAAACAAACTGAGTCCTGAAATTGATAAAAGAAAAATCCTCAAAAAGAAAAAGATCAATGAAATAAAGAGTGGGTTCTTTGAAAGAGTCAATAAGATAAAGCTAAAAGAAACAGAAAATATCCAAATTAACAAAATCAAAAATGAAAATGGGGACATAGCAACAGACACTAAGGAGTACAGGAGAATCATTAATCCAAAATCTGTACTCAAAATTTCAAAATTCTGTACTCAAAAATATTAGAAAATCTAAAAAAATGGGCAAATTTCTTGATATATACCACTTACCAAATTTAAATCAACAAAGATAAACAATTCAAATCAATACATAACCCCAAAAGAAATAGAATCAGTCATCGTCTTCTGATTCAAAAACAAGCAAACAAACAAGAAAACAAAAATAACAGGGCCAGATGGTTTACCACAGAATTCTACCAGACGTTCAAAAAGAGCTAGTACCAATACGTCTCAAATTATTCCACAAAACAGAAATAGACGGAACATTACAAAATGCTTTTTATGAAGTCACAATCACTCTGATACACAAAACACACAAAGATTAAGGATGAAAAGGAATTATAGAGCAATTTTCCTCAGAAACATTGACTCAATAACATATTTGCAAACCAAATCCAAGAACATATCAAAAATATCATCCACCATGATCAAGTAGGCTTCATCTCAGAGATTCAGGATTGATTCAGCATATGGACATCTGTCAATGTAACCCACTACATAAACAAACTGTAAGAAATAAAAAAAGAACATGATCATCTTATTAGATGTGAAAAAATGCTTTGACAAAATCTAACAACCGTTCTTGAAAAAAATCTTGGAGAGATCAGGGGAACAAGGGACATTCCTACACATAATAAAGGCCAATTACTGTAAGTCAATGACCAACAAGTTAAACGTAGAGAAATACAAAACAATTTCATTAAAATCTGAGACAAAACAAGGCTGTACACTCTCTCCATAGTTATTCAATATAGTATTTGAAGGTCTAGCTAGAAAAGACAAATAAAGGAGAGTGAAGAGATAAGAATTAGAAAGAAATAATCCCAAATTTCTTTAATCCCAGATGCTGTGCTAGTACACAGAAGTGACCATAGAAACTCTAACAGGGAACATTTACAGCTAACAAACACCTTTAGTGAAGTGGCTGAATACAAGACTAAACACTCAGTAGCCCTCCTATAAAGAAGTGATAAATGGGCTGAGAAATATATTAGCGAGATAATACCCTTCACAATAGCAACAAATAATATAATATAACTTAAACATAGCAATTGAAACACCTGTACAACAAAAACTTCAAATCTATGAAGAATGAAATTAGAAAAATAAAATTTGGAAAGATCTACCATGCTCTTGGATTGGTAGTATTAACACAGTAAAAAAAATGGTCATTTTACTAAAAACAATCTACAAACTAAATTAACCCATCATTGAAATCCCAACTCAATTATTTACAAACATGAAAAACCCCTACTCAACTTCATATGAAAGAGCAGAAAAACAGTAAAAAACTCACTCAACATAAACCCAGATACACTGAAACTAATAGAAAGAGTGGGAAATAGCCTTGAATGGGCGAACATAGAAGATATATTTCTTAATAGAATACTAATAATGACTCTAAGATTGACAATTAATAAACGAGACCTCATGAAACTGAAAAACTTCTGTAAAGCCAAGGACACAGTCAACAGAAAAAACAGCACCCTAAGTAATGGGAAAAGATCACCAGCAATCCCACATGTGAGAGAGGATTCATTTTCAAAACAAACTCAAGAAACTGGCCATCAAAAAACCAAATAATCCACTTTTAAAAGGATTCCAGATATCAGTAAAACAAGATTGCTGGGCAAAAGTTGGGAGCATGGGGGTGGGGGTAGGGGTGAGTGTGGGGATAGGGGAAGAGGAGAAGGGGAGACATAAGGGAGAAGGGAAAGACTGGGGAGAACTTGGGGGAGTGGGAGGGTGGAGATGGAGGAAGGGCGGATATAGGAGCAGGGAAGAAGATATCTACATTAAGGCAGCCATTTTAGGGCTGGCAAAAGACTTGGCTCTAGAGGAGATCCCATGTGTCCACGGGGATGTCCCTAGCTAGGTCCTTGGGCAGCAGAGTAGAGGGTGCCTGAACTGTCCTTGCCCCACTATCACACTAATGATTATCTCGAATAAAAGAATCTTCGAATTCTATTTGAAATAGAATAGAATCTATCTCAAATAACAGAATTTTCATCTGGTGACAGATGGAGACAGAGACAGAGACAAAGACCCTCATCAGAGCAATGGACTGAACTCCCAAGGTCCAATTGAAGAGCAGAAGGAGGAAGAAGACGAGCAAGGAAGTCAGGACCGCGAGGGGTTGGTCCACCCACTGAGGCAGTGTGCCTGTTCTAATGGGAGCTCACCAAATCTGGCTGGACTGGGACTGAACGAGCATGTGATCAAACCGGACTCTCTGAATGTGGCTGACAATGAGGGCTGACTAAGAATCCATTGATAAAGGCACTGGGACTTTTTTCTACTGCATGTACTGGACCCTAGTATATTTGGATGCACAGCTTCCTAGGCCTGGATGTAGGGGGGAGGGCCTTGGACTTCCCAAAGGGCAGGGTTCCCTGTCCTCTCTAAGGAGGGAGGTGAAAGGAGGATGGTGAGTAGAGGAGTGGAAGGGGAATGGGAGGAGGGGAGGAAGTGTAAATTTTTGAATGGAAAAGGAAAAAAAAGAAAAAAAAAGAATTCTCAACAGAAGAATCTCAAATGGCTGAGAAACAATTAATTTTTTGAACATCCTTGGCAATCAGGGAAATGCAAATAAAAACAACTCTGAGACTATAACTGTAGGAATGGCTAAGATAAAAAACACAATTGACAGCACATTCCAGAGACGATATGGAGTAAAGGGAACCCTCCTCCATTGTTGTTGGGAGTACAAACTTGTATAGCCATTGAGGAAATCAATGCAGTTGTTTCTAAGAAAAATGGGAAATTATCTACACCAAGACCTATCACTCTTGAGCATATACTCAAAGGATTCTCAATCATACAAGAAGAACACTTGTATAATTATGTTTATAGCAGCTTTATTTTCAATAGCCAGAACATGAAAACAACCTATATGCCCCTCTACCAAAGAATGGATATATAAATATAGTATATTTAAACAATGGGGTAGAATTCCCTTGTTAAATATCAATGACATCATGAAATTTACAGGAAAATTGATGGAACTAGAAAAAGTCACCCTGAGTGAGGTAACCCAGACTCAGAAAGATAAATATGGTATGTACTCATTCATAAGTGGATGTTAGTTATAAAGTACGGGAATAGGCATGCTATAGTACACAGAACCAGAGAGGCTAGAAAACAAGGAGGTTATAAGGGGAGATGGTTTGGGTCACCCTGGAAAGGGAAAGTAGAAGAGCTTTTCTTGGTGGACTGAGGGGATGTGGGGATGTGAACATGAGGGATCATGAGGTTGAAGATGGATGGAGGAGAAGAGTCCTAAAAGCGGTGGTTGAAAAGTGTGATGGATTTGGAGGTGAGATAGAAACTTGCTGCAAAGGGAACTTCCAGGAATCTACAAGGATGTCCCCAGTTAAGACTATAATCAATAAGATATGCACAGCCTGAAATGACCATCTCACGTGGACAGGCAAGTCATCCTGTGGAGGGATTTGGAAACCAATCCACAAAACCTTTGGCCTACACTCTTTCCTCCCTATGGGATATGTTTGGGTAAGGGTAGCACAGAAATTGTGGAAGTGGTCAGCTAAGGACTACTGTGACCTCAGAACCATACCACGACAGTGAACCCATCCCTAAAAAAGCCCTGGAGATCCAGAATCCACAGGCCAACCCAGAGATGTAGTATAGAACCAAGCACAGCGGGAGAAAAAAATTACTAATGAAATAATGCCTAACAATATTCTGCTCTATTCATAGATTGGTGGCTAGTCCATTTGTTATCAAAGAGGCTTCAATCCAGCAATTGATGGAAACAGATGCAGATATCCACTGCCCAACATTATGCTGAACTCTGGATTTCTGCTGAATGGAGGAAGGAAGGATTGTAAAACCCAGAGGGCTCAAGAACAACACAAGAAATCTCACAAAATGAACTATCCTAAGATTACAGGAACTCATCCAGACTGAACTGACAACTAGGAAACTTGCTTGAGACTGACTGACTAGGCTCTCTGCATACATGTTACAGTTGTAAAGCTTGCTCTTCTTGTAGGACTCGGAAGAATAGGAGTAGGTGCTGCCTTGACTCTTTTGCTAGCTTTTGGGACCCTATTCTAAACACTGGGTGACCTTGCCCAGCTTTAACACAAAGGGAGGTTCTTAATTATATTGTAACTTGATATGCCATGTATTATTGATATTCACAAGATGTCTGCATTTTCTAAATAGAAATGGAAAAGGGGAGAATTAGGGGGAAGGGCAGAGGAGAAGTGGATGTGACTTCAGTCAGGGTGCAAAATATACAAAAAATTTGAAAAACATATGACTCTTTGCTTCAAAAAATTAAAAAAATAATCCATGGCTTTTTATCA
The DNA here is from genome assembly GCF_950005125.1 of Chionomys nivalis. Taxonomy (NCBI): domain Eukaryota; kingdom Metazoa; phylum Chordata; class Mammalia; order Rodentia; family Cricetidae; genus Chionomys; species Chionomys nivalis. Next base: position 75,257,384 of record NC_080094.1, on the reverse strand, counting down.
GACTGACAGTTCTCTTGCTTTTATTGATCAATGAAAGTTTCATGCCTACAAAGCTGTTATATGTACATTTACTCACTGACAAATAACAAAGTGTTTTGCAGTTTGTGATGGTTGAACATGTTATTGTAAAGGTGCACATTTAGGTTTTTATCAAATGTAAATTTTACTACAACCGGGAACATTCTATTTAAACATATGGCTGATCATATGATAAAAAGGGAGGTCTGATAGGGTAACCTCCTTCAGCCCATGGCCCTTGAGAGGCAAGATCAGGTTGGGTATGGCCTTGAGTACCAAAAAAGGCACAGGGTCTGCCTGCTCTCTCTTCCCTTCTCTTCCCATTCACTACATCTGGATGTTGGATTCAATTCCTGTGATTTGTCATCTGAATTTTATAGAATTAAGGTGTGTACCTTCAGAACGAAGTTTCTCAATATGTTGTATGCTCTTATGTTGTTGTTTCTACCTTTAAACTATATCTCTTATCATAAGCTTTACTTTTATTCACCATTTGATTTCGTGTTTAATACCTGATAAGTTTTCATATTGCTTTTATTATTGTATAATTGAAAACATTAGTAAATAAATAAAAAATATAGGTAAAGAATGGTTTCAAAGATGATATGTATAATGAAGTTTGTTAGACAAATAAATAATTAAGGTAATAATGTATTATACATTATATTAATTTATTCAATAATCAGTATAATAAGAATGAAATTTCTCAGTACTACACTGATGATCTCTTTAAAATATGTCATTGGTAATTTATTCCAACAACTAACTGGAAATATGTGTTGAAATGTTCATTCTAAAAATCCATTAATTTCTCAAGTTTACTGTTGAATTATACAATAAAAATAATTTTTATTATAAGGGAACAATTTTTATTTTTATCAGGTGTCCCTGGCTCATATTTTGAGAAGAACAAAGATATTAGAGAAATACTTACTTTCCACATATTTGTATAACTGCCTAACTGCAAAAGTTATGATAATAATTAAAAGAGTATTTAATGGTAAACATGTTGAGGATAGTATATACATTACATTATTGAAAAATCAATCACTATTCATAAAATAATTTGTTGTCTCACTCATTATGCTAGATTCCTTCTATAAATATTTTAAAGATATTTAATTACCACTCAAAGTAACACAAGAGAAATTTATGATGATATTAATATTACTTTTCTATTAATTGTTTATATAAGATTTGAAATTAACAAATATCATCAATTTATATCTTTTTCAAAATATCTACCTTAACTGTATATTTAATCAGTAATCATTTCTAATCTTGTTTAAAGCCTATTAGTTGTACTTAATCTAACTGTATTTCATTATTTCTTATACTATAATACCTTTTTGAAGAGCATTACAAACAACTTATGATACAAATATTTAAACAAGTCATAATGCAAAAGAAAACTAAGGAGAAAAATTACCTAAATCTTTCCAGTATCTTTACAAGGTGATTCACTTCCTGATTTTTTTTTTATCTAAACTTTAGCTGTACACACATATTTTTACTGTTATCCTGAGGTGCTTACCAGTAATTCTCAATGTCAGTACTTACATCCCACACATCCCCATTCTTTTAGAAATGAAATTAGATAGAGCAGGAGAAAGTGACTCAGAGCTACTCAAATTTGTGCTATGTGAAAATTTATTCTCTAACCCATCTTCTACCTTCCTTGCCAAGTTTCTGGACTTTTATGTACTTTTTGCTGACTCCTTGGAATTTATATTCTTTTCTCCTACTCTTTCTGAGATAGAACTTGGATGGATGTCTACTTGCAACACTAAATCATCTGCTCTATGCAGAAAGAACATTTGTTCCAGTAAATATTTTTTCCTTGATTCCTGAGAAAAGTATGAGCCAAGAACTAGTTAGGCTTATGAAATGACATGAGGTTGTTGCCACTGAAATGTTTTATGTTGATTGAAAAATGTGGGAGACTAATGTTTGTTAGGGAACCTATGAAAGAAATATGATCAGTATTCACCTTGCTGCTCCAAGAATGTTATCAAATTTCCAGGTGGTAAGTGAAGTAAAAAGAAGATGTAAAATAAAAGAAATTTTTAAACTATTTTTAAAACACTCCTTAATAGTGCCCTAAGATTATTCATTTATAGAATCACAGAAAAATAGATTGTGGTCATCCAGTAATTCTAGTTTCAATAAATGTGTGAATATGACCTTGTCATACATTTCATTAGAGGTGGTTTTGTCCCCAATCCATACTTTTATTAAATTAGAAAGGATTCACATGTTTAATCTATGCAAATGATATAGATAGCTTAAAAAAAGAGGAAACAGAAGAAACAGAAGAGCAGTTTTGTTGCTGTAATATATCTTTCAAATATAATGAATGTTCTTTTCCCTTGAAAACCAGAGAGCTTATTTAGGATTTTATATGATTATAGGTAATGTTATACACTCATTTAATGTGGAAATATTATCAATATATTATAGTAACTCTGAAATAAATGAATACTATATATGGATTATATACACATACAAGTATATGTATGTGTATGTATATAATATATGAAGGTATTATCTATCTATCTATCTATCTATCTATCTATCTATCTATCTATCTATCTATCTAAAATCATGTGTGTTTATGTGTGTATGTTTTATAAGAGCTCCATAAATTTTGTGATGCTGTGGTACATAAAACAAGTGATCTCTTTTTTTTTTATTTTTATTTATTTATTTTATTTTTTTTTTACCGATGATGAGTAATTCTCTATTAGACTAAAGAACTCTTTGCTGTTCTCGTTAAACTTTTCATTGCTAAGAGCTATTCCTGAGAAAATAAACATAAGGGATGAGGTTCATTTTCTTTGAAGTTGAATAACATGATGGGATGGACCAACCTGATTCCTGAAAAGGAAGAATATCATGGTTTTGGAATGCCTTAAGTGGCACAAGACTACTCACATTATGGCATGCAGAAGAGAGAAAGGGGAGGGAGAAAAGAAAGGAAGGGAGAAGAGGAGAGACAAAGGAAAGGGAAGGTGCAAGCAGAGACTGTACATTTGTGTCCAGGCCTCCCAGACATGAACTTTATTAATTACAACACTGTGTGGCCAATAGCTTAGCTGTATTCCTAGCTAGTTCTTATTTTAAATTAATCCATTTCTATTTATCTGTGTATGACCATGAAGCTGTGGCTCACTGGTAAGGTTCTGGCATCCTTCTTGCTTGGCAGCTAAATGGCATCTACCTGACTCTGCTTCTTTCTCCCTGCATTTAGTTTATAGTTTTCCCATCTACTTCTATTCTGCCCTGCCACAGGCCAAGGCAGCTGTTTTTGTTAACCAATTGTAATAAAATACATTCACAACAGAGGGAAATCCCACATCATCAAGAAGGACGAGGAAGAGGGGAGAGAAATAAAAAGAGAGATAGAGTAAGACAGTAAGAAACAGAGATCAAAACCATCTTCTGCTCTGTTTTCTATAAGCAAGTCTCACTGCTTAATATCCAAGTCATCTATTCATTATTGGATAAACTTATTGATTAATGATGAAAGTGTATGTAATTTACATTAGTTAGAATTAGCCCTTAAATAATAAATTATCTATCTTTTTATACTGTGATTCTTGTATTCCATTGAAAACTTTTCTTGCTGTATTGCAATTTTGAGCTTCTTAAAAGTATTAGACTTTTGCACATTTTGGTGAGAGAGTATCAATTAGAAAAAAAAATTGTGTGGCAAAGGTGATGCATATATCAAATCCAGAACTCTGCATCATAAGGAAAGGGATATCTGTGAAATCAAGGCCTGCCTAGTCTATGTAAAGACTTCCACATTACCAGACTAACACTGCAAGTACCTGTCTCATAGTCCCACCCTGACCCCTGTCTGTGTCTTTGTCTATGTGTGTGTGTATGTATGTTTATGCCTGTGTGTCTGTGTGCTTTACCAGGCTTTCCATATTGGCACATAAGGTGAACAGATGTCTATATTGAGTGTCTTCTTCAATTTCCCTCCCTCGAACATTTTGGAACAAGAACTTTAACATGGAACTTAACATTTTGAATAGACTGCCTAGACAGCACACTACCAGGATTCTCCTGTCTCTGTCTCCCAAATCCAGTCCAAGAGCCTTGGTTACATGAGCAGGCTGTCACAAAGTTTTATATGGGTACTGGGAATTTGACCTCAGGACATCATGTTTGTGCAACAAACACTTTACCCAATGAATCATATCTTCATCTCTGAAACCTCTCTTGAGAAAATGATAGGCTAAGCAATAGCCAAACTTGGGCCAAAAAGAAAAGACTGTGATTTAGAAATAAAACCTCTAAATGATTATAGTAAATCATGTCAAAGTATATGATAGAATCATATTCTATAACTTCACTTTTTAAATAATATTCTTAACACAGCAAACATCTTTCCTTGAACATGAATTCTATGGTTAAAAGTAATCTAGAGTGGGGATTTTATTTTCCATTTACTATTTCTTGAAAGACATCTTAGAAAATTTCATAAAAATTAACGCTGCTGAACCCGGGTGGTAGTGGTACACACCTTTAATACCAACACTTGGGATGCAGAGGCAGGTGGATCTCTGTGAATTGAAGCCAAGCTGATATACAAGAGCTAGTTCTGGGACATACCACAAAGTTACAGAGAAACCCTGTCTTGAAAATAAATTGCCCTGCAGTTTTATGAAGAAATCTCATGGAACTGATAAGTTATATTAATTCAGAAAATTGTCCATTTCCTTTAAGCTTTCCAACTTCAGGGAGTACAGGTTTTCAAAATATGCTTAATGGTTCTCTGGATTTTCTCCATGTTTGATTTTGTGCCCCCTTTTCATTTCTGATTTTGTTAATTTGAATATTCACTTTCTGCCTTTTGTTTAATTTGGATAAAGGTTTGTCTATTTTACTGATTTTCTAGACGAACCAACTATTTGTCTCATTGTTTCTTTGTATTGCTTTCTTTGTTTCTATTTTGTTGATTTCTGCTCTCAACTTAATTATTTCCTGCCATCTAGTCCTCCTGGGTGAGTTTGCTTCTTTTTGTTCTAGAGTTTTCAGGTGATCTGTTAACTCACTTGTGTGAGATTTTTTTCCAGCTTTTTAATGTAAGAATTTAGTGCTATGAAGTTTCCTCTTAACAGTGCTTTTATTGTGTCACATAAACTTGGGTATGTTGTGTGGTAATTTTTATTGAATTTCAGGAAGTTTTTAATTTCTTCCATTATTTCTTCCTTGACCCATTGATGATTTAGGTGAGCATTGTTTAATTTCCAAGTGTTTGTGAGCTTTCTGGGAATTAGTGTTGCTATTGAATTCTAATTTTAAGCCATGCTGATCCAATAAGATACGTAGGGTACTCTTAGCAACATTGTTTGTCATAGTCAGAACTTGGAAATAACATAAATGCCCCTCCACCAAAGAATGGATAAGGAAAATGTGATAATTTACACAATGGAGTACTATGCAGCAGAAAACAATAATGGTATCTTGAAATTTGCAGGCAAATGGATGGATCTAGAAAGCATCATATTGAGTGAGGTAACCCAGAACCAAAAAGGCAAATATATGTAGTCACTCTTAAGTGGGTTTTAGACACAAGGCAAAGATAACCAGGCTACAATTCCCAATCCCAGAGAACCTAGTGAATAACAAGGACCTTAAGAGAGACATACATGGGTCCAATCTAAATGGGAAGTAGAAAAAGACAAGATCTTCTGAGTCAATTGGGAGCATGGGGACAATCGGAGAGGGTAGAAGAGGACGGGAGATGAGGGAGGGGAGTGGAGAATAATATATAGTTCAATAAAAAAATAAAAAAATAAACACACATAATTAAAATAAAATGAGTCTTTTTTAAAAAAGATAAAAAGGGATCACATAAAACTAATATTAAAAACTAAGGTCAATAAGTAATATGTATTGTTTTCCATTGTTAAGATTCACTGGTCTATTCATTTTATTTTGTCCATAAAGAAACTAAGGCTAAGTAACGTTTCAGGATCATTAGTCTGTACAGACAAATAGTAGATATTCTCTATTCTATTGGGTTTTACCCTGTGATACTTTTGTATCCTTTGAGTTGTGTGGTGATGGTTGAAAATAATTTTAATTGTTACTGCTCAGGAATAGCAGTCATTATTGGTGTCTATTGTGTGGAGATAAGGAATACTCTTAAATACCCTAGAGTCTGCCTAGAATTTATTCACAGAAATTCACTGTTTACTCATAAATGAAAATAAGTCACAATTCAAAAGTAAAAAAACTCTAAATGAGACAGTATTCAAAAAACAGCATGAACACAACCCAACCAAAAACCTGAAATTCCCTTAAACCATAATCAAATTATTTTGCTGTTTTTAGGGGGCTACTTTAATTGTGTGGTCCTTAAGAGTACAATTTTTAAATAACAATGTTGTGTTGCAGTGTCAAAACTGAGACATCTGTCTAAGATTACAGAGATTGTTCAGCCATCAAGAAATCTCACTGCTTTTGTATTGACAATAGGATTAATTCACAGAATTCACATCATACACTCACCAGATCCAGACAATATATGCAGCATAGACACAAAAAACGGCATAATACAGACACATAAATTAAAGTAAATAGTATTTCACAAATCTACACACTATATGAATTTATTATTCTAATGCAATATGCAAATCCCATTTTATTTACCTACATAATTAAAAGAGTCTTAAGGCACTCGCTTTCAGACAAATATTCAGGTCAAATAAATAACCTAACTTTCTGTATTTAAGTTACTTTTAAGTTTAAATTACTGTAGCATTTAGATGGCTAGAGTCATCCTTGTGGAATCCTGGAAATTTCTCTAGAGCCAGATTTCTTGCTAGCCCTATAATGGCTCTTCAACCAAGATATCTCTTCCCTCGCTCTCATCTCTGTCTTTCCTCTATCTTCAGTATCCCGTTCCATCAAGTTCTCCCCCACTTCCCTTCTCCATTCCTCTTTTCCTCCACCCATAGAAAAACATTTTGTTTCCAATGATTTCATTGCTTTGTGTGAATTCAGTTTCAAATCACCACTCAATCCATAATAGAAGACATCTATCTAGAAAATCTCCATGAAACAGCTGTTTACATTTGCAGTTGTGAAGTCTTGCAAAAGTAAAAGAAGCATAGATTTCCCTCCCTTCAAAACTCACCCCATGTCCACTCTATTAGCTTGTGTTCCTAGCATGACTTTTCAATTATTTCAATGCATATTGTTGACCTAGATCAATTATTCTAGGCACTGACAACAGGTTTAAACAGTTCGTTCATTTTTACTTTCTCTCTCTCTATAAAAATCAGCCTTCATCAATAAATTTGAATCTCCCCGTGCAGATGATGTGATGGCATTACATTGAAACTCTTGTTCTATGTAGTTTTTAAAGTCACTGTGGAAAATTCCATCATATAAATGCTCCCAGATGTATTAGTTGGAGCATTATCCCTATGCTTACGCTTGCACTGCAGTAAAATGAGCAGTTAGAACAATAGAGCAGTTCTCATCAGTTGCCCGATATTGTGTAAACCAGTCATAAAGTGCATGTTATGATGTAGCACCCACTGTGCCTAATTATTCCCTTTTATGTGCTGAAAGGCACAAGCTGGGTAACCTTCGGGAATACTGAGTCCTCAGAAAGCTTTTCATTCTGCTTTCCTCCCACTCTCTGCCCACAATAGGAATTGTCCCATCAAGCCTCCATTCTACTAAGAGAGAGAATAGGATCTTTGGTAATTGATAGTCTATGTTTCCACAGAAAGTGTAGCAAATGTTAGCTATTGCCTTACTCAAATACATTAAATGATTTGCAGTGTTAAAAGGGCCAAAACCCATCTTTAACACAGCCCAATATCTTCCAGTTTGGAGTGAAGCTTACCTCTGTAATGTTTTCACTCACATATCACTTCCCCTTATTTTAATTCATGCTATATCTTTGCCTATATGCATCTCCTATATGTGCTGACTCTGTCCTTCCACACAGCCAACATACTGCCCCATTCTTCTTGGGGACTTTTCCAAAATACAGTAGCTTATGCTGATATAATATTTATTAATTTGTAACACATATTTTATCCTAATTGAAGCTTCTTATTATGAAGTTAAAATCTGAAATGTGTGTGTGTGTGTTATTCATGCTAGTGTGTTTGCACTGGGAACAGATATGTATGCATGTGTGTACAAATTTGTGTGGAGGCCTGAGATGGTGTCTGATGTCTGCCTTCTTTACTCTTCATTGCTTTATATTGAAGCAGGGTATTTTGTTGAACTCAGAGTTTTGTTATTTCAGTTAAGATATTTTGATGTGTAGTTCCCAGCCTTTTCCTTTCATCTCTTAGGATTACAGGCTGTGACTTACACCAGGATTACATGACTTCTGGGATCCATACTCATGTGCTTGTGTTTCCCTGGAAATGCTTCACCTACAGAGGTACATTTCCTGCTCTTGGAATTTTAATTTTCCCTCTGTTTGTCTCTATGTCTGGATGCCTCAACTGTGATGTACTTCTGACATATTAACTTCTCTTAAGGGTTCAGATACAATGATTGATTGATCTTCTTTGACCTATGACTTGGCCTTTTCTGAGAAAGACTTTCCTATGACTCTATATTAGAAGACCCTGTTTAAAAAAAAAAAAACTTTCTCTTGGTAGAACCAATTCAAATCACTATTTATAGCCATCATTAAAATCAGTGTTAGACAATGTGAACCACTAGATGCCAACTGGCAAGTATAAAGTTTAGACAATATCTGTAAAACTGATAAACTCTGAAATAAGAGGAGGAAATAGGTTTGATGTATTGGATAGCAACAGAAGACAACCCTGTCAAAAGATTTCTTGAAGACAATTTTTAGCAAGAAGGACAATAAAAGAACTTAAAATTCCTACTATGAAAGTAAAATGCTGAACTTTTAAACAGCCATGCTGGTTTAATACCAGGAATATTTAAAGAGGCCTTTAGCTATTTTGCTGTTCTCATATTATAGGCAAATAGTCATAGTTTATCTTCTGTGTGCTGCTGTAGGGTCTTCAGAGCCAATCTCAGTAGGTAAATATCAATTGTTCAGCCATAAAAGTCCATAAAAACCAGAGTTCCAGAAAAAGCATTATGTTTTGCATACAGTAACGTGTTGTTGAGTGTTTTATAAGCCCCGTATAGCAAAAGTGGCAGAGTGCTTATTCACTATATGGTACTTCAGTTACTCTTTGGGAAACTTAATGATATTAGCAATATGTTTAAATCAAACTGATGCTACATTATTAAGGAACTTTATGCAGTTTTCTTTTTCAATTTGAAGCAATATATTGCTAAACAGAATGCCCAGTAACTGTGATATCAATTCTTATACGTGAGTACTGTTTATAACAGTACAGCATGGAGCATTACTTTCTGAATGACTTGAAAGCCAAACTATGAATTGAGGAGGGCTACATGAATACACATTAGCAAATTCCAGGAACCTACACAATTGTATATACATAAACCAAAGCAAATGCACATCACAAGCTTGGCTCCAAACACTGTTTTCTTGTTAATTGCTATGTGGTGCCTTCAATCACCTACACTATAAGATGGAAGTTTAAACCAACCCAATGTTGATGACCAAATATTCCTTTTAAACTTTTTTGTTTTTTGTATTTATATGCAACTACACATGGCTTTTTTTTCTATATTCACACTTTACTTCCTTATTCTTACTCCTCCTGGATACTTCTTCCTGTCCTAAGTTAAGCTGATTTTCCCTCTCCTAGCACCCTTTGAAAATACATTCTTACTCATATGACAACAGAATTTATTCTTTCACTCTGGGGGAAGACATTTAGTACAACATTCTTATATAGTTTCTGATTGTGAATACATACAATATGCAATAATCTATCATTTCATTAGTAAAGGAACCTTCAATATTTTTAGCTTTTGTTTGGTTTTTTCCCAGTATCTTACTTTATAGCCCTCCTACCAGGCTGGACCTGAACTCACAGAGATCCACTGCCTCTGCCTCCTCAGTTTGAATTACAGGTATGTATCAGCATGACTGGATAATAATGCCTTATTAAATCAAGATTTGGTAAAATTTCTGGTGTGGCTATTTAGTACCTGCATTGCAAAACCCAAGGTATCCAGAGAGGCCCTTTTGTCACTTATTCCTAGAAGTTTTGTGAGCATTGATCTTACATTTCACCATCTGTTCTTTGCTATGGATGAAACTCTGACTACTGAGGCCACTTTGAGGTGCATACCCAGATAGCTTATGTCTTTGAATTTAGACCCTAATAGATCATATGAAGATGGACATCATGAGTGTGATAGATCATCTCTCAGTCTTAGGCCAAAGCAACACTCTCCATGGAAATTAGCTCAAATGTATGTTTATAGAACTTTGCCTCCAATCATATTCATTTTTGCACTTTTTCTTTTTCTTCTCTTTTTCAGACATTTTTTACTTCTTCCTAATTATTCACACTCATACAAATACTCAAAGAATCTATTTTATATAATTTGAACTAAAATGTTTTTAAAAACTTCAATTAGTTATTAAATGCAACCATTTTTATTTTTGTAAAGTTTTAATTTTTTTGTGTATTTGTGTGTAGGTATGTGCATGTGATTGCAACACCCAAGAAAGCCAAAGGAAAATTTTTGAATTCTATTAAGTTGGCGTTAGAGACAATTATGAGTCACTCATTATGTGTTCTGGGAACTGAACTCCGGACCTCTGCAAGGACAATGCAGACTGAGTCATCTCTCTTGCCCAAATTCCGGACAAATTTTTATTCACACAGGATTCTAAGACAATTTATTTTGCTTTTAATTTAATTGTTCCAATATATTATTTTTTTGCCTGCATCTGTGTAGCATATGAACTTAGAGGTCAAAGAAATGATCAGTGTCAGTTTTGGATTTTAAAATTGTTCATTTTTAGTAACTGGAAGCAAACCAGTGACTCCCAGTAAAAGTAAATCTCAGATGAGGAATTTTCCTTGTCATATTCGTTCATACTCATGTCTGTGAGGGTGTTTTATCAGTTAATGACTGATGTGGAAGGACCCCGACTCACACAAGTAAAACCACAACTGGGCAGGTGGTTCTGTGTTTCATAAGAAAACAGGGTGAGCAAGCCATCGAAACTAAGTCAGTAAGTAGCAATCTTTCATGGAAACTTGGCTCTAGATAGCCTTCCTTGCCTTGAGTTCCTACCTTGGCTTCCTTCAATGACAGACTGCTGCCTGTGAGCCAAATAAATGTTTTTTTCCTCTTAAGTTGCTTTTGGTAATGTTTTTCCATAGCAATAGATAAGCACAACAGGACAATGCCCAATGTGGCAATAACATCTAATTATTTCTTAGTAGAAATAATAATTCTTTTTATTTTAACATTACAATAAAATTATATAAATTTCTACCACTCTTTCTTACTTTTAAACCCTCCTGCTCTTTTGATAATTCATGAACTCTATTTCTTTTATTGGTATCACACACACACAGTATCCTAAATACAAAGATGCATAATGCCTGCTATTGCTATAACAATGCTTTTACATTCATGTTTTCAGAGCTGATTATTACTTATGTTTCTATATGTTTGTACCTTTTGTTACAATTAGTTTGGTTAGCAAATTTTTATAAAATGAAATATGCCTTTACCACACATTCTAGAAACTGAGCCTCTTGTCATTTATTGAAAAAAGTACACAAAAAATCTGTATATGTATACCTAAAATAGCTGGAATGAATAGATGAAATCTAACATTTCCATACAATGAAAAATTAAAATTTCAACAAATACATTTTCAACCATTAAAATACATGGAAAAACAACTGCAAATTTTTAAATGAAAGATGCTCAACTGTAAGTGCTATAGATCGCGTCTCTTCAGCTATAAGTGAATCTGGAAAAACAAAGCTGTAAAGAGAGTAAGGAAGATTTGTAGCAGTTCTGGGCACAGCTCAGCAGATAAAGTGCTTACATAGTAAAGGTGAATACCTGATTTCAAGCCCCAAAATGTATGCAAAGGAAAATCAAGAGATGGTCGCATCAAGCACTGATGAAATAGAAACAGAAGGATTCTTAAAGCTCTGGAGTCAGATACTCAGTCTAGCCTACTGCTTTATATCAATGCTAATAAGAGATTTTTTTGTCTTAAAACAAAAAAAAATTGATGTCTCAAGAAAAATGTCCAAGGTTATCCTTTCGTGTACATATACATGTACATACAAAAATCATACATTTTCACACATGCAAACATATCTACACATATGCACACATATGTGTAGACACATTTACAAACATATACCATTTGTCTTTTCATTAGTTAGATGGAAGAGTGATTCATTAATAGGGAACACATTGATTCTATAGTGGTAAACTATGGTATATATGTATCAGTGGACATTTGTTGAAATGATTGGAATGTCATAGCATTGTACATTAGCATACATGTAAATTATATAGCTTCAAACCATACAAGGACAGAGAATATGGGTATTTTTCTTGGTAATGGTGCTTGATGTAGGCTTTTATAATATAAAAATGTCTGACTCTTACAGTGTTGTCACACAAAAGAATTCCACAATAGCCCAGCATGGAGTATAACAGAGGTTCATTTACTTGGGGATAAACTTAAAGAAAGGGTAGCAATCCACAGTCCTCTGTGTTCCCTGGTACCTGAAACCAAATCCAGCATCCAATAGCCCCATGAATGCTTTCGGTCTGGATTGATAGTATATGAGATCATGTCTAAAGTGTTCTGGTATCTTAAAGACTATTGGCTGAAAGAATTCCTACAGCACCTTCCCATTTTGTCTAAATAAGCAAGTTCTAAGACTAATACAAAACTATATACAAGACCAATTATCAAGTATTTTTCCTGAAAAAGAAGAGGCAAATGCATACATATAAATTAGAATTACAACCAACATGAACAGCATCAAACAATAAACATAAGTGTCAATAGTTGTCATATACTACGGAGTCTAAGTCTTCTATTTAAAAAGGTTTGGCTAAATTATGAGAGGAAAGTAACTATGACTATTTAGTCATTAAACCCGTCAAAATCCTGAGAAGGGAACTAATATTAAACAGGAAGTACAATTAAACAATTTCAAAATGGTGCAAGAAATGACCTAGATAACCAGCTACCTAGGCAATCACCCTAAGTCTCATTTGCAACGTTAGGACAACCAACTTTGGTTAAGGGCTAAAATATATAACAGACTATTTTTAGAGGCAGGAAAATTTGAAAAATCATCTTATCCTTTCTTTGCAAGGTTTTACAGTCTTTTTGTTTGTATCGTGCTGGTCCAGCCAGGATGCTGGGCATTTTGTCAGTAGTTGAAGCAGGGGGCAGTTCTTTGCTCCAAAGGCCAGTTTTGCCAAGAAGAAAACAAGCTCCAAGTAGAGTGTCTTTGATGTCCGACATTGTCTTGGAAATATATTGGTGCTGTCACGAGCAATTGTGTATCACATCAACAGTATCCTAAATTATTTAAATGCTATATTCCACAGTTTTTAGAAGTATTTAAAGATTACCTATCTATGCAGAATACATCTCTATGCATCTAAAGAACCTGATTAATCTATCTATAAGTATGACAAACATGGATGACTATTGACCTGTAATTCTTAATACCTACATAGCTTAAAGATTAAAAAATTAAATAATCTTTAAACAAATATACAGCAAATGAGAACAATGGCCTCAAAATGTAAGCAACATATGAGTATCTTAATCAGAGGTAGAAATGTGTAGTACAATATGATAAATATTGCATCAATATATAAAATATCTTAAGCAGAGATAGAGATATGCATGCGTACAATATGACTAAAAAAACTTTCCATAGTTGCACAAATATTATAAACAGAAATAGGAGCATATTCAGTTTAACAAATATAATTTTAATTTCTATAAATATATAAGAATTTATATCAATGTAAATTGTTTGTAAATAATAGTTCATAAGCAATTAACTATTACTCACCATTATTTTCAATATGAGTAAGATCATACTAATCTACCTAGTATACCATACCATGCATTTTTCTTTTTTTCCTTTGGTCAACAGACATCCCTGAGCCTACTTACTTCATTTGCACCCTCAACCCTATACCAGTTATAACTAACCATTAACAATGCCCCTATTCCTGAGGACACACATGTTAGGAGAGGGGACATCATTTTCTAGAATTACTTCCAGCTCTCATATGGGTGATCACTACCAGGTATAATTGGAAATAGTCTGGTAGGGTTTCCTGAAGTTTTTATTTGAAGTTCTGGCCAGAACTTGTTGTAGGGCCCACAGATCTACCCATCTTCTCGGGGTTTATATTGAGAATAGCTTGCAGTTTCTGGCCAAACATCTTGTTGCAGTTTCCTGCTGAACATCCTGTTTGTTCCTGTACTCCTTCTGCCCCCACTGGTGGTTAGCTTAGGGGTTTTATTTACTCTGAGCAGGGTAATTTCCCACCTGCCTGGGAGGCAGGGATTTCCATTGTGCAGCAGCTAGATATATAAGGTTTTTTCTAAGCTCGAATAAACAGCATTCAGCATTCTTTCCTCATGGATGACCCACGTCTCTTGTGTCTTCCTTTAATCTCCAGATCCCTGCCCGGCTCGCAAATGGTACTGTAGTATGAACTGTACTGTAGAAAGTAACACAGGCATTACACATTGGAAGAGGGCATGCCATCACGTTTAGTCAAATTGGAATAATCTTGAGCACTATGTAACCCAAAACCAGTCTTAAAGTGGTGCTTTCAGCATAATAACATCATATCAACCTGGTGGAATCATTGTTATAGGGCACCATCTTCTTCCTGAAAATTTGAAAGATTACTGTAGGAATTTTTTTTGTTCAATGTGGAAAATATAAATATTATTCATATAGACATATATTCAATGAAAGTTACCATAGAGACACAATTAGGTATGCAGAAAATTAAATTTTTTGATCAGAGTTTTGATAATATTAGTCACTAAATTTTATCTTCCTTCTGTCCCATAACAGGTGGATCCTGATATGAGACAGAAAGTCTGAATTTTTCTTCTGACTACATGCTTTGATTTAGAGGAGCATAGCCACTGTTCATCTCCAAACCAACTTTGAATTTTAATAAATGGTAACTACTATTATAAATATGTCAATGAGATCTTACCCTGTAGAGGGTATTGATACCATAAGTCTGATTTCTCTTTGCTTGGTGATTTTTATAGACAGCTATCTTTTCTTCTTTAAGCATCTAGAAGTACAAGGTCTTCATTTTCTAAGATGGATATTTTCCTAAAAAGACAATAAATGAACCCTACCCCAACCTTTATGAGGTTTCCATATAACCTGTAGAACTGTCATCTTTGTGGATGAGCTGTCATTTATCTTTGTTAAGATGTTTCTCCTTTTCAAACCAAATCTTTATTCATTTTGATGGTATCCATAGCTTTTTTCTCCATTGGAAACAAGAGCAAAACCCCTTTCCCAAGAAACATATCTCCTGTGAAACATTCTGAGGATATCACATCCTTGAAATATAGTCACTGATTTAATAAAGACATTTTTTTCTATTGTCCATTGTTTCTCTGCTGTCATTATTCCTTTCTCACCAGCATTAAGAAAATTGAAGGTTAATAAAGCATTTTGCAATTTATTCCTGGGGGTATTTTTCATCACTTTCTGTTTGTTTAACATGCCCTTTATAGTTTGACTTGATCTTCTTATAACTGCCTGACCTAGGATTGTGTAGTGTATCTGTAATATTTTTGCTTTATATTATAATAAGGAAAGCTGTTTAATTTTCTTAGAAACATATGTTGGAACATTATCTGTATTTGTACAAATATACCCATGATAACCATTACTTCTAGCGAATGTGTGATGAATTAGCCCTTTCAGAACTCAAGGTTCTCCTATTGAGAACCTGAATAAGTGTTAGTGGTATGGTGTACATATTTTAATTTTCCAAATTCTATGAAGTGGGATACACCCATCTGCCAGATTTCATTCATTTGAGTACCCTTTGGGTTACTTTCTGCAGATAGTGGTGTTTGGTTATCCAAAGATCAAATAGGACATCTCCTTATAATCGTGTTAGCTTGTTGTCACGTGATAGAAAAATTCTTTGCTTTTGACAAGATAATTTTTAATGAAATTCTGATGCCTTCAGCACATTTACAAACAAGAATTGATGAATTTCTATATTATTTCATGCGAGGGGACCTGACAGATATGTATGGGATTGGATGTGAGTTATATATGTGGGACAAAGCCTATTCCTGATTATATCCTGAACCTGAATAAATAATGAGGTCAGTTCTGTATCATCTGGTACAAATTCAGTGGTTTCAGTATGCAAAACAACTCCTTTTGCATACTGCGAATCAGTAACTATATTGATTTGCTCTTTAAAATTTCTTAGTACCATGAGCATAGCATTTATTTCTGCCTTTGTACAGAATCATAAGTGCTTTGTTCCATTTTTCTTAAATCTTCTGAATTTTAACTGGCCTTTACTGATTTATTTTCATAGGTAGAGAAGGTAGGTGCTCTAGTTATTAGTGTGTCATGAACAATGTAAAGAAGTATCCAATTAGCTTTCTTTATAATGTTAATTCTATCACTTTTGGGCATAGTTGCTTTTAATCTCTCCCAAAACTTGTACAAGCTCTTTGCCTGGGTTTATTGTCTTGCCATACTAATTTTTAATTATATTATTAGTAAAGGATACTATAATATTGGTTGAGTCTATTATTGCTACTTGATGAAATCTCAATTTTTCTTTGAGAATTTAAACAGAGAACATTTCCACAAAAGTTTTTTGATTTTTTTTACTCGATTTATATGTTAAAAAGATCCATTCTAAGATATCTTCACTCTGCATTAAAATTCCTGTAAGGGACTATTTGGAGGGTAATATGACCAAAATCTGGTTAAGATTCAGATTCACATGACTCACATTTGCCTCCTGTAATTTCTCTTGAATCAAAGTGATTTTTTTTCTCAGTTTTAGCAGTTAATTACCTGGGACTATTTATACCTTTGTCACCAAAGGTTTGGTTTAAATGAATTATTTGATTAAGTGTTATCTTAGAAGTGGACCACAGATTAGAATTGTCTTTTAAAATCATTAAAGGTCCGCAATCAGTCTCTCCTAATTTGCACTTTTTGTGTTCTAATTTTCTGTAAACCTATTTTATAACCTAGATAGTTGATATAATGTACTTTTTATTTTTTTTCAGGAACAATTTGTAATCCTCAACTAAGTAAAACTTTCATATTTCTTCAAAAATTCTTTCTAAAATATCTACATTTGAATTCGATTGCAAAATGTCATCCATGTAATGGTAAACTATAGATTCAGGTAATTGCTCATGTATTGACACTGGTAGGGCTATTTAACATTCCCTGTGGGAGGAACCTCCATTGTTACTTCTATTAGGCTGAGAATTATTATACATATCCACTGTGAAGATAAATTTGTCTCTTTAATTAAAAGGTATAGTGAAAAAAATGGTCTTTTAAATCAATAACTATAAAACACCATCATTTAGGCAATAGGGAAGGCAAAGGATTTCTATATTGTAGAGGGTCCATTGATTGAGCTACCTTATTAACAGATTTTATATCTGTCATTATTCTCCATTTTTCTCTTTCATAACAGATGCAGTAGAATTCCAAGGGCTGCCTAATTCTTCAATATACTGAGTGTCTAGTTGCTCCTATACCAGCTGTTCTAAAACCTGCAGTTTTTCTTTTGTTAAAATACATTGTTTAGCCCATATAGGTTTCGTTATTCATAATTGTTTATATGGAGCTAAATGTTTTTCTCTGCTCCTCTTTCTTTCTCCTCTCTCCCCTTCTACCCTCTCCCATGATTCCCATGCTCCAAATTTATTCAGAAAATCTTGTCTTTTTCTACTTCCCATGTAGATTAGATCCATGTATGTCTCTCTTAGGGTCCTATTTGTTGTCTAGGTTCTCTGGGATTGTGAATTGTAGACTGGTTTTCTTTTGTTTTATGTATAGAAGCCACTTTAGTGTGAGTACGTACTTTATTTGTCTTTCTGGTTCTGAGTTACCTCACATAATATGATGTTTTCTATAACCATCTATTTGCCCAAAATATCAAGATGTCCTTATTTTTTTCCCCACTGTGTAGTACTCCATTGTGTAAATGTACCACATTTTTCTTTTCCATTCTTTGGTTGAAGGACATTTAGATTGTTTCCAGGTTCTGGTTATGACAAATAATGCTGCTATGAACATAGTTGAGCACACGTCTTTGTGGTATGATTGATCATTTTTTGGTTATATACCCCAAAGTGATATTGCTGGGTCTTAAGGTAGGCTATTTACTAATTTTCTGAGAACTCACCATGCTGATATCCAAAGCTGCTGTACCAGCTTGCATTCCCACCAGCAATACAGGAGTGTTCCTTTTCCCCCAAAATCTTCACCAGCATATGTTGTCATCTGTGTTTTTGATCTTGGCCATTATTACAGACGTAAGATGGAATCTCAGAGTTGTTTTGATTTGCATTTCTCTGATGGCTAAAGATATTGAGCATTTCCTTAAGTGTCTTTTAGATTCATGTGTGGAGAATTCTTTGTTTAGGTTTGTACCCCATTTTTTGTTGGATTATTTGTTCTTTTGATTGCCAATTTCTTGAGCTTTTTGTATATTTTGGAGATCAGTCCTCTGTCTGATGTGGGGTTTGTGAAGATCTTTTCTCATTCTGTAGGCTGCTGTTTTGTCTTGTTGACCATGTCCTTTGCTTTATAGAAGCTTCTCAGTTTCAAGAGGTCCCATTTATTAATTGTTTCTTCTAGTGTCTGTGCTGCTGCAGTTATATTTAGGAAGTAGTCTCTTGTGCCAATGCATTCAAGTGTACTTCCCACTTTCTCTTCTATGAGGTTCAGTGTGGTTGGTTTTATGGTAAGGTCTCTGATCATTTTGGTCTTGAGTTTTGTGGTTGGTGATAGATATGGGTCTATTTTCATTCTTCTACATATTGATATCCAGCACCATTTGTTGAATACACTTTATCTTTTCCATTTTTTTATTTTCTGCTTCTTTGTCAAAAATCAGTGATTGTAGGTGTGTTAATTGATATTCACATCTTCACTTCAGTTCCATTGGTTCTCCTGTCTGTTCTTTTCATAATACGAGGTTGTTTTCAGTACTGTAGCTCTGTGATACAGTTTGAAGTCAGGCATTGTGATGCTCCATAAATTTCCTTTATTTTACAGGATTGTTTTGACTGTCCTTGTTTTTTGTTTGTTTGTTTGTTTGTTGCTTTTTCATATGAAGTGGAATATTATTATTTTGAGGTATGAGAAGAATTTTTCTCAGATTTTGATGGGCATTGCATTGAATCTGTAGATTGCTTTTGGTAAGATTGCCATTTGCTATATTAACTCTACTTACCTAAGAGCATGAGATATCTTTCCACTTTCTAATGTATTGTTCAGTTTCTTTCTTTAAAGACTAAATTTCTTGTCATATAGGTCTTCCACTTGTTTGGATAGAATTATTCCAAAATATCTTAAGTTATTTGTGGCTATTGTGAATGATGATATTTTTCTGGTCTCTTTCTCAGCCCATTTATCATCTGTGTAAAAAAAATGGTTACTTTTTTTGAGTTAATCTTGTATACTGTTACATAACTGAAGGTGTTTATGAGTTGTAGAAGTTCCTTTGTAGAAAATTTGGGGTTGCTTATGTAAATTATCATATCATCAGGAAATAGTGAGAGTTTGACTTATTCTTTTCTGATTTGATTCCTCTTGATCTTATTTTGTTGACTTATTTCTCTTGCTAGAAACTCAAGTACTATATTGAGTAGATATGGAGAGAGTAGACTACTTTCTCTTGTTCATGATTTCAGTGGGATGGCTTTGAGTTTCTGTCTAATTAGTTTGATGTTGGCTTTTGGCTTGCTGTTGATTGCCTTTATTATGTTTAGATATGTTACTTATATTCCTGTACTCTCCAATTCCTTTATCATGAAGGGATGTTGCATTTTCTTAGAAGCTTTCTCAAGATCTAATGAGGTGACCATACTTCTTTTTTCAGTTCCTTAATATGATGGATTACGTTGACAGATTTTCATATGCTAAACAATTCTTGCATCTCTGGGATGAAGCCTACTTGGTCATGCTGGATTTTTCTAATGTGTTCTTTGATTAGGTTTGCCAGTATTTTATTCAGTATTTTTGCATCAATATTCATGAGTGAGATTGGTCTGTAATTCTCTTTCTTAGTAATGTCTTTTTGTGGATTGGGTATCAGGACCATTGTAGCCTGATAAAAGAGTTTGGTAATATTCCTTCTCTTTCTATTATGTGGAACAATTTGAGGAGTATTGGTATTAGTTCTTCTTTGAAAATCTTATAGAATTCTGAGATGAAACTATCTAGTCCTGGGCTTTTTTAGGTTGGGAGACTTTTGATGACTCTTTCTATTTTGTTAGAGGGTATATTTATCTGGTCTTTATTTAATTTTGGTAAGTGATACTTATCCAGAATATTGTCCATTTCCTTTAAGTTTTACAATTTTATGGTACACACATTTTTAAAGTATGATCTGATGATTCTCTGGACTTCCTCCATGTCTGTTGTTATATCCTCTTTCTCATTTCTGATTTTTAAATTTTTATTTAGTTTCTCTGCCTTTTCATTAGATTGGATAAAGGTTTGTCTATATTTTTGATTTTTCTCAAACAGAAAACTTTTTGACTCATTGATTCCTTGTATTGTTTTCTTTGTTGATTCCTTGTATTGTTTTCTTTGTTTCTATTTTGTGGATTTCAGCACTCAATTTGATTATTTGCTGCCATCTAGCACTCCTGGGTAGGTTTGCTTCTTTTTGTTCTGGAGTTTTCAGGTTATCTGTTAACTCACTTGTGTGGGTATTTTCCAGATTTTTTTATGTAGGAATTTAGTGCCATGAACTTTCTTCTTAACACTGCTTTCCTTGAGTCCTATAAATTTGTGTATGGTCATTTTCATTGAATTTTAGGAACTATTTAATTTCTTTAGGTATTTCTTCCTTGACCCATTGATTATTCATGTGAGCACTGTTTAATTTGTATGTGTTTTTGGCTTTCTAAAATTAGTTTTGATGTTGAAATCTAATTTTAAGCCATGGTGATCTGATAAGATATGTGGGGTTATACAAATGTTTTGGTATATGTTAAAGTTTACTTTGTTATCTAGTATGTCGTCAATTTTTGAGAAGGTTCCTTTAGTTGCTAAGAAGTTATATTCTTTAGTGTTTGCATGGAATGTTTTATATATGTCTGCTAAGTCCATTTGAGTCATAATATTTGTTATTTCCCATATTTCTCTGTTAACTTTCTGCCTAGCAGATCTGTTCATTGGTAAGAGTGGGGTTTTGAAGTTTCCCACTATTAGTGTGTATGGTTTAATGTGTGATTTAAGCTTTTGTAGTGTTTTTTTACATATGATGGTACCCATTCTTTTGAGCATATATGTTCAATATTGATATTTCCTCTTGATGGATTTTTCCTGTCACTAATATGAAACATCCTTCTTTGTCTCTTTTGATTGATTTTAATTTAAAGTTTATTTTGTTACATATTAGAATAGCTAAACAAGCTTGTTTCTTAGGTTCATTTGATTGGAAAATCTTTTCTAACAATTTATACTGAGATAATGTCTGTCTTTGAGGCTGAGGTGCATTTTTTGAATACAGCAGAAGGATGAATTCTGATTTTGTATCCAATCTGTTAGCCTGTGTCTTTTTATAGGTCAGTGGAGTCCATTTATTTTAAGGAATATTAATGACCAGTGATTGCTAGTTTTTGTTATTTTAGTTTTCATTGTTGATGATGTTATTGTGTGCTCCCCCTTCTTTCAAAGTTGCTGCCATGAGATCATCTATTGTCTCTGTTTTTGTGAATATACCTAACATTCTTGTGTTGGTGTTTTCCTTCTAGTACTTTGTATAAGGCTGGATTTGTGGCTAGGTATTGGTTGAATATGGTTTTGTCATGGAATGTCTTGTTTTGTCCATCAATTGGTGATTGAAAATTTTGCTGGGAATAGTAATCTGGGCAGGCATCCATGGTCTCAAAGTCTGCATAATGCTTGACCAGGACCTTTTGGCTTTTGATGTGGGATTCCCATCCATGTGCTGTGAATAGCATTGGTTAGTAAAGAAACTGTCTTGGGTGTGTACAGGGAATAGAGGTAGGAAGGGAAAACTAAACTGAATACTGGGAGAAAGAAGGAAGAGTTAGTGAGAAGCCATGTAGCCTAGCTGGAGACAGATGCTCAAAACTTTACCTGGTAAGCCACAGCCATGTGGCGATACACAGATTACTAGAAATGGGTAAAACTGAGATATAAGAGTTAGCCAATACACAGGGCAATGGTGGAGCAAGCCTTTAATCCTAGTACTCAGGAAGCAGAGTCTGTGAATTCAAGGCCAGCCTGGTCTACAAAAGTTAGTTCCAGGACAGACAACAAAGCGACAGAGAAACCCTGTCTCACAAAACCAAAAAATAAATAAATAAATAAATAAATAAATAAATAAATAAATAAGAGTTAGCCAATAAGAGGCTAGAGTTAATGGGTCAAACAATGCTATAAGTAATATTATTATTATAATTATTATAATGTGTAATTATTTTGAGTCTGACCTACCAAGCAGCTGGGAACCATCAAGCAGCCTTATTATAAACAGGCTTTCATTGTTTCCATTGAGAAGTCAGGTGTAATTCTGATAGGTCTGCCTTTATACAGAGTATAACAAAAGTTTATTTGGGGATAAACTCCATGAAAGGGCAGTGATCCTCAGTTCTCTGCATGCACTGGGAACTGGAACTGAATCCAGGAGCCAAAAGGCCCATGCACACTTTTTATCTGCATTTATAGTGCATGAGGCCATGCCCAAAATAGGTCAGTTTCTTAAATGCTATTGACTGAAGGAGTTCCCACAGCATTACATTGAGTATTGATTGAATTGAAGGCTGAGTTTATTTTGGCCCAAAGCGTACATAAATATTATTTTATTCTACTAAATTTATTTTGGTAGCCTAATCCTGTTCGAAAATTTGTGTAAATAAAATAATTACAGGATTAGTAGGAAAAAAATTAAAAGGAATGGCAGTACATGTAGTCCTCAAATATTTTTATTATTTCCTTTTCTGATTGTAAGCACACAGTCTACCTTAAATGTTTATTTTTTTATCATTGCTCCCAAAAGCAGTTGTAATGGTAATGGACATAAGACAAACTGCATATAAATCAGATAGTTTTACTCTCTCTTTTATAAACAGCAAAGATAATATAGGTCCATTTCTTAACTCACTTAACTCACGTATTTTAGAAAGTAGTAGCTTTCTGTTCTTTACAATGTTTCTGATATATACAGTATTTATATGTAAAATTTGTAATACAAAATGAGTCTCATGACACATAAATATATAAAAATAACATACACTATGGCAAATTTAATATGAATCAAAGGGAAGAAATGACGACAATGCTTTCTTTTATTTTTAACATTTTTTTAATCTTTATTCTTTTTTAATTAAAATTTCTGCCTCCTCCCCGTTTTCTATTTCCCTCCCCCTCCTTCCACACATCGCCCCCTCCCCCCACTCCCCTCCCCCCTCCCCACTCCTCTCCCCCTTCCCCCACTCCATTCCTCCACCCTCTTGAGACTGAAGAGCAGTCCAAATTCCCTGCCTGTGGGAAGTCCAAGGTCCTCCCACTTCTATCTAGGTTCAGGAAGGTGAGCATCCATACAGGCTAGGTTTCGATCCTAATACATGAACTGGCTTTGTGAGAACGATGCTTCCTTCTACATAAAGATGATGACTATTCAACTTTTAACTGAAGATAGGTTTAACTGAGATAGGTATTTTTTGTTTCTGACAGGAGAAATTAACTGCAAATTTTTAATAGATTTTTTTCTGATATACTTCACATTTCTGTATAAGGTTTGTTCAATTCCCATTTGAATTGTCCCAATTGACACTTCTGCTTCTCTAGATTTTTCTGAATTTGAGAAAAGGCTTTTTAAATTATAGTACTCCGAGGTGACATAGAATATTACTCAACATAATGTTTAAGATGATATGGATTTAGAAAAAATATTTAATAAAATTATTATAAGAGAATGAGCATTTAACTAGTGATTTGAATGTTAAGAGGTAACCAGCCATTAAAATATATGTATATATGTCTTTTAGCATCCATAAATTAAGAAGAGCAAGCATTGTTCGAGGCAAAGATAATCTTAATTCATTTTAATAACAAAGTGTGCTAATATGTGCAGATGTTGAGCTGTGATAGAAAACATGATAAGTATATATGGTTAGAAAGATCATTTGAAGTCTTGTGCTGATTACAGTGTTCAGTGAGTGTGATAAAGCATTCTCAGGTCCACTGTCCTTTTCTTCCAATTCACTAGTCTGTTGTGAGTGGGTAGAGACAAAGAAAGAAGAGATCCATTGCAGTTGTCAATGGACAGAATCAAGATAGCACAATGAATATTCAGATAGGAGACTGAATAATGGAGTAGAGTTTGTAAACAGACATTCATTTGAAAATGAAGATGAAGACAAATAAAGAAACCAAGACTAAGTCATGTTCCCAGGCCTTCTAAAATTGGTTGAAGGCTAAAATCATTAACAGCTGTACTGGAGGACAGAAGATAATTTTGAGAAGGAAATATAACATTGCCTTTTCCCAAGTAATATGTGAGAAACCTATTCAACATTTCAATTGAGACATCTGGTATTTCACTGGGAGCATCTGTCTGGAGCTCAGAAATAAATATTTTGAAATCAGTAGTTCGAATTGAACCTGTTTGAATAATGCAACTTGTAACAGTATACAACTAGTGATAAAAAGTAGATGCAAGTTGTGCCCTGAGTCATGCTGACATTTTAGAGGGCTGAGAAAGAAGGAGAAGCCAGAAAAGGAGTGGGCAGAGATTTGGGAACCACGTAAAACCAAATAAGACTGTTTCTCAGAGCCTGGATATAAAAGGAAATTGCCCAAGTTGTCAGTGACTGTTGAGAGTCAAGGATTATATTACTTTTGTACTCAAAAGTCTTGATTCTGAGAGATCAGCTTCAGTGTAATTTTTTTTTTTCTTTTTCAAGACAGGGTTTCTCTGTGGTTTTGGAGCCTGTCCTGGAACTAGCTATTGTAGACCAGGCTGGTCTCGAACTAATAGAGTTCCACCTGCCTCTGCCTCCCAAGTGCTGGGATTAAAGGCGTGCGCCAAAGAAATGCAAATTCACTAGAATAAAGATGTAGGGAAAGGACTATTAAATTTAGATTTTTGGTAAAGATCACAGGCGAGATAAAATCATAAAATATTTCTAAGTTTTTGTTTGTTTATTTGTTTGTTTTTCAAGACAGGTGTTCTCTGTAGCTTTGGAATCTGTCCTGGAACTAGCTCTTACTGAATAGGCTGGCTTCGAACTCACAGAGATTCACCTGTCTCTGCCTCTTGAGTGCTGACATTAAAAGCATTAGCCACCACTCCCTGGCTATTTGTAAGTTTTTAATAAAGAGGTGATTTTTTTTCTCAATTTCAGTAGCTTTTTAAAAATCATTTCACTTTAACAATACAAAGGTTGCTTTCAGAATCCTTCAAAATTATTTCCAGCTCTAGTTTTAAAACATTCTTATAAACATTCATTGTAATTTGTGGTTTATTTTTATTCTGTTTATTAGTTGAATTTTGGATATTGTGAAACAAGTTATTTATGATGCACAAGAAGGTGAAATGTTCTCTAGAGATTCTTTGTGATGTTTTTATTCTTTTTTATATCCTAATAATTTCCTTAGATATAAGTTTCTGGTGTAAAGCATGCCCACTTGAATTATGTTACTGAAATCTATAAAATACTGATTTTTTTTAAGATAAACAATGTTTCTAGGAAAACTAATTTTTATTTAATTTTGGGGGGACTTTTGTTCCTTGCCAAATTTGCTATTTTCTTCAGGGCACATTTACATTGGTTAAAAAAAAAAGTGGTTAGGATTCCAACAGCACTCTTTAAAAGTGTCAGGTTCACAGATAACTATTAATCACATATTACTCACTTGACCCCAATGTATCAAGTACCCTTCCTTAGAGTTTTCTAATACTTTAGGATTAATATTTATTTTACTCTCAAATACAAATGTTAAAACAGTTGACCTATTTTAAACAAGTTAATGTATGCTTTTGGAAAACAATGCCTTTTGCAGCGGTCATTATACAAACAAACTAAGGATTCTTAATGTCAACAGAAAAAAATATATAAATTGGATTATTGTTTATTCAAAAATAAACTCAGGCAATTTCATATATATATATATTTATAATTATTGTTTGTTACATGGAATTTATTTTTCTGTCAATTAAGACTAGTTTTGAACTTCCTTGCATGATAAAATTTCTGATATCCGTACCTGTGTCAAATCTATCTGAAATTTAATTTAAAGATGAAAAAGAATTATGCCTCAACTTAAGACAATAAAATGTGCATTATATGATCAAGATTGCTTCATAATAAAACTTTTACCAGCTGAAAACATAGTGTATGCAGAAAGAATGCAGTGTGTCCACATTTTCACACATACATACATATATGCTAAATATAGTTTATATATTTAATATATATGTGTTATATTTAATTTAGTACATATGTGTGTGTATGTGTGTGTGTTAAAAAGACACTTGTATCTTTAGACCTTGACTGATCCTAGTTAAAAGATGTCATACATGAATATGGGACTAATTAATGGGTAGTCCATGTGACAGAATCAGTCTTCACTATACCTCAACAAAGAACATGCTCTTCACTATTTTCATTAATGACTGGGAGTTCCTTGGAAAGGATACAAACATTCAAGCAGGGAAAGTCCATGGGAATAAAAAAAAATACCTATTGATTGAGTTTGGAGGCAAGGATCACTCATGAAAGATAACCACATAAAAAATCTCAAAGGCGATGTTTTCCATCAATACTTTACTGAAAATAACTTGTTAAATCTATCTATGTAGTGGTCTGGGTTTATACTAAACAAGTTTGAAGCAAATAGTTTCATTATTGAGTGGGAATTTATGACTTTCTATGGGTAAGATCAAATAAACTTTCTCTGCATGATACCAGTTTGTCTCTCAAGATTTCTAAGTATCAAACTGAATGATCAGAGAAGAGAGTAACTTCCAGACCAGAGAACTTCAGTGATCAGAGATTCTTATTGAACTCCATATAGTACACTTCAATTTCATTTATATATTGATTAAATACAAATGTTGGAAATTTGTCTGTTTTGTCAAATTGAAATTTTCATTGTCAAATTGCTGTACCAGGGAAGAGGATGTATTATTATAGTAAAAATCATTCAATATTATAAACCCAAAATATTCACAGTCAGAGAGATACAGAAACGTATCATCTGTTTCATAGGATTTTATTAACATAATGTTTGACATATTAAAACTTCTTGGTCAGTAATTCCATAAATTTTACTATTAAAAAAGAAGTTATAAATAAAGCTGGGCTAGAAAGTTATGTACTGTCTGTATACTTTAATGGGATTGGTGAGATTCATTGTGCCAGGCATGCATATCATAATAAGAACACTAATGGTGGTAAACAGAAAACACAATAATTTTATAGTAACAAAGACACCATAGTATCAGGCTTCCTTGTTCATATTCTTTTTCATAATATCTAAGGAAATCAATTCATAAAAGATTTGCTTTAGCATACATAAAGAGTTGGTCATAATAAATTGGATGGGAGAGAAAAAAATCAAAAGATGTGATAAGACACCAGCACCATGAATAAATAGATAGGGAGAGAAGAAAAGAGGGTGAGGAAGAGGGAGGGAAAGATGAATGAAGGGACAGAGGAAGAAAAGAGAGAAAGATCATAATCCCAGGGTCTCCTTCAAAGAATGCTTCCATAGATCTTACAGAGGATGATTTTCTAGAATAATTAAAGAACTCAAAAAATAACGAATCAAAACAAACATAAACATTCCATTCAAAATTGGGCCTGTGGTCTAAATAGAGAGTACTCAAATGACAAATAATGAGCAGTAAATAAAATATTATTCAATTAATTAATTTAATGGGAATGTGTCTCAAAAAAGTGTTTATACTCCTTGCTATTATGGAAATGCAAATGTAAACTACTTTCAGACTTCATCTTACCATAATCAAAATGGTAAAAAAATCAATAACAAAACCTAAAACAAATGCTAAGGGGATGTGGAAAAAGAAATCTTTCATTTACTGTTGGTCAGATCACAAATTTGTCCTGACATTCTGGAAACAAGTATGGCGAATCCTCAAAAAGCTAAAAGTAAAGTTTATCATCTGATCCAGGTACAGCATTCCTTGACATATGTCCAAAGTGCTCATTTTTACCACAGATACTTGCTCAGCCATGTTCACACAAATGCTATTCACAATGTGTAGGAAATGGAAACTATCTAAATGCTCTTCAACTGGTTAATAGATAATTGAAATGTTTTGTCTCTTCATATTACAGAATTTGTTCAACTTTAAAGTAAAATAAAATAATGAAATTCCCAAGTAAATGTGTGGAACCCTAAAAGATCATACTTAGCAAGGTAACCCAGATCCTAAAAGACAAATGATACATGAATTTTTTATCATTTGAGGCTCTTAGCTTGAATTCTTCAGATGTGAGTAAATAACTTTTCCAGAACCCAGAAAAGTAAAAGTGAACTGGTGTTGTTGGTGTTGATGTTGGTGGTGTTGATGGAACATAGTATATAGGAAGAAATAGCATAGTACAAATGATTTCATTGGGAAATGAGAAAAAATAGGCTGGGGCTCCAATGAGGGAGGAAGATTGTCATAAATACAAAGAAGGATACATGAGGATATAATAACAGTAAAGGTGCCTGAAAAAATCATTGAGTATTATAATAATAACTCTCTAACTAAAATACCTAGAGCAAACATTAATGTATGTGTCAGTGTGCATTTATCGTTTAAAGAAAAATTTTTGGCGGATCTCTGGGAGTTCGAGACCAGCCTGGTCTACAAGAGCTAGTTCCAGGACAGGCTCCAAACCCACAGAGAAACCTTTTCTCGAAAAACCAAAAAGAAAAAAAAAAAATTTTCTGTCTGAGCTCACTCTGCTTCTTCTAAGAATTTCAAATGATCTAACAAAACCTCAACACCATGAATTAGAAGCCCTCTGCTGAATTGTTGGCTAGAGTGATTCAAGACTTTCTCAGATATTATAGACCATAACAATTGTTCTTGGCTGTTCCCAGTGGCAGGAGATAAATTCCTATTGTTGAAGACACTGTGCTTCAAACACAGACTGACTCAAACACAGGACCCAAAGGACTTTCAATTTAATCTGACCAGAACAACTGTTTCCTAAGGACTAGCTTTCATTGTGTGACAACCTAACATGACGGCTTTTAAAGAAGAAAGAGTTCTATCTCACTATGATGCTTACAAACCACAATGATGACAAGTATTACAAGGTAAGTCCAAGGATGCAGTAGGGTAATGCAGTACCTTGGCAGTAGGAAACAGCTCTCTGACTGAATCCAAGACCTGACTAATGAGAAAAATCATGCCTGTTACTGGAAATCTAGCCAAATGCCAAGGACTAGTGAAGTCATGGATCTTGGAGAAAAAGTTACAACTGACATTTACTGAACTAGCATAATCCCTAACTACCTTCTATCTGTTATTAACTCAAGAGGTAAGTGTCGCTCTCATCCCTTGTCAAGGAAACTTCATTGCATCAGAAAGAGATCATTACAGTTTCTCCCTCCTTGGACCAGGATCAGTCTTAGTTGGGGTTTCTGTTACTGTGACCAAACCCAGTGATGGAAAGCAAATTGGGCATAGAAGAGTTTATTTCACTTGGCAGCTAAGAGATCATGGCTAAAAGGATGTGGAAAGACCATAAGATCCAGAAAAACAGAGTTTTTTCTAAGATTGTGTCAGAAGTTATGTCCATGAAGTCTCAGTAGCATGAATGCCACTACAAGACTGGAACAACATTGACATTATCAAATATTTGTACTGGGAAAGCTCATGAGTCCTCAACCTTTGATAAAAAAAAAAAAAAAAAAAAACTACAGGTAACAAAGAAATGCTGAGAGTGGGAGATATTGTTTTCCCTAGGGAAAAGTATATCAATTGATTATTTAATACTAAATGGTAAGCCCTAAAATTGTATTATAATCTCAAAATAAAAATAA
The DNA here is from genome assembly GCF_950005125.1 of Chionomys nivalis. Lineage (NCBI taxonomy): Eukaryota > Metazoa > Chordata > Mammalia > Rodentia > Cricetidae > Chionomys > Chionomys nivalis. Next base: position 75,227,130 of record NC_080094.1, on the reverse strand, counting down.
GAAAACTTTATTAAAAAACCTCTCTTACCTAAAACTCAGTACTAAAAGGTGTAACATTTCAACATAGTGACAATCTATGATATGCAACATAATATGCTTGGGTTGCAACTCAATGTTACAGAAGTTGACCAATAGGCATAAGAATGTTATTCAAACCATAGTAGCACAGAAACAAAAGTGATTCAAACTATTTTTGTACTGCACAAGGTAATTGAAATTCCTAATATTTTATATAATACAATGTTCATATACAATATGAATAAGAGCACAAGCAGTAATTTTGTGCTATAAATAAATGCTTTATAGTACAATTCTAATTTTTATTTATTTTATTCCTTGACAGTTTCTAGATTGAGATAATTCATTTGATATGGTCAATAAATGAATCACTTTAGGAGAGTCCAGACATTTAGCATCCAGTTTGGGAAGTTCCTCCTGTGCCCTATCCAATAATAAAATCCTGGTTTTAAAAAAAAAAAGTTCTGATGTATTTGCATTGTGTTTGTGAAATGGCTGTGCCCTGCCTCCAATTCCTAAAGTACAGAATGTGAATCAAGGCTCCTTGAAGAACTCAGTTTGTATAATCATGTTTTAAAGCCTATAATGGCTGACTGGGAAATCTGAGCTTAATTATTATAACCTTTCCAATATCTTTCAAAATGTTTTTCTCTAGACTGAATTTTCCATGTTGTGCATGCTTTACATGAATGGAAGGAAATTCAAGATATGTTTGAATTCCCTGACTGTATCAAAGGAATACATATGCACACTTATGACTCAGATTCTTTCCTGAAGAGGTCAAATGGCAGGTATTGGTGGCACACACCTTTAATCCGAGCACATGAAATTCAGAGACAGGGGAGTCTCTGAGCTCGAGGCCAGCCTGGTTTACAGAGTGAGCTCCAAGATAGCCTCTAAAGATACAGATAGAAACTTTGTCTAGAAAAAAAAAAAACAGAAAGCAAAATAATTAATAAACAATCAAAAATGAAGTCAACTGAGTAATAATTGGGTACTATGAAACATTAATTATTTTGAACATTTAACAGATGTAATGTTGGTATATGTAGGGATTGCTATAAGATATTGTAAGACATAAAATCATTGGTCAATAATCCAATCAAGTTGAAAACCACATTTTTTCTGTTTTATTTAGTTAATTATTTATTTATTCATTTTACATCATTCCTCAGTTAGCCCTCATTCTTCTCCTCTGAGTCCCTTCTTCCCTCTTGCCCATTGACTCCACTAGATATCCACTCTTCCTTCATTTATATTCAGAAAAGGCTAGACCTCTCATTTATATAAACAAAACATGGTATTTCAAGCTGCAGTAAGACTAATCACTTCCCCTTTTACTTAAGTTGGGCAAGGCAAACATAAGAAATAGGGTCCCAAAACCCAGCAAAAAGAATCAGAGACAGCCCTTGTTCCCACCGTTGGGAGTCCTACATAAGACCAAGCTACAAAACTGTCACAGATATGCAAAGGGCCTAGGTCAGTTCCATACTGACTTCCTGGTTGTTGGTACAAGGGTTAAGGACATCACAAAAAAACTCATAGAATCAACTAACCTGGGATCATAAGAGCTCACAGAGACTGAACCAAAAACCATCTCTTTATCTCACAAACAACTTTGCTCCAGATGTCTCTGTTTATATTTATGGACATTATAAAATATTGTAGTCTTGCTGTCATGTTATTTTTACTGTGTGACAAACACTATAATTTATCATCTTTAACTCTTTCCATCCACAATTATCCCCCCATCCTTTATCCTGCTCCTCCCACCTGCCTCACCCCTGTGCCCCACAACTCACTGAGCCCATCCTTCATCCACTCCTCCCAAAGGGTAAGGGCTCCCATGGGAAGTCAACAAAGTCTGTCACATTAAGTTGGTGTAGGACTAAGCCTTCATCCTCCACATTAAGACCGAGCATGGCATCTCATAATAAGGAATGGACTCCAATAACCTAACTCATATGATAGAAACATGAAGATGGGGGTTAAAAATAAATCTCACAGTATCTCAGATTTAAATATAATAAAAAAGTTCTTTATTTAGGGGGTAGACTCACAGATCACAGTCCTTTGCTTGAATGGGAAACAGCAACTGAATCCCACAGCCGGAAGAGAGAGTGACATCACTCTTTACTCTGGCATTTATAATATAAGAGGCCATGCACAAGTGGGCAGGTAACTTAAAGACTACTGGCTCTAGGAATTCCTATAGCACCTCCCCCTTTTATTTAAGTAAGAGGGTTCTAAGCCTAATACAAAATTATATACAATAAGAACAAATATCAGGTATAAAAATTAGAATTACAACCAGCATAAACAATATCAAGCAAGAAACGTGATAAATGTTTCAATAATTATCCTATCCTAAGGAGTTTAAGTTTTATATTATAAATAACTTGGCCAAGTAATGAGAAGAAAGTAACTGCAACTATCTAGTCTTCAACCCCATTGAAGACCTGAGAAGGGAAATAATATTACTTGAATAAGTAGGAAGTGCAATCAAGAAACTTCCAAAATGTACAACAAATGACAGAGACAAAGAGATACCTGGATAATCACCAAAAGTTCTTCTGTACTGCTGGGGCATCCATCTTCAGTGTTCTGGCCCATAGTATCTGTCATACTTTTCCACGAAACAGAAAATTTTAAAGACAGTCCCATCTATATTGGCAGTTTGTCAGTTACTTTCTTCTGTATCCTGCAGAATGTCTGGCAGACTCTTGCAAATAATTGGGAAACCTGAAGGATCATCTCACCTTTAGAAAAGTACAGCAGTCATTTATCTGTGGGTTCTGCATGTCCAGTTCACACAGCATACCATCAAGCAGTTCAGGAAGAGCAGTTTCTTGTCAAATGGCTAGCAAACTCAATGAGGAACCTCTTCAATATCCATCTTCCTCTTGAGGTAATGGTGCTGTGAGGAGCAGGTTTGTCTCATTTTCATGAAAAGTCCTAAGTTCTTAAAACTTTTAAATACTATATTCTGAAGGTTTCTGAAAGATTTGAAGAATACCTATCTAACTGAAGTTTATCTCTATGGATCTAGAAAACCTAACATGACTATAAGCTTGACTATTAAAGATGACTATCTATTAATCGATATTTCTTAATTATACATTACATTTTCAAATGAGCTGAACAATCACAATACCTCAATCAAGAGCAGAAATACATATCTAACAAAATTGACTTTAAATTTGTATCAATAAACCAAAGTCCATTTCAATGCAAACCTCTATAGCATAACCCCCTTTAAATGTAAACAAACATTTATAAAGAATATGATGATAGTTGAGGTATTCACCAATTTGATTACAGGGCAAGGCCAGTTCAGGCTCCCTCTCCACTATTGCTAGGAATCTTAGTTGGGGTCATTGTTGTGGATTCTTGGGAATGTCCCTAGCACCAAGTTTCTCCTTAAATCCATAATGGTTCTTGTCATCAAGATCTCTTTTGTTACTCTCAAACCTCATCTGTCCCTCTCTCCCCATAACCCTCCTGAACCTCTCTTCCTCTTACTACTTCTCTTAGTCTCTAGTCACTACTATTATGAAGTTTTTTTTGAGATCATCTGTTGTATTTCCAACAAATAATGAATAGCATGTGAACTTCAACTTTTATATTTTTGCTAGTCTTATTGCACTTAATATGAGGTCTGCCAGATCCATTCACATTGCTACAAAGGGCAGAATTCCATTTCTTTATGACGATAGTATTTTATTGTATACATACTACATATTCTATATCCATTTATCTAATCACAGATACCTCAGCAATTCTATGTCTCGGCTATTGCAATTTTTATTAAAATATGTATGACAGTGTAGATGTTATTTTATATAATTATCCCATTTCCTTTTATATACACTCACTAGTAGGAATACTATATCATTTGTTGTTACTAGAATTACTGTTGAAAAACTCCATGGTGTTTTCCTTAACAGATTTACTGGCTTAAATTCTCTCTAAGAATACAAGAGCTCCACTTCCTTTACATATTCAGTTGCATTTATTTAATGCCTTTGGGAAATGACAAATTAAAGTGTATTAGATTTAAAATTACCAAATAATGGGTGACAAGAAATATTTTTATATACCTGTTGGCTGTTTTTTATTTTTGTTAGAAAAATATGTGTTCATGGTAGTGTTCTGCTTTGTCAAAGGCTAACTTACCCAGATTTCTTCATTTTTTCTTCTGTCATATATACATGTATACATATATGCATGTATATACATACACATATGCATGTATACACATACAAACATTTATGTATGTACTTAAACACAATTGTACATATATTTTGTGATTTCGGAGTATTGTCACTATGGTCTTCTCTTTTTTACCTAACATCTTAATTCTTTCTCCAACACAAGTCTTGTGCTATTGTGATAAGTTTTTTGTTTTGTAGACCCACCATATTCAGCCAGGAATGTATTTGTGATCATGAGTTTGGCACTTTTACTTGGCACATGATGAATTTTTTCAATGGGTATACAACTAAAAACAATGTCTGATCCTCCCCAAGATTCCATGAGTAGCTCAATGTTCATCACTGAAGAGTATGGCACATGAACTCCTGCTTGATCTGTAACTGACTATTGACAGGTCCAGTTTTATACAGGTTTATTTCTTACAGCTGCAGTGACTATGAAATCACAATTGCATTGGTTGTATCATGCCCATAGGAAAGCATTTCACAGCTCTTCTCCCTAATTCCTGACTGTTATATTTTTAATCAGATTATTTCTTTGCTGTTAAATTGTCTAAGATGCTTACATACTTTGAAAATTGATTCTCTTATCCAATAGATAACTTAAAAATATTTTCTATACTTACTCAAGTAGCATAGAGACATATTTTTCTTCTTGATGACTAATTTCAGGTGTTAAATTTATGTCATTCTTTGCTACATTTTTGAGTAAGCTTTGGTTTGTTGTGAACTGTAGGAATGTACTTTCATTCTTGTGAATATGGAAACCCAGTTTACTCACTTCTATTATTGATCAAACTGTAAATTTGTCAAAGCATGTTCTCGAAGGTTTTTTATTTTTTTTCAAATGTCGTGACTGTACATTTTGATTAAATTCTGGCTTATCTATTATGTTTCATGTCTGGGGATGTACATGAGTGGTTATGCCAGTGTTGTATTGATTTACTAACTGTCTTTAGAAGAGGATTTGATGCCCAATATTATGGTGCTTCTTATTTTGCTCTTTGTTTATGTATTGCTGTAGTTGCTAATCTTTATTGTCAAAGTGATGGGGCTTATATCCAAGGGGAAGGTGTTTTTCTCTGTAGGTCTGTGAGGGCATTTCTAGGAAAGATTAACTTAGGAGTAAAGATTCCTCAAGAGACCATGTGTCACTGTACAACAGATGACCCCAATACAGTGTCCTTAGGGAAAATCGGTGATATTTGCCTATTTGCCTTCTCTTTATTTTATGAATACATCTATCCTTCTTATATGCCAGACTCCAGCTTTTTGACATTATTCCAGTTTATTTGGGAAAAGTTTTGAATCCCTGGTTTTTGTAAATATGCCATTGCTGATACAATAAGCCAATCAAATCAGATTATTAGAGCCATGCTTAATGAATAGAATAAAGTAGTCCTGGGTGACCCTCAGGAGGGTGGGAGAAATTACATGGCAAATATGGCTACCAGATCTCAAATAGCTGGTTGATATGGTCTTGAGCATCCCCAAGGAGTGGATGACTTTTGGTGGGCTTTCTCAGGGGCAGAATTTGAAGAGGGCAGCTTCAGGGGAGAGTTTGCCACCTTAGTGCACTGAGGGTGGTGTTTGGAATGGAGGAGTGAGATCTGAACATGGAATGGAGGAGCACCAAGCTGGAAATCCTAAACATTCCAACCTTTGTGGATATACATGGACACCAGCAGGGCTTCGATCTAAACATACCAGAGTCCTTGGTTATAGAGGTGCAAGTTAAAGTATGGTTACTTCCTGCAAGCATGGGAAAATATGGGGGGGAGTCAGTAATCAGTGGGCTTACACTCAGCAGCAGGTGTTGGTGGGGAAGCATCCAGCTTACTGCTATCATGAAGACCCCAAGCATCTGTTATTTGAGAGAACTGAGAAGGCAGGTTGCTAGGAGAAAAGCATTAGATTGTTATCATTGGCCCTATGAATGGGGATGGCCTTGGAAAGGGTGACAAGTGCCAGAATGAACACAATGAAGAAATTCCCTGGTTGACCAGAAGAGGCAAGGGTGAATGAGTGAGACACGAGAGCAGATATGTCCTTTAAAACCAGACTTGGGTTGCTGGGTAAGTGCCCACTTGAGACAGGAGAGGTGATAGCAATGGTGGAGTTTTAGAAGCTGATGCAGGTGCTGGTGTTATCTGGAGGACCCTTTGTAGGGTGGCCTTGGCCCAGAAGGAGGAGTGAACCTACAACAAGATTGAAAAATGGTTGGAGTCAAAATAGGCTTTGGAGACTGATATTATTTTCCATCAGGGAAGATTTCTTGACGTAGCAGCAGATTATCTTTGTCCAGGAAGCTGCATGTATCTATAAAACAACTGGAGCAGAGTTTTGTCTTGGTGTCATAGCAAAAGGCTATGGGTTAAAAGACAGGAACATTTAGCATTTAGGGGGAAAAAACCAGGAAATTTAACACTCCTAACCCCTGAAATTACATTTAGAATCAGTTTATCCTGTACCATGAAGGCTGTGCAAAAGGCACACTTGTTTATATCTATAGCAGAAAACTTATGTAATGAACTAGTGAACTACCAGTACCCTAGTCATCAAACACCATCAGAAAGCTCCGAGAAGGATAAGTAAATGAGCAGAAGTGAAACAGCTTTTCCAGCTGCTCAGGGAGTCCCAGATTTCTCTGAAATGGAGGAGGAGGTCTCATCCACCTCTGTGACAGGAATTGGCAAGGGAACCGTGGACCCAAATGAGAGGTTAAAACAGAACACGTAGCTCCCAAGCCCAGTAGAAAGTCAATGGATTTGCATGCTACATTCACCATCCTACCAGTCTTGGAGAGAGGAATGGGAGTCAGCAAGTCTAGGCACCATCAGTCTGCCACCAGGCTGAGTAGCTTGAAAGCTGGGAGAATTTCAGATGCTAGTGTTGGTGAAGCTGAACATCTGTGGTGTGGCATAGAATGTTGGGAGAGGGCAGCTTATTTCCCACCCACCCTGCAGTTCAGACCCAAATAATCACACAGAAACTATATTATTTAAATCACTGCTTGGCTCCTTAGCTCTAGCTTCTTATTGGCCAACTCTTACAATTTATTTAATCCATCCCCATTAATCTGTACATCAATACAAGGTTGTAGCCTACCAGCAAAGTTCCAATAACTGTCTCCAATGGGGCTACATGGCTTCTCTTTGACTCTGCCTCCTTTGTTCCAACATTCAGTTTAGTTTCCCCTCCCCTGCCTACTTCTGCCCACTATTGGCTCAAAGAAGGTTTTTTATTAATCAAGCAATTATTAACCAATTATTCACAGCATACAGAGGGGAATCCCACACCACCACCTTTTTTCTGTTTAAATAAGGAAGGTTTGAACTTTATCATAGTAAAATTAGATGGAACAAAACAGGTATCAAGCAAAATTACAGTTATAATATTTATATCTATTTTCTTACATTGCTGAATCAGTAAGATGTAACTTAAAGGAACCACAGCATGCTACCAGCAAGTAAAGCTTATTTGGAAAAAAGATATGCAGCTAAACTTTGTAGTTTTGTATCTACAATTCCTTTTCAAGCTCTCTCGGGTTTTAAGTGGATTTAGTTAGCCACATTCGTGCCAATTTGCGGTCTTTGATGGAGTTGAAGGATTTATAGTTATAGTTTTCCTTAGTTATGATAAAAGATAAAGTAGATATAAATATTGTAACTATAATTCTTACTTGATACCTCTTTTGTTATATGTAATTTTGCTATGTTAAAGCTAAAACCTTCTTTTATTATTTAAACAGAAAAGGGGAGGTGATGTGGGATTCCCCTCTGCATGCTATGAATAATAAAGAAACTGTCTTGGGCCTGTGCAGAGAATAGAGTTAGGTAGGGAAAACTAAACTGAATGTAGGAAGAAAGGAGTTAGAAAGAAGTTATAGAGTTGCTGCTGGAGATAGACATGCTGAAAGAAATTGTCTTAGGCCTGATAAGTTAAATAGGTGGGGAAAGCTGAGCTGAATGCTGGGAGAAAGGAGGCAGAGTCAGAGAGGAGCCATGTAGCCCTACCTGAGAAAAATGCTGGAAACTTTACCTGGTAAGCAGCAGCAATATTGCGATACACAGATTACTAAAAATGAGTTAAATTAAGATATGTGTTAGCCAATAAGAAGCTAGCGCTAATGGGCCAAGGAGTGTTTAAAATAATATAGTTTTTGTGTGATTATTTAGGGTCTGAGCTGCTGAACAGCCAGGAACCAACAAGTGGCTTCTTATAACAATAGAGGGCCTAGTCTAGGCTGTTGGCGTTGGGGCATAGTTTTGCTGGATCAGGACAAACCATAACCAGTGAACACAGGATACATTTGAAGAAGGGTTCTCTTGGTGTTGACTTGGGCTGAACTCTGGTTGGATGAAGCCTCATGGTTTACTTCCATTGTCTCCCTTGTGTATGGGGAGTCGGGTCCCAGTGTGGCCTCAGAGCAGCTACCAAGGTGAAGGTAGAACATAGTCTTCTTGCAGTTCAATCTCCCTAGAAGACTCAGCTGCTTCTTTTTAGGTGTTAAAACTTTAAAAGCCATTTTCACCAATTCCTATATGGACTTGGGGACCCTCCTTAGCCTTTTTTACAGCTTACCAACAAAAGTAAAGAAAAAAGGATTAAGAGGGGTATTTTAGTCTCTAGCTTTCAGCTGTGATCCTGAGACCTAGAGCATATTCTTAATCTGTAAAAGGCAAAACCAAATTTTAAAACTGTAAAGGTTTGAGTGTTTTAAACTTATATCAAGGTGTTTCCTCTAAAGTTACAAAATCTGGTAGCCAGTAAATGTTATTCCTGTACATGAATTCAGAGGTGCAGCATTCATATATCCATAAACCAGCATATTTTTAAATCTTAACTTTTATAAATCTTGTTTGAGGACAGGACAGGAATTGTCACATGGGAATATATCTTAACTCAAAGTATATTGGAGATGCAATATCTTTTTTGTGGTACCAGTTCATGTGGTTAACCTTAATAAAGATGACAATAAGGATTTTTGTTTTGACTTCAACCAAGATTGAACTGATCAAGTGTTTGTGCTTTTCCAGAGCAATTATCTATTTTAAGTTTAACCAAACCCAATTATAAGGTGTTTTTCTTTATAATGAGAAATAACCTTTTTTTGTCATCATACAAGATTTAGAAACTCCCCAAGGCAAAACACATGGAACACACAAAGTCAAACATTTAACCAAACATATGACCATATATCTTTCACAGAAACTTCTTCAACAACAAACAAACAAAACTATTTCCAAGAAACCACGTCAGATGACAAATCAACTTAAAATTTACAGTTTAAGAAACCATAAGAATGAAAGATGTTTGCCAGTGCAACTCCCACCAGTTTGGGGCATCTCACTGCCTGGAGCATGGAGAAGACACTATAGAGAGAATTCAAGAAGGCAGCGATGAAGGAGAATGAATTTGGTATACATATAAAGAACAGGCAGAATACAGTATGACAGAACAGGCAGAAGGTATGGATCTGTCACAGGAAGAATCCCTGCATCAGCAGTCCAAAGGCCAGGGAAGTCTGTTGAGCAAAGTCAAACTGTGTACTTTTTGGCAGGCCCTGACAAAAGTATGCCAATAAGAGAACATAGGAGGAAGAAGAGGCAGCATGGTACAGGAGTGTGGAAATAGCACGGGAATCATTTGAAAGAAGGGTGGGATCCATTTGAAGACACAGCTATTTGTAGCTTAAGCTGTGGGTCTCCCAGGCTATTGTGGGAGGGGGAACAAGCAGCCGTGTGCTGGGAACGAATCCCACCATGACTGGATCAAACATCAGGGGAGCAAAAGCAAAGATAGATTGAGAATCCAAGAAAACAACAAGTAAGGAAAATGGAAGAGCAATTGGATGGAAGCATGAAATACACTCAGGCAGTCAGAAAAGCGATTAGAATGTGCATAGGTAAAATCCAAGAGCAGAGAGAACAGTTAGAGACAGACATACTTACAGTGGAAAAGGGGTGACAGGAATGCAATGCACATGAACCTGGCTAGGATATGTGTTAATTTCCCCTCTTTCCATTTTGCTGGTGTGATATTATTTATTTCCTCTGTTTTCATGAATGGAGTTAATCTCTTTACATTGGAGTTTTCCTTCCAGTATCTTCAACCAGGTTTGTTTTGTTTATAGATAATGTTTAAATTTGACTTTTTCATGGAATATCTTGTTTTCCTCAACTACACAAATTGAAAATTACCTGGTGTAGTAGTTTGAGTTGCCATCTATGATCTCTAAGAGTCATCAGAACATCTTTCCAAGTGATTCTGCCTTTTAGTGTCTCCACTGAGCTGTCAGGTGTAATTATAAGAAGGCTACTTTTATATATTACTTTCTCTTTTTTCCTTTGTAGCTTTTAATATTCTTTCTTTGTTCTGTATATTTAGTGTTTTTATTATTATGTGGCAAGGGGACATTCTTTTGTGCTCCAATCTTATTTAGCATTATGTTTGCTTCTTGTATATTCATAGACATCTCCTTCTTTATGGAAAATTTTCTTTCATGATTTTGTTGAAAGTATTTTATGGGCCTTTGTCCTGGGATTCTTCTCCTTATTTCATTCCAGTCAATCTTAGATTTGTACCTTCCATAGTGTCTCCAATTTTCTGGATGTTTTGTGTCAAAAAAAATTGACTTAACATTTTCTTTTACATACATCTATTTTTCCTATCATTTCTTTTTCTATCATTTCTTCAATGCTCCAGATTTTCTCCACCTCTTGTGTTTTGTTGGTGATGTTTGTGGCTGTAGCTTCTGTTCACTTACCGAGATTTTTCTTTTTCAGAATTCCCTTGGTTTGTGTTTTCTTAATTGCTTCTACTTTCATTTTCAGGCATTAAACTCTTGTATTCATTTCAATCAAATGCTCTTTCTTGGCTTTCTGTAAGAGATTTATTCATTTCCTCCATTTTTTGTTTGTGTTTTCCTCTATTTCTTTAAGGGATTTACACAATTCTTCTTTAAGGGTCTTTATTATCTTCATTAAGTTGAATTTAATGCATTTTTCTTGTATATCAGCTGTCATAGAATATTCAGATGTAGTAGGAAAGCTGGATTCTATTGGTGACATACTGCCCTGGCTTTTTTTTGATTTTATTCTTATTTGGCATCTAGACATAGGATTTTGGATGTCTGTAGTTCTAGGTGCTGTTTCTGGGTTTCCCTTTGTTGGATGGATATTTTGTTTGCTGGTTTCTGTTTTCCCTGTAGTCTTCTGTCCTTGTGATCTTTAGTTAAACAGCAGATCTATGACAAATTTAGAAGGAGAAGTTCTGGTATTCTGCATAGCCTGTGATTCAAGAGGGACTTTCTGCCTGGATGAAGCCAGATACAAGGTTATAAGGAGGGGATGGGATTGCAGTTAGTGTTTAGGGTGGGGATTCATAGAGAGAGACAGAGTTCTGTGGAATGGCAGCCTACCTGGAGTTCTGCTGACTATGGTTGTTCATGGGGCTCCTGAACATTTACTAATCTTTTAATAATCTAATAAATTCTTACTGTCATCATTTTTTTTTAAATCACTGAATGAATTGTATATCCCTGCACTTGCTTGCCAGGTTCATTCCCATAAACTATTCTCAAACTATAACCATTCTATGTTTGTGTGAAAATGGGCTAGTTAGTATGGCCTATTTGATTTAAAAAAGAGTAAGAGTAATTACTGATAATATGCATTGAAAATACATCATTCAATCAGAAAAATTATAAAGACAACTCCAATTTTTATAAAACTACCATTTTGTTGAAATTCAAAAGTGATCCTCAGACAGGTCAGCTTGACTACTATTACAATACAAGTAGGATTATCATTATCCTTATTTTGTAGCCACTTCTAATTTGCTGATAGTTCTTGCGTTGGGTCTAAATTTATTGCTTTGTAAATAGTAGTGTATCTATACTAAAGAGTATATTTTTGCCTCAGACTATATATATACCACTTCATGATCATGACCTAGCCTGAGAAAGACTCCTCTCCCAATGGAAAAAAATTAAGGGGAAAAAATAAGCACTGTATTCTCATTCCCCATCTTTCACTTCCAATCTGCATCATATTCTGGTCCAGGGAGAGAGCATGTTGATGAAACATTTGCAAGCCAGGGAAAATGTTTCCAGGCCAATATATTCCAAAATGCATCTGCAAGGCCAAACGGGAATATATTATACAGCGTATACCAAGAGAAGTGTTCCCCAGATAGAAAGCAAAGGTTCCACACTTATTTATACCTAACACAGCTCTTAGGTCTTCATTCCTCTTTTGCTGAAGCTAATACATTTCCAAAATTCTGCAGTTATCACAAGAGTAAAGCAGGAAAATATGCTGTGCTTTCCACAGCCCTTCACAACCTCTCCTTGATAATAATAATGATGATGGACAGGAGTTTTATTTCTTGAAGAACAGTCACCATGTAAAACCAAATTATCAGATTTCAGGGCCAAAAAGAACATTTTGTGGGATGTAATAGTTATAAATCATTCCTCTCTAGAATAGTAGAAGTTGTGGCTTTTGGCAAAGAAATATATCAAATGTAGTTTAATATTGACTTTTTTCTTTATAAATGTGTTTCAGTCATAGAATCCAAATCTTAGTAAATCTGCATAGAATTTTAAAGCTGGCCACAGCTATAGTTTCCTCTTTACTTGATTGAGAAATATCAACAACAGTTTATTCAATTGATTTCCTTAATCTGACTCTCTGGTACAGAATTATATCAGGTAAGACTGTGGCTTCACAGCTAATAAGAAAATAAGCCTGTGTGTATTTAAAAGGAGAAAATGATCTATTAGAGGATGTAACTCTCCATAGACCCCCTGTGAAACCCTTTATTCAAGAAGAATTATTTGCATAGGGCATCATATTCAGTAATACATGACCCAGTCATTTTAGTGAGGATTTTTTGGACAGTGCTTAAAGACTTCAACTAAACAAACCTCACCAAAAACAATGACTGTCAACTGCATTATACCACCAGATTTTCTCACAAAATTCAAAGTAAAAAATCAAATATTACCAGAATGATGAAGTACAAATAAGAATTAACATTAACTTGTGATATAATGCAATGCCATCTATGATTGGCATGTGTTTAAAATTTTTTCATTCAGGGTAAAAATATTCAGAGTTGAAGTTAAATGGTACAGATTTTTAAAATTCTTTATCTTTTAAAATATTTAAAATAAAGCCGGGCGATGGTGGCGCACGCCTTTAATCCCAGCACCCGGGAGGCAAAGGCAGGCGGATCTCTGTGAGTTCGAGACCAGCCTGGTCTACAGAGTTAGTTCCAGGACAGGCTCCAAAGCCACAGAGAAACCCTGTCTCGAAAACCCCCCCAAAAAAATATTTAAAATAAAAACATGAGTTTGGTATTACTCTGTAGTTTAGTACCTTAAATTGTGGTTGTAAATCTATACAGTTTGTGGAGGCTACAAAAGGGCCATAAAACAGTGTGCTCAGTACCTCACTATTACTGTTTGACTCTTCTAAAAATTTCTCTCACCGCACCACTTTTAGCATATAGTTGTTGAAAAAAATCGTTTTTCCAGTTCTCTTTGCAGAATGTGTGAGAAATATAACAAGACACACGTAGAAGTTGTTTTTATCCCTCTCTGTTTCTTCTTCCCGTTTCTGGAGTGTGAATATGTTGGCCTATTTGACATCAGTTATTTCAAAAGAGAAAGGGCAAGACTGTTGTACAAAACAGTTCTCTCTGAAGTTTGACCTAAAGACAGAACTCATCTATCTCATATTTTGTATTTTACAAAGATAGCAAATTTTTATATGAAGACTTTTCTGCTTATACATTCATTTTCTCTGTCATTGGGTATTGTGAGGGTTATATTTATATTTTGTTTAACCAGTTCACACCTGGTGCAGAAGAAAATGCTTGGTTTTGTTTGTTGCAACAGGACAAAGGTGAAAGGATTCATATGTTGTTACAGACGATGTCAAAGGTCTGAGTAAAGGATTCAAGCTCCTGACAGTGACTGAGTTTAGTCTTGCCTCTAAACACCATAGCCTTCTAAAGGAATTAAGATCTCTTGAAACATAAGGCATTAAAAAAAGTGTATCGATAAGTGCTGCAGATGTTGGTCCTGGAATAATACCGTTTTAGTTTTGTTTTCTTACTATGTTAAGGTGGATCTCTTAGGTTTGTATAAAGCTCTTTGTGCCCATTTTTAGTGGACTGTGATAAAATTCTGAGTTCCCAATGCAATGTAACTCACTTTTCCTGCTGGTTTTCTGTGTATTTACAGTGGATAAAAAGTGGCTATGAGAATATATGGAGTTTCTCATTTTCAGAAAGGAAACTTACAGCACAATGTTAGCTGTATATCTCTGAAGTGTCGGACAATGAATCCTTCCCCACAGAGTATGTGAAATATATTGTTGGTGGGAACATCCTCTTCAAACTCACATTACTTGACTCTAGAGGGGTTCGCAGGTGTCCAGGGAGATGTCCCCAGCTGGTACCTTGGGCAACTGAGGAGAGGGAACCTGAAATGACCCTATCCTATACTGATGAATGTCTTACATATCACCTTAGAACCTTCATCTGGCGATGGATCGAGGTAGAGACAGAGACTCAATTTGGAGCAACGGTCTGAGCTCTTAAGGTCCAAATGAGGAGCAGAAGGAGGGAGAACATGAGCAAGGAAATCAGGACCACGAGGGATGCACCCACCCACTATGACAGTGGATCTGATTTATTGGGAGCCCACCAAGGCCAGCTCGTCTGGGACTGAATAAGCATGGATTGAAACTGGACTCTGAGCATGGCGGACAATGAAGGCTGATGAGAAGCCAAGGACAATGGCACAAGGTTTCGATCCTAATACATGAACTGGCTTTGTGGGAGCTTAGCCTGTTTAGACGCTCACCTTCCTGGACGTAGATAGAAGACCTTCGTCTTCCCGCAGGGCAGAGAATTTGAATGCTCTTCAGTATCGAAAGGGAGGGGGAATGGTGTGGGGGGAGGAGAAGAGGAGTGGGGATAGGGGGAGGGCAGTGGGGGGAGGGGGTAATATCTGGGAGGAGGGGAGGGAAATGGGAAACGGGGAGCAGGTGGAAATTTTAATAAAAAAATTAAAAAAAAAACTCATATTACAGTGAATTACTCAACTCAGACTATCTTGCTCAGAGATAGTTTTTAGGATGGAAGAATTGCTTAGTGGTTAAAGCATTTGCCTTATAAGCATGAGGACAAGAGTTCAGTTACATAGAATTCATGAAATACATAGCGTAGTGTGTATCATACTACAGCATTGAAAAAAAAAAGAGAGAAGCAAGAGATCCCTAGAGTATGTTGGTCAGACAAAATAACCATAATAATGGAATCTGAGTTCAAATGGAAAAAATGGCTGCAATGAATAGTACATAGTCATTGAAGAAGACACTCAATATCAACTTAAACAACTACATACAAATATGTAAAAATGTACACATATATTCAACTATACTGTACTCTTCCACATGAATACATACATATTCTACCTACATATAAACATGGCTATACATGATAAATCATAACATTCATGCACACACACACACACTTGAGAAGAATAAGAAACACAGCTGTTCTTAAAACTAGTTCCAATATACCTATCTAATTGTCATCATAACTATCTTTAAACAATATGGGAATGATAAAATTGACTTGAACACATCTATACAACCAAGTTAATCAATTTTAAAGTGTTTATTATTTTCAAATGTCAGACAGTGGCAATGACCCAGATATCACGAATCCAAGTCCCAGAGTAGTTTTTTATGTGTACTTTATTTATTATTTAGCTGCTTAATTTATTTTTAAATTTAGGCTACAATTACTTCATTTTCCCCTTTGCTTTTCTGCATCTAAGCCCAGTCATATACCTTTTCTTTCTCACTTTCAAATTCGATGTCTATTCTCTCATAATCATTGCTATAAGCAAATATGTGCGTGTATATACATAAGCATTTCTAAATATAATCTGTTCATTCTGTATAGTGTTACCTGGATGTACGTTTTCAGAGCTGACCATTTGGAACTGAAACACAAGTTATAGAGCTCATCCCTGGGGAAAACAAATTCTCTCACATTCACCATTCCTTAATTTTCTGTCATTCTTTATCTAGGGTTGGGGCCTTCTAGGATTTCCTCAGTACTTGTTAGAATGTATACTGTTGTTATCTCTTTTGGGTTCATGCTTAGATCACCATGTTTGTGAGAATTTATTTGAGGAACATCAGACACAATCTCACACCAAACTCCTTGATCATCTGGCTCTTAAAATCTTTCCTTCCAAACACTTCTGCAATACTGCTTGAGTCATAAATGCTACAGTTGTATTGCAGATGAAGCCACTGGGACTAGGACCCACAGCTCTGCCTTCTCATTGGTTGTGGGTTTTAATAATGGTTTCTGTTGCAAAGAGAATTTGTCCTGTTGAAAGGTTAAGATTGCATTTTCTGTAGGTATACACAGTTTTTACTTTAACCCAAAACTTCCTAGCTTTTCCTACCTCTTTATTATGACAATACTATTAATAATGACAACATTATTAATAATTGCTAGATAACAGTTGGTTAATTAAGATTCTTGTTGAAAATCATACATATATATATATATCATTATCTGTAAGCTAAATTTTGAATAAAGACATCATTTTGAAGAAAGTGAGATTTTCTGCAAATTATACTTAGTTCTATAAAGCCCAATATTTTAAATTTATTTATGCGTGTGTGTTTATATTTTTATTCATTTATTTGAGACAAGATCTCACTACATAGACACTGTTGGCCTGGAAAACTCTCTCTCTCTCTCTCTCTCTCTCTCTATATATATATATATATATATATATATATATATATATATATATAATCTCAAGTTGCCCTATGTTCTTCATGTGTCACTCTGACAGGCCTGAATCTTTTTGAGGAATACAATTACAGTTGACATCCACCTGAATGAGACATGACTCAGGTAAACTTGTGAATTAAATAAGTTGTTGATCACTATGGAACTTCATAATTCTTCAGTTCTAATGACGGTGCACAGTTGTCAACTCAGAAGAGGGTGAATCTTTTTAAAATTTCTGCTTCTTCCTCCCTACAGAATGTGTGCTTCTGAAATTTCCTTCCTTGATTATAGAATTTAACTGAATTTTGCACAGATTTAGAAATTTGACCCTGGCCAGTACTCCCACTTTGGCTCCTCTAGTTTTTGGAACAAAAAAACTAATTGGAAGCTTTTTAGTTAAATTGTCTTTGCCTCCATATGCTGTGCCTCTTTCTTATTGATAGCATGTGAGTATACACATAAAACTGTTAGTGTAGTGTTACCACAATAAAAGTAGTGGGAAAGAGGCATGGGCTGTGGTGTTTTAGAGTGCCTGAACATTACTAGATAAATTCAGTGGAAGCATCCATTCCTTCTCCTTGGAACCCTAGTATAAGTTCTTTTGTAAAATAAAAGTTCCTTTCTATAATAAAGGGTTCATTTTTTCATTGACATATGACATCTTTTTTATCTACCTCATTAACTGAAAAAAAGGTATTACCTCATCTTTATAATTACTGTCAAATAAATAAAAAACAAGAATTATTTACAGTAAGTTTTAATCCTACCCTTCTAAGTCCAAGTGTAACAAAAACATCTGCCAGAGATTAGAATTACAAAATATGTCAGAATAGTAAACTGCAGGAAAATAATAGTGTTGGACAGATCAACCTGGCATGATGTGATCTGCAAACAGTCCTCTTTAAAAAGAATCAAAAATTACCCAATGGAAATGCAATCTGATTTCAATTAAATCATTGCTTCAGTCTTTTAGAGGTATCGTCCTACTGTGGCCTTTCTTCTCTCCTTTCATATGCAGCAAGCAATCACTCTGGGCATTCACCTACAAGAAATGTGAAAAACAGCAATGCGTGAGTCTTGAAAAAGATAGACTAAAGATAGGTAGCCACAGTAGGAGTTAAGAGGAGTTGTAGAGATATGTGGAAGCTAAAAGTGGATCCTGGAAAAAGATGGATGGTGGAGTTTTCCAAAACACCTCCAAATTTACAATATAAGAAGAGTTAATAGCATCCCAGTGCAAGAACTATTAGCTCAGTCTTGTTACTGCAAAGCAGTAAATGCAACTAAATCATTGTTCTTTTGACATTTATTTAGGTAAATTGAAAAATAACAATACTAACTACAACCTAGGACTATCCGGTACTGTGAGGACACCTTTTAAATGAAAGGGTGTATTTCCTTCTATTGTATTTTGAATGTTACATTAAAACAGAATTTTTGATCCTTTTAAAAAAGTTGGTCTTTCTAGACTAGTATCGGACAAAAAGAAAGCTGGTAGTTTCTAGTACGGAATTGATTCAATTAAGAAACTGAACTATTGGCTTGAGAAAGCATGGGTTTGGACAGGTACAGACATGTAGGAAATCATGATATGACTTCACTGTGGTTTGAAAAACCTTATCTGAGAGAAACTGACATTTTCAATTTAAAAATCTCTCTTCCTCTTCCAAAACTCTATTTTTCTTTGAACAGAAAACTGCAATGAACAAAGTCATTGTATTTTGTATCAAATAAAAATAAAAAGGACAATGATGAGGTACTTAGATATTCAGTTTTAACCTTAGAGCAGTGTAATGAGAAGATCCTATTTTACTACTAGAATACACATTAAATACTATCTCACTATTTTAATTTTACTTATTTTTATTATTTCTATTATTATTCAAATTATAAGGTAATTACATAATCTCTTTTTCTTTTCTTTATCCAAATACTCCCATATCCTTGCTATCTTTCAAATTAACTAGTAATTTTTATTAATTGAAATTACATACCTATATGCATATAAATATATAGTCATAAATACTCAAATACAACTCACCTGGTATGGATAATGTTACTTGTATGTGTGTTTTAAGGTATGGAAACTGTGACTACAGAAATATAGGAAATATACTACCTTATGAATGGTAATTGATTAATGAGAGTTAAACACATTTTAAAATTGTCACTTTTTGGAAACTGTAATCGCGAATGGAAATCTGTATCTATTTTCTCTTTTGTCAGATTAAACTAAAAAAATGGGTTAAAACTCTTCAGACCATGGAAAAGATATTGGTGCCATTGATATATATATTTTTAAAGTAAGAAAGGGTATTATATATGGAAGAATTTTTATGAAGATGTTGATGTTCAGAATTGAGGAATAGAAGGTCCTTTGTTGTGGAGAAAGAAAAATGTATTGCGCGAGAAATAAAAAAAAAATTCTATCTTTTGGAAAATGTTGACTTCCATGATGTGTCTTCCCCTGTCTTTTATTCACACAGAAACTATTTAATCAGCAATTATTGAGATTTGTCATTGTACATTTGATGAGAAAAACTGAGGTAGATTACTAGGTGAGGAAAAGCATGACTCCTGACACCAAATGGTACAGAAGCAAACCTACTATTATTCTCAGTGGTTATGTTGGAAGACAGGTTGAGGGCGCTAGTTCTACCATTTTCACTTTCAAATTTTTCTGTCCCCAATATCTGTGAGTGGTATTACTATTATTTTATTTATTGTTTTTTCTGTTAAAATTTTCTGCAAATTTTAGCCAGATATTTTTCTTAGACTGGGTTTAAAATATAGTTCTTATCAAAAGGTAAATTTATGTAAATGAGAGCATCCAAGCTTTCCTCTGTGCTGAAACCCAGAGATATAAGAGACCACATAGCTCATGGAAAACAAATTTAAGGTTATTTTTTGTCCTACAAAGTAGGACAGAAAATCAATCAAATCTACAATTGAGAGTGTGGTAATTGTGACTTTCCACCTTTGTTTGAAGCAAAAGGAAGAGATTTACCTACTTAGTCATGTTCAGCTATAAATATTGTTCAAACGTTTGGCCCTCATAAAGTGTGAGTCACCTTATGAAATGTTTATTAGAGGGTGGAAATAGTACAGAGTGATTGGACTATAAATGTACATGGTAGATTCTTAACATCTATGAGAAGAGGAGCATATTATAAAAACGTGGGGATATAAAATAATTATTCAGTTATGAAAAAAGTAACCTATGTATTTTATCAGTATAGAAACCTGAGGTTTGAGGTTAGTCCACATTCAGTGACAAAGGAATCATGGGAAATTTCAGATCACCAACCAACATATTGATAACTCAAATGAACAAATTCAACCCCTATTTTCAAGACAAAAAAGCATAAGATTTTTTGGTTTTTAATTCATTTTTTTAATTTATAATGAACTGTTCATAAAATAGTTTGCTCAGTTCCTTGAATATGTTGCTCACAGACCTAAATATCTAACAAAACCCTCCAATAATTTTATAAGTGATAGGGATGAAAGCTGGCAAATTCTATACAACGTTAGGCCACAAATAAGGGAAGCATTTGCTTAAGGGAAGCATAAGCTTCAGAAATGCTTGACTGCTAATATTCTGCCCAAAATTGAAGGAATTACCTATTCAGAATGAAATATGACATTTAGAACAATGTTATGTCTTTACAAATTGCATGTATCAAAAATTAGATAAAACAGAAAATCTTTAACTTGTCATTAATAATGTTGCTGGCTAATTTTGTAATTTGACATAAACAAAACTTATTTAAGAGGAAGGAAACTTAATTCAAAAAAAATGCTCCTATGAGATTGGACTGTCAGTAAGGCTGTGTGGCATTTTTCTGATTAATTATTGATGTGAGATTGCCACTTTATGTGAGTGGAGCCACTCCTGGGCAGGTGGGTGCTGAAAGAAAACAGACTAAGTATGCTAGAATAGCAAGCCACTAAGAGATGTTCCCTCATGTTCTCTGCCTCACTTTTGGTCTTTGTCCTGATAATGATATCTTTATAACTGAAAAGGAAACTATATCCTTTCTTACCCAAGCTGCTTTCCATCATGGCTTTTACCTAATCAATAAAAACATAACTAAGACAGCAAGACATTTGTATTGTGTGCAGAAAGAAAGAAAATAAGAGAATTATCTGCCGTGTTTCTTAAATATTGTGATGCAAAGCAGTGCATTTTAAATCCATGTTAAAACTGCTTTGTTGTCAGGGGTTTCTGTCCTACCGGTTCCCGCAATCCTTAAGTCCCAAAGAAATCACACAGAGTTCTACATTAGTTATAAACTGATTGGCCCATTAGCTCAGGCTTCTTATTAACTCTTATAACTTATACTAGCCCATTATTCTTGTCTATGTTAGCCACATGACTTGGTACCTTATTTGACACATCCTGTTTCTTCTGTGGCTGGGTCAGGACTGCAGAGGAATGGGCTTTCCTCTTCCCAGAATTTTCCTGTTCTCATCTCCCTGCCTCTACTTCCTGCCTGGTTGTCCTGCCTATACTTTCTGCCTGGCTTCTGGACAATCAACATTTTATTAAAATATAATTGACAGGATACAAACCATTGTCCCACAGCACTGCTTGGCTTTAGAAAACTATGATAACACATACACATTATATGCTTTAACACATCAGAATCAGGAGTACAGAAAGATGACCATTTAAGTTAAACATATGGGAAAATATTACCCACAGAAGTCAGTTTTAAAAATTATTGACAACCTAGAGGAAAACAAGATGAGCTTTGTAGCTGTTTGAAGATTTTAAAATTTAAAACTGCAAACTTTGGGACTCAAATATAAAGCTTAAAAATCTTTATTTAATATCTTAGAAATTGTGTGTAGATATAACTAAAATTAATGATAAAATTATTTCAATTTTTTTATTTGATAAAATTATAACATTTATAGAAAAAATATTCTACTAGTTCCATTAAGCAATTGCTTCAGAAGAATATTTACCTATGATTTGTCTGGGTATCCCATTTAGAAATTTATAAAGAAATATATAAATAATAATTATAGTGATGTTAATATTATTAATTCACTAAACAATATTGTGTATCTTTTAAAGCCAAAATAATTCATAATAAAAATGTAGTATAAAAATCTGATTATTTTTATTTGTATGTAATGAATAATGCAGCCGCTACTGAAGATATTCAAGTATTGTTGGTTTTGTGGGTGTATATATTTGCAATTTTGTTGAATATGTACATGCCTGCATTAAAATATGCATGTGTGCATGTGTTGGTGTGGAATTATATTCAGGACTGTACATATATGTACAGGTAAATGTAGAGGCCAGAGGTCAGCATCAAGTAACTTTTTCTTCCTTCCTTCCTTGCTTCCCTGCTTCCTTCCTTCCTTCCTTCCTTCCTTCCTTCCTTCCTTCCTTCCTTCCTTCCTTCCTTCCTTCCTTCTTTCCTCTCTCTATAAGAGCGTGTCTTAGCTTTTGAATCTCAAATTCTGCCTGGCTGCTGGACAGCAAACCCCAGAGTACCCATATGTATCATATCCTAAGCACTGAGCTGTAGAGCTGAAATTTTACGCATGGTTTGTATACGGTTGAAGAGCAGGCACTTTATCAACTGAAACAGTCTTCTTGTCACTTAGCTTCTTTATATGGACATAGAAACTAAGTTTTCATATACAAATGTGAATCACATCTATCATATATGTATCACATACGAGTATATGCATACATATACATGTTATACACATATGTGTATAGCCATGCGTGTACATGTTATTCTATGGCATACAAGTGTGTATATGCAGGTATATACATGCCATAAAAGACATGCATGTTTCTACATATATAAATATGCATATACACATGACATGTGTATATACATGAGTATATGCATGTTCCAGTATTTGTAAAATTTTAAAACTTGAAAAGTATTAAGCACAAATTTTTAAAATCTCTTTAGCATTCCAATTCAACTTCATGTTTGTCAAAATTTCTTTTCTGTCTGACAAAAGATATTACAGAACTGGTATTGTGGAAAGTGATTAAAGAAAACTTTCCCTCACTCAAATTATCTTTCTTGCTCTAACACATTCACATGCATCTACAATTTATTCTTATATGTACATGTATTCTTAAATATAATATGAATATTCCTATATATGCACATGTATATCATATATAGAAGGCATATACCTGCAGTTACCAGTGCAATATATCTGTCACACACACATGTACATGTATGTCATATATATCATGTACATGATGGCAGGTATACACATTCCATAGAATAACATGTATATACATGGGTAAATAAATATGTATCATATGCAAAACATACATATGTATACATATTTACTTCATAAATAATATGCACATGTATGCATATACATATATCATATATAGTATTGTGATGCCTATATATATTCACACATGTATGCATTTGCATATACCCTTACTTATGTCCAATATAATTAGTATATGCATGCATATACACATAGGTATGTCATAATTATAGCATTCATATATCTGCAAATGCTTGTATGTATGATATATGCATAGCATGGAAATGAAACTTGTAGGAAGCAGAACAACAGGAAGGATACAAAAGATATAAAGGTGGAATTGATGAATTTAATCAAAAGAAAATGATATACAGTAATTAAAATGTAATTGAAGAACTGGTGTGGTAGCTTCAGAAGTATTTTGCTTTCCTAACAAGCTTGGACATTGAAGTTTCCTCCCCAGAGCACAGTAAAAAAAAAAAAAAACAAAATAAAAAATAGGCAGGCATGGTTAGGTACATTCTTGACACAGTAAGTAGCCATTAGCAAACATCTACTTACTCCAAAGGGAACTGAGTACAGACTACTTGAAGAATACCACTAAAGTTCGACTTTAAGAATAGATGAGCTTATTGGAGTTCCTTACAGGATATCTGTGGCACGACAGTCGCATCACTTAAAGCATATCCCAGCAGACTTCATAATATGTGAACACTAAATGTCTGGAGTTCTGTGCACTTCCAGGCAGTTAGCCAGGTCCAGGAGTTTCCTCTCTTGACTTCTTATATAACCTTGGGAGAAGGACATGTTGTACGTGTTGTAATTTTCAGGGACATCCTGAGATGTTTGAGCTGTTTCCCTCCTGAGTCTTAAGGAGACACCCTTTCTAATTTTCATAGACTTAAAGGACTTTCTGTCCAAGATCTTTCAATTTTGGGTAAATTGTTTTGTAATTCCTATACTTGTAATATCAGTCTTAAGACTATGGAGACAGGAAGACCACTTGAACTAGCAGATCAGCCAGCCAAACATAACCTAAGAATTTAAGACAATATAAAACCCTGTCTCAGAAACATAAATGATGCCTTCTGAAGAGTTGCACTAGAGGTTATCCTATGGCCTCCACATGTATGCACATGCTCATGAAAGTACTCCCACACATACATGTGATTATGTGCACACACATACACATAAACACACATACATATGAACAAGATATTATAAACCCATTATTTTATACATTTATTAAAAGAATATAGATACTTAATGGGTCATGAACATTAACTAGATTTTTTATTCTGTTCAGCACCTTTGGAGTAATCTTATATGCCTTACATTAAAGTCTTGTGAAAATTGTTGTCTTAATAATCATTTTTGTACACACTTTTTTTTTTTTTTGGTTTTTCGAGACAGGGTTTCTTTGTGGTTTTGGAGCCTGTCCTGGAACTAGCTCTTGTAGACCAGGCTGGTCTCGAACTCACAGAGATCCGCCTGCCTCTGCCTCCTGAGTGCTGGGATTAAATGCATGCGCCACCACCGCCCGGCTTCACACATATTTTTTCAACATAAAAGAAATTACTGATAAAATAATTTTGATCATGATATAAAACACTATTTTAAGTAGTCTGTTACATAGAAATTTTAATTTCAATGGAATGTCAGCTCCCCATTGATAGACATTTAAAATAATATTATAATACAATTAAAAAATGTTGCTTATTTGTTTTGCCCTTGATCATGGTTGAAGTCACTGTTGAAATTAAGGCCATGAAAAGAAATGATATGAACAACAGGAAAATACCAGTTCTCAAAATGTGGGTGCTAAAATGCAGGTGACAATATCTTCACGTATGTAAAAACACTCATGAAACTCGAAGGTAAATTTTAATACAAATGTTCAATACAATCCTGGCTGTTCACAGAGAAAGCCTGAAGACACTGCTTACTTGGAACAATAGAGAGTAAGGTGTCTTGTAGTGTTTATGTTATTATTTTCACTATTATTACTATCAGTTAAACCTGTCCCAGAAACCTACTTCGTTGCTTGTGTCCCAGGAGGTGAATAAGAAAATAGATTATGTGCTGGTAACTGATTCTCAATAGTGATAATAAAGATTAAGATTGGGACAGAAAATGACTTCATATAATTCTATAATGAACTTACAGCAGGGAAACTTAAAATGAAATTAAACAAAATGATCTTGCAAAAAAAAGTTTGGCAGGAAATAAATCCATATTGTCAAATACCTTTTGTAATAGTCCAACTATTTTAAACTTTGGATTTAATACTGCCAAAAATTGAGGAGCCAGAAGATAAGGTATTGTCACTACAAGAAGAAATCATAAAACCAAAGCAATGTAAATACCTGTGTAAGGTAGCTGCTGTGAAATCAGCAGGCTGCTTTCATTTGGTGGAAAGGGAGATAGGAACAGACGGGAGACATTTTCTTTCTGTGTAGTCATATTGCTGTTTTCAAATGCACTTATATGGTTTACACATCTATTTTGACAGTTTTTTCCCTTAGATTTTTTTTTATTTTAATGTAGCTTTATAAATGGTCATTGAAGAAGGCGCTTTAGCTTCTGAACACTAGGGGGCGCCCTCATTGCACATAACGCTTCGCAGCCTGCATGACAAAGATCACTGGGAGAGCAGGGACATGGATTTTACTTTGGGATCATTTAGTTCATTTGCTTTTGTTAATATTTCTCTCCACTGAATTAAGGATTTGGTACCACTTCCTTCTTTATCCTGAGATGTGGAGCTCCCCTTTCTGAAAGCTCTTATTAGTTGACCTCTTGGAAGGAAAGGAAGAAGCATTATGAACTGTTTTGACTCAAGTTTTGACTCTTTTCAAGAGACAAAAATCATCACAAAAACATTACATTATTTTAAAATTCAAACATTATTATAAATTATTTTAAGATTCACATAGTTACTTATATATTTTCATCAATTTAAAACATTTTCAAGATTTTTTTAACACTAGGACAACTTTTAAAACAGTATACTTCACAGCAAAATATATATACTGTTATCATTGCTAGTTTAAAATATATTTGTCAATGCTGTCCCATGTGAAAAACATACCGCTGTGGTTGTGTTAATATATCACAGTGTTTTAAACATTCAGAGTATTTCCATTTCATTCAAATTTTATAATATGATTACCTTTATAAGAAACAGCTATTATCTTATGCTCTATTATTTTATGAGAGATTTTTTAATAAATGACAAGATAAGCAATGGAAATTTACATGAAAAATATTTTCTCTATAAATTAATGTTTATAAATGTACCTCACTTTTTTTTTTGTTTGGGGTTGTTTGTATTTGTTTTGTTTTTCAAGACAGGATTTCTCTGTAGCACTGTAACCTGTCCTGGAAATTGCCTCTCTTGTAGACCAGGCTGGCTTCGAACTCACAGAGATCTGACGACTGCCTTTGCCTGCTGAGTGTTGGGATTAAAGGGATTCACCACCACCGCGCCCAGCACTTAATTTATTATATATGATATAATAATTTATTATATATGATATAATAATTTATTATATATGATATAATAATTTATTATATATGAAATATATCATATACAAGCAATAAAGCTGAGAGATTGACTGACTTTGATAAATAGTATATGTAATATAGCAATGTCACTTCATATAGAGTGACATTAGGCTTAGGCAATATCTGGAAGACATTTGACTGTAAAATGGGGAAACACAGTGTGGGTTTTATAGATTAACATTTGGGTTACCTATGGTTTTTAATTATCTGGAAGCTATTTTCCAGATGTATAATATGGAGAAAATGGAAACAATGAAAACAAGTTTTGATTAAAAAGTTTGTTAATTGCATTATATAAAACAATTCATTGATACCATGTGAATGGATATTTTTAGAGAAATGGATGAATTTTATGTGTTTCTTGAGATTCTGCTTTGAACTTCTAAAATGGTTTCTCATTCATTATTGAATTAACATCTTTGATATATCTTCACTTTATATTTGTGCTACAGTCATGACTTTACCATCGCTTGACCATTATTCTTCATGAAATTTATGATCTAGATTAATGGATAAGTCTTCTAGCTACCAAATACAGGTTGAATACCACTAACATGAAATATTAAAATTAAAATGTTGTAATAAAGTTCTAATCCATACATTCTTTGAATATATTAAAATAAATATTAGTTTCAAGTAGATGGCTTTTAAATTAGCCATTATCTTGATTCAGTCCTGGCTTTTCTGAAAAGACCTTTACATGCAAGTTCTAATAAAGTTCCACAATCAATTTCAGAGTCATTCATTGCATACTATTTAATAATTTTGAGTAAAATTGATATAACAAATATAATTTTATGTTTATCCTACCATCCTGTAGTCACACATGTGAATATAAATTTTTTGGTGCAGTCCAGGTATAAACATTTTTTCCCTGACATTCTCAAACTTGCCTTATTCAGAACATAATTATAATTTATTATATGAACTCAATTATGTAAGTGTGTTTATAAGGAGAGACCAGCAGTTTGAGGATGTTGTATGCGAGTATAAAAGGGCTTATTCTCCCTGGGGATAGTCCACATTTTTAAGCCATTTCAAAATTGCAGCTTCAAAGAAATATTACTTTTTTCAAGCTGAGCAATTCTTAGGCCTTAGTAAATGACAGCTTGAACTTCTGAAGTCAGACCCATGTGGCCAGTGTCTTCTGGATAAACAACATGAAGTTGCTGGCCAGCCATGCAGTTGTCCACAACAAAAAATCTTTAACAAGCTCAAAAGTACTATTGATCATTTAAAATATTACTGTTAATACAACTTTATGAAAAATATTCCATTACATGTACAGAAGGTGATGAGAATAATTGAACTTTTAGCTACATCTATCTGTCATCTATACGTCTAGCTACCTTTTATCTACTTGTTAGTCATCTACCACTTATTTCAGATATGAATGTTTTCATGAGAGTGTGTGTGTGTGAGTGTGTGTGTGTGTGTGTGTGTGTGTGAGAGAGAGAGAGAGAGAGAGAGAGAGAGAATGTGAATGTGCACTTACAGGGAGTATTATGTGACTGTAGAAAAGCTGCACTATAGAAGTCTTGGATGATAGTTAGGGTAAAGGTGTTAGATTTATATGAAACTTTAATTCTCACGATGGCATAATTTTGTTCCTTAAATTTAGGTTAACTAAGCTGTGTCTTCAAACTTTGTCTCCATTGGGAAAAAAAGTAGTTGTCTTTTAAGTTTGGAGACTCAAATGGACCCATCCCTAGAAGATTGATTTAGAATTTTTAGGAACCACTTACTAAGACATTTAAATGAGATGGAATGACATCAAGAAGCCACACTTGTAGAATCACAGAGATACCTGGTTAGTTGTGAGTTGTATGTGAATACCCTACAGATACTTGTACTAAATCTTTTTTTAAATATATATATATAGTTCAAAAGTGAGGTTTATATTAACTTTATAGGCTAATCTTGACAACCAACTATACAATATTTACAATCACTATGAAAGTAAACAACTGACCTTTGTCTATGAAGGAATTTCTAAATTAGGAAAATTGAAATGGGAAGACCCACTATAATTGTGGATCACAATATTTCGCAGTCCGAGTTCCTAGACTGAATAAAAAGAAAAGGAATGGAGCATCAACATTTATCTATCTCTGCTTCCGGCCTGCAGATGTCATTTGGTCTGCTGTCTACAGAGGCCTTTAATTTCTTTCCATGATCAGCTGTACTCTCCAAATAACAGCCAGGATAAAACCTTCCTTTCTCATGTTTCTTTGATCAGGCACAACTCTAAAATAAATAGCTGTTATAATCGTGTTTGAGTGGTCAAGGTGTCAGGCAGATAAAGTATCACTGGTTTAACGTTTGACACTATTGCTAAGAAGGTACAACCAGGGGTTTATAGGTCTGAGGACAGTTTGGTTATGTGGGATGTACAAGGTAGACTGAGCTTCACAGTCAGAGCCTATCTCAAAACAACAACAAAATGATTCAAACAAATGATGTCAGTAGCAAAATGACATTTGTTAGAGAAGAAACACTTTCTATTCTTAATATAAGTAATTCCAAGTTAAACCAATTCTAGTTTGTGATCCATCCCCAGGCCTCTTCTTCACTTTCCTTGGTATTATTCTGAAGGAACAGAGACAGCCTAATGAGGTTTGCCTAAGGAGGACGTGTAAGAGTCAGAGGTAATCCATCCATAATCCTCAAGCCTGGAGGAGAACATGACTGATGGAGAAGAGGAGGATCAGGTTTGTAAATTTACATTTATTAATTATACCTAAAATTCCTGAGGATGTATTTTCATTATCTCCCAGGATCCCCCAAAGGGCAGATTTTATTCAAGTCACAAGAAAGTCTGTCCTTTGAATTTGAGAAGACACTGAAGAAAATAACAGGTTGTTTGCTCATATCTCATGTATCATTTGATATCTTCCCACTTATCTTTTAGAAATAAGAGGAGCAGATGACACAGTATTTAAGAAAAGCAATGGCAAAGTAGGATGAAACTCAGAGCACAAAGTTTGTTTTACTAAATGAAGCTATCAAGTTTGAGGCGGAGAAAGACTTATGGTTTATTGTTATTTTTCATTTATCTTTTTGTCAATAAACTGAGTATAAAATTTCTGCTGCTGATGGAATTTTTATATATTACTCTTCCATGAAACTGTGAAATTTTAATACCAGTAACAAGGGGAGTTGGGATTTTACCAGCTTCCCTAGGTTTGTTTTAATCCTTTCCTTCATAGGATATTTCATCTGAAGCTTATGTTATGAAAGCTTAAGACATTCTTCCTTAAATCTATACTTACTTACTCCCTTCTGACTCAACACCTTTTTCCTTAAACTTAAAAATTAGTACTTCAGTCAAATTATTTTATCTCTTCTCCCCATGGCACACTTTTAATACATTCAATCCATTCCTTATTCACTTGTTCACTTTATTTATGGAGCACTTAACTTATGGAGAAGCTATCCTTGAAGGTGGGCACAAGTTGGGCATACTAAGTAGATACTTCTCTTCCCTGAGGCTTGAGCATTTTGTTAAAACAATCAGACTGAGTCCCAACAACATCCCTGGCATTGTAATAGACATCAGCAGCATTCAGAAGCATATTCCAGACACAAGAATAGAGTCCTTTCTTTGTATTTGAGAAGAGGCTGGAGGAAAACAGTTGTTTTTCAGAAGATTCAACATGGATCCAAACCTCATGGAATTTAAATTTAAGAGAAATAGTGGAGCATAGTGGGAAAATCATGATCCTGACATAAAGTTTCAGATTTGCAATCATGAATTCTGTGAATTTCTAGAAGAGTATATATTAATTAAAAAAGTCTTTTCAAGCTTACAAGTAAATTAAATATGACAAGGATATTCTTAAATGATATTGCAGGGCCAATATTGGCAATAATTTTCAAAGGAATGCATTTAATTGAGCCTGTAATTAATTACTTACTAAGGTTTCAGATCCAACATTAACTTGTAGATTTTTTTATTTATATACATACAAATAACTTCTCTCTAGTAAAGCAAAAAGAACTATGAAATTTTGATGTGGTGTATAAATCAGTCTTGTGTGTTTCCAGAAATCTTCCTCTGGCATTGTTTATGCATTCTAAGTTCAAAATGTTCTCTAATCTATTCCAAATATCTCACCTTTCTTTTAATTAAATAAAGTGATCGAAGATTCTTTCAGAGATATTTGATTTTTAATTGTCTAACAAGTTTAATTTCTCTTTGAAATTTGAAGAATCTAGTGAGCCCATTCCTTAGGAGAAAACATAGATTCCAGCTACTATGATCCATTACCTAATTTTTGCACTTTTACAGTGAAAGCATTTTATGCCTACTTGGCTAACAGTTGTTTTGTTTATATTTTTTAACCAAATGATCATTAAGTGATGGAGGAGTTACTTTCATTTAATAAAGAAACTGCCTTGGCCCATTTATAGGCCAGCCCTTAGGTGGGTGGAGTAAACAGACAGAATGCTGGGAGAAAGAAGCCGAGTGAGGGGTCGCCATGATTCTCTCACTCCAGACAGACGCAGGTTAAGATCTTTCCTGGTAAGCCAGCTCGTGGTGCTACACAGAATATTAGAAATGGGTTAAATCAATATGTAAGAGCTAGTCAATAAGAGGCTGGAGCTAATGGGCCAGGCAATGATTAAAAGAATACAGTTTCCATGTAATTATTTTGGGGCATAAGCCATGCGGGCGGCCAGGTGCCGGGGCCGCAGCCCTGCTGCTCATATTACAACAGAGTGGCGCCCAGCGTGGTAATGAACTCCACATAAAACCTGAGAGGGCTTAAAAAGGAGAGAGAGAGAATTTAAGACAGCTTTTTGCTGTTTGTGGGTTGTGTGCCGCAAAGAAATTGTCCTGACTCAGCAACAGGAAAAAACTTGCTGTTTTAAAATGCCGGCTTTCTGGGCTGTGCCGCCATTACGATCTCTGTCTGGCTCCTGCAGGAGACAGAGTTTTTGAATGGAGCATTTGGAGTAAAGTGCTATGGCTTGCTTGATGGCAATGTGGACTGCTGTGTGTCTGGAACTGCATGTGTCTCAGGGGCACCAAATGGCTCTGAGGCAGGAGCGGCTCAGCTCCACCATGCTGAACTGTGCTGGTCTCAGGCAGGAACTACCGTAATTACCATAATAACAGTGCAGTTAAGGTTTCCACTGGGCAGGACACAGGTGGTACCGTACTATCTGTATATGGTGCAACTTAAGTTTTTAAGAAGTGCTTAACATTTTAAGAAATGCTCCTGGATAGTAAAAAAATTACAGATTCACAATAGAACTGATTCACACACTGTTGGATAAATGTACGTAGGCTTGAGAGAGAAAATATATATATATATATATATATATATATATAAAGAATAAAGTTAATGTCTTAAAAAAAGGGTAAAGTCTTTAAAGAGACAGAGTACAGATAGTTATAGATTAAAAGAAATAAAGAAAAATAAGCCACATAAAAATGGAAAATTCACAGAGAGTCTGGATTCTTTGTATTATTGTGTTTTCTTTGAAATTTTTGACTGTAAAGGAGCTAAGTACAGAGAGACATTTCATTATATGGGCTGCCAAGCTAAACCAGAATGGATATAAGGGTATTATGATTTCAGAATATGGGTCTAAGGATATGATGCTTTGGAGAGGGTCTTCTTTTGTTTTCACAGAGGATGAGACTCTGTGGATTGCGTCTATCCCAATATGGTATGATAGACCACACCCTCCTGAAAGGTTGCTGTGAACACCTTCAGAAAATTGCTTCACTCAACTGCCAACCGAGATGACCCTGACACACAGGTTACACCATGAAAGATCTGAATACAGCGCCCCCATTCAGCAGGAAGCAGTTTGGAGAAAAAAACTGTGCCCATGTTCCCAAATATGGTTTATAAATGTTCTTTTACATTTAAAGGGGGATAGGATATAGATATAAATAATTTGCATTGGTCTGGATTATAAGGTCAATTTTGTTATGTGTATATGTATATCTGATCTTGATTAAGGTATTGTGATTGTGTAGTTCATTTAAAAATGTAATGTATAATTAGGAAATATAGGTTGCTAATGGATAATCATCGATAATAGTAAAGCTTGTAGTCGTGCTAGTTAGATTTTCTAGATGAGCATACATATATTTCAGTTAGATAGGCATTCTTCATATCTTTCAAATGCTGCAGAATATGGCATTTAAGTGTTTTAATAATTTAGGGCTTTTTATGACAATGAGACACATCTGCTCCTGACAGCACCAATCTACTTCAAGAGGAAGATGGGCACCGAAGAGGCTCCTTAAGGAGTTTGATAGCCATTTGGGCAAGAAACTGCTCTTGCCTGGACTGTTGCATAAACTGGACACAGAGAACCCACAGAAAGAGGACTGCTGAACTTGCCTAAAGGTGAGATGGTTTTTCGGGGTTCCTGACTCATAAAAGAGTCTGTGAGACATTCTGCAGGACACAGCAAAAAGTGACTGAACTGTCTTTGGAATTTCCTACTTGATGAAAATGTCTGCTGGATACTATGGGCCTGAAGGCTGAAGATGGATGCCCCAACGGTACAGAGGAACTTTGAGTGACTGTCCAGGCAGCAAGATGTCTCTGTCATTTCTAGAGTTTTCTTATTTTTGTTTACTTAGGTAATATTATATCCTTCTGGAGTCTTTGATGGAGTTGAAGAATGGTTAGTTATAGTTACAGTTTTCCTTAGTTATGATAAAAGATAAAATAGATATAAATATTGTAATTGTAATTCTTGCTTGATAACTGTTTTGCTATATGTAATCTTACTATGTTAAAGTGAAAGCCTTTCTTTTTTGTTTAAACAAAAAAAGGGGAAATGATGGAGGAGTTACTTTCATTTAATAAAGAAACTGCCTTGGCCCATTTATAGGCCAGCCCTTAGGTGGGTGGAGTAAACAGAATGCTGGGAGAAAGAAGCCGAGTGAGGAAGTCGCCATGATTCTCTCACTCCAGACAGACGCAGGTTACGATCTTTCCTGGTAAGCCAGCTCGTGGTGCTACACAGAATATTAGAAATGGGTTAGAGCAATATGTAAGAGCTAGCCAATAAGAGGCTAGAGCTAATGGCCAAGCAGTGTTTAAAAGAATACAGTTTCCGTGTAATTATTTTGGGTAAAGCCATGCGGATGGCTGGGTGCCTGAGACGCAGTCCTGCCGCTCTTATTACAACAATTAAGTATGGTTGCTAATATAGTATATATACTTTTATTTCATACTCTTCTAAATGAAATTATTAGGTTAAATTATTTATATAAGTTCATAATTTAAATTTATATTTAAATTAGTAAATACTACAAAATTTCTTTATAAAACAACAGTGGTTCATTTACACTCAGCCAGTATGTGTTAATTATTCTTCATATTACTAAAAATATTTATATTTGTTTGTCAATATTATATCTTAGTATATTATCAGCACTTTGATATCTACCTTCTTAGCAAAACTTTAGATGAAAGTTTGTTTATACGTAAACAGTATGCTCTGCCAATACAATATCTCAATAATATATTTATCATGAATAACTAAAAATTGGTGTCCTGTTCCTGCCTCTCCCACCCCAAGACTTTAGAACCTAACATGAAATCTTTCTATATGTGATGAGTTTGAATATATTAGATCTTCACATAAATGGTAGGTTGTAGTATGCATCACCTCTCTGTCTGGTTCATTTCATCTAGTATCATATAATCTAAAGATATTCACAAGTAACAGGATCCTTTTTATCTAATGAAATATTTTAATATATATGTGTATACATAATTCAATAGAATGTATCTTTCTATGAACATCTGATTGCTTCCAAACCTTGGCTTCTCTAGATAAATTAATGCAGATATTTAGTTGATATAATTCCTGAATGTACATTCAAAAGCGGTAGTGTATGACCATACTCTTTGATTGATGTGGGATTCCCCTCTGTATGCTGTGAATATGATAGGTTAATGAGTAAAGGATCTGCCTTGGCCTGGGATAGAGCAGGGAAGAGCAAGACAGGGAAAACTAAACTGAATGCTGAAAAAGGTAGGCAGAGTTCAGAGAAGCTAGGGAGCTGCCACCGGGGACAGATATGTTGGAACCTTGCCGGTAGGCCACAAGCTTCATGGTCAAATATAAATTAATGGAGATGGGTTAGATTAAGAATTAAGAGTTAGCCAATAAGGCTCATGGGACAAACAGTGATTTAATTAATACAGTTTCTGTATGGTTATTTCAGGTTTATTATAGGTTTCCTGCTATATTCAATCATATTCCTTTTGTAACTGTTGAGGAATAGCTATGCAGTGTTCAATAGTGGTTTCTACAACCTATAATTCCCCAGATATCATTACATAAGTTTCACTTTTTTCTCCACATTCATTAGCTCCTATTAGTTTCTTTATTTTATCAAGAGTACTAATATGATATTTATCTATTTATTTTAATTTTGATTTCCTAAAATGGTAACGTTAAAAGAATTTTCATATGTCTTTTGCTCATTTCCACTTTGAATTTTCAGAAATATTTACTCAATTTTTTGCTAACTTTTACATGATATGATATGATATCTGTCTTTTCTAAAACTATTTGATATCTCTCTATGTGATATCTGTCTTTTCTAAAACTATTTTATATAAAGATTAATTTTAAGTTATGTATGTTCATGTCTGTGTGATTCTATGTGCATGTGTGTGCAGGTGTTCACAGATAACAGAAAGCTTAAGTTGCCCTAGAACTGTACCTACAGGAAGCTACCTGATGCTCACAGTGAGTACTTGGAACTAATTTATGTCTTCTGTAAGAGTAATACTCTCTCTTAACATCAAAGCTACCACTCCAACCCCTCATTTCAAAGTTCACTATTATCTGTTTATTGAATTTTAGTGCTACCAAGAGTGAATGTCAAGTGAGGTCCCAGGACAATGTGACAATTCTCCTGTTGGCACCTGAACAGTCTTGCCTTTGTCACAGGAATTTGGTGATAAGACAAGTTAGCAGTTGGAAAAAAATGATTTAAGTGGACATATATAATCAAGGGGTGAGTCTGTGTTCTTCGAGTGAGCTGGAATCTCTAAGATTTAGAATAACAATCTTGGTTGCAAACTTTCTTTATATAGAAAATTATTAATAAGAGAAAAATAAGAAATTTCATGGTAGGTAGAGACTTAGAAAGAGTAGAAACTGCTCATTTTTTATGTATTTATTTGGAATTTTGTATTATGGTGACAGCTCTATAGGGCGAAACTTCAAAACTATGATGCTAATAGTATTTAGATGTCATTGTAATACAACCAAGATTTCTTGGTAGTTATCTTTCTTGATCATATGAATCCAAGTTACTAAAGCCAGGTTTTTCCTTTCATTATTTTCTGTGGTCAAATGACAAGGTGCTATCATATACCTGTCCTGTTTCATCATCTTTCAGTCACTATGAAGTTATCATTTGTCCCGTGCTATGCAGCTGCTTCAGCAAACAACATAAGATCTCAAATAGTCAGAGTAATTTTCAATAAAAACAAAGCTTTCACATAACATTTTAAAATATATTTGGAAACTTATAGAAAATAACACATTATAATTTGGACATAAAAACAATATGTAGACCTATGGAACAGTAGAAAACCTAGAAATGCACATATGAATATACATTCAAGAAGAATATATATAGTATCAAAATGATAGTATCTTCAATTGATGATATTTGGAATTGGTATATCTACAAGGGAAAGAGTAAATTAATAAGATCTTTAACATACACACACTTAAAAATAAGCAGTTAAATAAATATTTCATATTGAGTTAAATTGTTAACTCAGGAACACCAAACATCTTGACACTTGTGAAGAGTAGTTATGAGAAACTTAATGAAAATTATTTTAAAAGAAGTCTTCAAAGATGTGATGCTAGCAAATATTTCCCAAATACAGCACTCAAATGGGATAGGCAGTTTAATTTGAACAGCATTGATGTATATCTTTTTCTGTAAGTCCAAAATGTCCTTATACTGTCCTGGCTGGGACTAGAAATGCCCAAAATTTCTGGAGCTCTTACAGTAGTTTTGTTCTTAAATTATTTTAGTGTTACTTATTAACAGGGGGAAATGCTGAGAACAGAAATTGGAAAACCAGCCACATATAATAGGGTCACAAAGCAAGAGGTACAAGTATGAACCCCATATAAAATGTAGAATACCAGAAGCAATCTCCAGTTCTTTTGTTCTTTTTTTCTGCTAAATGAGATATTTACCTAAGGTTTTTCAAGGCCACATGTCAGAAACCAAGTGAGGCATGGGCATCTTGTTGGGACAACTGGAGTAGTTGACTCACTGTTTCTTCCATGCACTTACTCTCTGCCTTAAATCCTCCAAGGAGCCTGAAGGCTAAGAACTCCATGGTACTTTGCTTCCTGGGATGCTCCTGCCATACAGAATCTTTGTGTGTCCACTCCTCCACCTCCATATCCTCCTCTTTTTTTTCCTCTTTCTTCCGTAACTTCTTCCATCGCTCTTAAATTTGTATAAAAATAATAATGATAATGATACATAATAATTCTAGAAGTTGAACTCTAACAAGCTTAAATTCTGTAGAGCAAGTAACATACTTTATAGGCAAATAAACATGTTAAAGACAATCTACACAACAGGGGAGTACAAGTACCAGCCATATTTCTTTTTTTTAATTTTTATTTATTTGTTTATTAAAAATTTCCACCTCCTCCCATTTCCTTCCCACTCCCCCCACTCCTTCTCCCTCTCCAGTCCTAAGAGTAGTCAGGGTTTCCTGTCCTGTGGAAAATCCACGGTCCTCCCCCCTCCATCCAGGTCTAGAAAGGTGAGCATCCAAACAGACTAGACTCCCACAAGTCCAGTCCATGCAGTGGAATCAAAACTCAGTGCCATTGTCCTTGGCTTCTCAGTCAGCCCTCATTGTCAGCCATATTCAGAGAGTCCAGGTTGATCAGATGTTCCATCAATCCCAGTCCAGCTGGTCTTGAGGAGCTTCCATTAGACCCGCCCCACTGTCTCAGTGGGTGGGTGCACCCCTCGTGGTCCTGACTTTCTTTCTCATGTTCTCCCTCCTTCTCCTCCTCATTTGGACCTTGGGAGCTCAGTCCAGTGCTCCAATGTGGGTCTCTGTCTCTATCTCCATCCATCGCAGGATGAAGGTTCTATGGTGATATGCAAGATATTCATCAGTTTGGCTATAGGATAAGGCCAGTATAGGAACCCTCTCCTCTGCTGCCCATGGAACTAGTTGGGGAAATCCCCTTGGACACCTTGGAACCCCTCTAGAGCCAAGACTCTAGCCAATCCTAAAATGGCCCCCTTGGTTAGGATAACTTCTTCCCTGCTCCCATATACACCCTTCCTCCATCTCAATTATCCCATTCCCCCAAGCTCTCCCCAATCCTCCCCTTCTCCCTTCTCTTTCCCTATCTCCCCCCAATCCACCCCACCACCCTGCTCCCAAAGTTTGTCCGATGATCTTGTCAACTTCCACTATCCAGGAAGATAACTATATGTTTTTCTTTGGGTTCACCTTCTTATTTAGCTTCTCTAGGATCATGAACTATAGGCTCAATGTCCTTTGTTTATGGCTAGAATCCGCTTATGAGTGAGTACATTCCATATTTCTCTTTTTGGGTCTGGGTTATCTCACTCAGTAAAGTGTTTTCTATTTCCATCCATTTGCATGCATGCAAAGTTCAAGATATCATTGTTTTTTTATCACTGAGTAGAGCTCTAAAGTATATATTTGCCACACCTTCTTTATCCATTCTTTTATTGAGGGGCACCTAGGTTGTTTCCAGGTTCTGGCTATTACAAATGGTGCTGCTATGAACATAGTTGAACAAATGCTTTTGTAATATGATTGGGCATCTCTTGGGTATATTCCCAAGAGTGGTATTGCTGGATTCTGAGGCTGGTTGACTCCCAGTTTCCTGAGAAACCACTACACTTATTTCCAAAGTGGTTGCACAAGTTTGCATTCCCACCAACAATGGATGAGTGTTCCCCTTACTCCAGAACCTCTCCAGCAAAGGCTATCTTTGGCGGTTTTGATTTTAGCCATTCTGACAAGTGTAAGATGGTATCTCAAAGTTGTTTTGATTTGCATTTCCCTGATCGCTAAGGAGGGGTTGAGCACCACCTTAAGTGTCTTTTGGCCATTTGAACTTCTTCTGTTGAGAATTCTCTGCTCAGATCAGTACCCCATTTTTTAATTGGGTTAGAGTTTTACTCTCTAGTTTCTTGAGTTCTTTATATATTTTGGAGATCAGACCTATGTCTGATGCGGGGTTGGTGAAGATCTTCTCCCATTCAGTAGGTTGCCTTTTTGTCTTAAAGACGGTGTCCTTTGCATTACAGAAGCTTCTCAGTTTCAGGAGGTCTCATTCATTCATTGTTACTCTTGTTGTCTGTACTACTGGGGTTATATGTAGGAAATGGTATCCTGTGCCCATGTGTTGCAGACTACTTCCCACTTTATGTTCTACCAGGTTCAATGTTGTCAGATTTACATTGAGGTCTTTAATCCATTTGGACTTGAGTTTTTTGCATGGTGATAGATATGGATCTATTTTCATTCTTCTACATGTTGAAATCCAGTTATTCGAGTACCATTTGTTAAAGACGCTTTCTTTCTTCCATTGTATAATTTTAGCTTCTTTGTCAAAAATCAGGTGTTCATAGGTTTGTGGGTTATCCGGGTTTTTGAATCGATTCCATTGGTCAACATCTCTGTTTTTTTTTTTTTATTGAAAAAAAAATTTCCGCCTCTTCCCCACCTTCCATTTCCCTCCCCCTCCTCCCGCCCCTCTCCCCCTCCCCCCTCCTCTTCTCCTCCCTCTCCAGCCCCAAGAGCAGTCAGGGTTCCCTGCCCTGTGGAAAGTCCAAGGTCCTCCCCACTCCATCCAGGTCTAGGAAGGTGAACATCCAAACTGTCTAGGCTCCCACAAAGCCAGAACCTGAAGTAGGATCAAAACCCCATTCCATTGTCCTTGGCCTCTCATCAGCTCTCATTGTCCACCATGTTCAGAGAGTCCGGTTTTATCCCATGATTTTTCAGTCACAGTCCAGCTGACCTTGGTGAGCTCCCAATAGATCAGACCCACTGTCTCAGTGGGTGGGTGCACCCCTCGTGGTCCTGCCTTCCTTGCTCATGTTCTCCCTCCTTCTGCTCCTCGTTAGGACCTTGGGAGCTCAGTCCGGTGCTCCAGTATGGGCCTTGTCTCTATCTCCACCCATCGCTATATGAAGGTTCTATGGTGATATGCAAGATATTCATCAGTATGGCTATAGGATAGGGTCATTTCAGGTTCCCTATCCTCAGGTGCCCAAGGAAATAACTGGGGACATTGCCCTGGCACCTGGTAGCCACTCCAGGTTCAAGTCTCTTGCCAACCCTTAGGTGGCTCCCTTAACTAAGATATGAGTTTCATAGGCAGAACCTGGAAGCAACCTAGATGTCCTTCAATGGAAGAATGGATGAAGAAAGTGTGGAATATATATACATTAGAGTACTACTCTGTGGTAAAAAACAATGACTTCTCAAATTTTGCATGCAAATGGATGGAAATAGAAAATACTATCCTGAGTGAGGTAACCCAGACCCAAAAAGAAGATCATGGGATGTAGTCACTCATAATTGTTTTCTAGCCATGGATAGGGGCCACTGAATCTATAATTTGTGATCCTAAAGAAGCTAAATAGGAGGGTGAGCCCAAGGAAAAACATATAGTTATCCTCCAGGCTATGGGAAGTAGACAAGATTGCCGGGCAAAAAATTGGAATCTTGGAGGTGGGGTGGGATGGAGGTAAGGGGAGATGGGGAGAGAAAAGTGTGAAGGAGAGGATGGGGGGAACTTGGGGAAACGGGATGATTGGGGATATAGGAAGTTTGGAGAGGGGAGCATGGAACATTTCTGTTTTTATGCCAATACCAGGTTGTTTTCATTGCTATAACGCTGTAATAGAGTTTGAAGTCAGGGATGGTAATGCTTCCAGAAGTACTTTTATTGTATAGGTTTGTTCTTGCTATCCTGAGTTTTTTGTTTTTCCATATAAAGTTGATTATTGTTCTCTCAAGGTCTGTGAAGAATTTTTTGGGGATTTTGATGGGGATTGTATTGAATCTATAAATTGCTTTTGATAGAATTGCCATTTTTACTATGTTGATCCTCTCAATCCAAGAGCAAGGGAGATCCTTCCATTTTCTGGTATCCTCTTCAATTTCTTTCTTCAAAGACTTAAAGTTCTTGTCAAATAGATCTTTCAATTCCTTGGTTAGAGTTACGCCGAAATATTTTATGCTATTTGTGGTTATCATTAAAGGTGATGCTTCTCTGATTTCCCTCTCTGCTTCTTTATCCTTTGTGTATAGAAGGGCAACTGATATTTTGGAGTTGATCTTGTATCCTGCCACATTACTAAAGGTGTTTATCAGCTGTAGGAGTTCTTTGGTAGAGTTTTTGGGATCTCCTATATACACTATCATATCATCTGCAAATAATGAAAGTTAAACTTCGTTTCCAATTCAAATCCCCTTGATCTTGTTATGTTGTCTTATTGCTATTGCTAGAACTTCAAGCACTATATTGAAGAGGTATGGAGAGAGTGGACAGCCTTGTCTTGTTTCTGATTTTAGTGGAATGGCTTTGAGTTTCTCTCCATTTAATTTGATGTTAGCTGTTTGCTTGCTGTAAATAGCTTTTATTATATTTAGGTATGAATATAATTATACCATATTTTATGTATCCATATGTATCCATAATTTCTCCAAGACCTTTATCATAAAGGGGTGTTGAATTTTTCAAATGCTTTTTCAGCATCTAATGAAATGATAATGTTTTTTTTTTCTTTCAGTTTATTTATATGATGGATTACATTGATAGATTTGCGTATGTTGAACCAGCCCTGCATCTCTGGAATTAAGCCTACTTGATCATAATGGATAATTTTTCTAATGTGTTCTTGGTTTCGGTTTGCCAGTATTTTATTGAGAATTTTTGCGTTGATGTTCATGAGTGAGATTAGCCTGTAGTTCACTTTCTTGGTTGAGTCTTTGTGTGGTTTTGGTATCAGGGTAACTGTAGCTTCATAAAAGGAATTTGGCAATAACTCTTCTGTTTCTATTTTGTGAAATACATTAAGAAGTATAGGTATTAAGTCTTCTTGGAAGTTCTGGTAGAATTCTGCATTGAAACCATCCACCATCCATATTTCTAACAATATCAAAAAGTGAACTCATAAATTCTAACAGCTTCCTCCATTTTAAAAATTGTATTCCTTTGTTTATTTTATGAGTATGTGTATTCTGGCATGTGTGTATATTTGTGTGCCACATGCATTTCTGGTACCTTGAGAGACTAGAAGAGGGGACTAACTACCCTGAAATTGGAGTAACAGACAGCTGTAAAGCACTATGTGGGATTGCATAGAATGAAACTAGGATCATCTTGAAGAGCATCCAAAGTTCTAATTGTGAGTGTTTTTGTGGGTGAATGAAACTGGGACTCTCTAGAAGAGCATTCGATATTATTAGGAGTTGAGCCATCTCCCCAGCCCTACTTTCTTCAATTTATCTTTATAGTTAATGTTACATTCCGATTTTCTTCTGAATAGATGAATGCCTACATAATTTTGTTTTTTTCTCACTTTTTGCAATAAGCTTAGTGTCCAATTTGCCTATCTTGTTGATTTTCTCGAAGAATCAATTCTTTGTTTCATTGGTTCCTTTTTGTTTCTATTTTATGATTTCAGCCCCCAATTTGATAATTTTCTATTGTCTACTCCTCCTAGGTGAGTTTGCTCTTTTTGTTCAAGAGCTTTCAGGTATGCTGTTAAGTTGCTAGTGTAAGATTTTTCCAAATCCTCTACACAGTTAGTGCTATGAACGTCCCTCTTAGCAGTGCTTTCACAGTATCCCATAAGTTTGTGTATGTTTTGCATTAATTTTCATTGAATTCTAGGAGGTCCTTAATTTCTTTATTTCTTCCTTGACCAAGTGAATATTCAATTTTGTTATTTATTTTTGATGAGTTTGTAGGCTTTCTGAAATTTCTGTTGTTGTTGTATTCTAACTTTAAACCATGGTCTCCCAATAAATTACAAGGAGTTATTTCAATTTTTTTTTATCTATTGAGATTTGCTTTGTGACAAAGGCTTTGGTCAATTTTAGAGAAAGTTCCATGAGCTACTGAGAAAAAGGCATATGCTTTTGTTTGGGGTGAAATATTCTACAGATGTCTGTTAAATCATTTGAGTCATAACATCTGCTATTTCCTTTATTTCTCTGATAAGCTTTGGTTGGAAGACTTGTACATTTGTGAAAATGAGGTATTGAAGTTTCCCACTCTTAGTGTGTGAGGTTTGATTTGTGATTTAAACTTAATAATGTTTCTTTTACAAATATGCATGCCCTTCTATTTCAGGTATATATGTTCAGAACTGATAGTTCATCTTGATGGATATTTTTCTTTGATGAATATTAAACGTCCGTTACCATCTCTTTTGATTAATTTTAGTTTGAAGTCTATTTTGTTAGATATTAGAATAACTATATTAGCTTGGTTTTTAGGCCCATTTGATTGGAAAATCTTTTCCCAAACCATTCCTTTGAGATAATATATGTCTTTGAAGCTGAGGTGTGTTTCCCTGTATGCAAGGGAAATATAGATACTGTTTTGTAACCATGGTTGGATTTTTTTAGGGGGTGGTGAGGTGAATTGAGTTCTTTGCTATTAAGAGATTTTAATGACCAGTGATTATTAATTCTTGTGCTTTTTTGGTTTTGTTGTTGGTAGTGGATGTATGTATGTGTTTCCTTCTTTGAGATTTGCTGGAGTGAGATTATCTATTGTCTTTGTTTTCATTGAGCAAGTTCTTTTCTCTGGGTTGACATTTATCTCTAGTACTTTATGTAGTTCTGGATTTGTGGATATGCATTGTTTAACTCTAGCTTGTCATGGAATATCTTGATTTCTCCATCTATGATGATTGAAAGTTTTGCTGAACATAGTAGTTTGTGCTGGCATCAATGGTTTCTTATTCTCTGCAAAAATGTCTGTCCAGGACTTTCTGACTTTCACAATCTCTATTGAGAATTTGATAGTTATTCTGATGGATCTGTATTTATATTTTACTTGGCCATTTTTTCTTTGTAGC
This sequence comes from Chionomys nivalis, assembly GCF_950005125.1. NCBI lineage: Eukaryota > Metazoa > Chordata > Mammalia > Rodentia > Cricetidae > Chionomys > Chionomys nivalis. The sequence goes on along the minus strand of NC_080094.1, from coordinate 75,183,084 downwards.
CCTTAATATTCTTTCTTTATTCTGTATGATTACTCTTTTGATTATTATGTGGCAAGGAGATTTTTTTTTGTTCCCGTCTATTTGGAGTTTACTTTTTTTTGTGTGTGTGAATATGTTTTCTGAGCCTTTGAGATGGTATTCTTCTCCTTCTGTCCTTATTATTCTTAGGTTTGGTCTTTTTGTGGTGTCTCAGAATTCCTGGATGCTTCTGTTATTCAGAGTTTGTTCCATTTAGCATTTTTCTTTGGTCCGATAAATGTATGTCCTCTATCATATCTTCAATTTTTTCTTTTACTTTTCTTTTCCATCCCTTGCATTCTGTTGTTTATACTTGCATCTGAAGTTCCTATTCATTTTCCCGGATTTTCCATTTCCATAATTTCCTTGGTATCTGTTATTTTTATTGCCTCTTTTTGATTTTTCAAGTCTTGAAAGGTTTTCTTCATGTGTGTGACTTTGCTTTCTTTAAGGAATTTATTGATTTCTTCCAATTTTCTTGCTTGTGTTTTTCTCTATTTCTTTAAGGGAATTTTCATTTTCTCTGTAAGGGTAATTATTATCTTCAAAATTAGTTTTAGGTTGTTTTCTTCTGTGTTGGGATGTTCAGGTTTACAGCTGTAGAACCACTAGGTTCTGGTGGTACCATATTGCGCTTTATGTTTTGGAATGTATTCTTACATTGTTGGTTACCCATATGGATTTGTGGTGCATGTAGGTGTTGGTTCTGCCTCCAATTGGTGCAGGAGTTGCCTTTGCCTCTGTGGGCACTCTTCTTCCAATTCGTGCAAGTAGTGTGTGTGCTTCCACAGTGGCCTCAAATGCTGCAGGAATAATTGACTGGGGGAGGATGATGGGTTCCATGTGTTTTTGTGGTGGAGTGGGACTTGTAGTTTACAGAGTCCAGTGGGTGGCAGAGATGGTGAAGTAGTCTGCCCACTGTAATCTTACCTGCTGACAAGCTGGTGTAGGTACAATATGTGGGAGAGGGACACGGGATGTGCCCCAGGACCTAGGGCCTTAAGACAAGGCATGTCCAGTTGGGAGACCAGATTCTTACCTTTTCCTCCATACAGTAAAGGTGGAGCCTATGTTATTGGGGTCATCTTATGCCATGCTGGATGGTTGTCAGTGAGAATGGTTGGTGGTGGTGGTGAAACTCTCTGCCCACAGGTGTCTTACCTGCTGACTTGTTGCTGGGACTGTGGTAGGTGGGAACTTCTCACATTTTTTTTAAAAATATTCATCACGTTTATGTAAATATACAAAGGTATAACACTTGAGATACCACTTTAATCTCTGCCTTTCATTTTACCTGGGTGTCCTAGGTGCCTTACCTGTAATTCTACCCTCCCCTTGAAAAACATATAAATATCTATATACTCATATGAGTTACTGTTTGCTAGAAAACTAAAATGAAACTTCCAAAAAATTGTCAATTTCATAATCTCAGCAGGCTACAAACCACCACTACACTATAGACATTACAATTAGAGGTGATGACAGAATGTTGAAAGAATCTATTTGTTCTCACAACAAAGCAGACAATTGGGGAAAACACTTAACAAAATGTGTTCCACATTTACACAATGATTCCAGTCCTTCATTTTCCACACTATCTGAGAAAATGTTAACACACTCAAAATTCTGAATAGACATGTTTGGTTTCTCTATTGACTAAATAACTATGTTCAAAGTCAAGATTGTGCTAGCTATGAGTAAAATAATTAAACAGTATAACACAGGGATGTCTCACAGATTCCAACCACAGAAAGCTTTCTGGGGGTCTGTGGTAAAATAGTAAGTAAATGACAGCAGAAAACTGTTTTCTCTTCTTTCTTTTTATTGTACAATAACTAGTGTTTTATGCACTTCTAATTTATTGTATATCCTTTTCTGTTTTTGAAAAATGATGATCTGAACCTTCCCATGAAATATGGTCCACCTTATGTGCAATGTATGTATAAACAGTCAATTTCCTTACAAACATGTTGATAAAAATCATAATGGATGACAGAAAAGAGACAAGAATTTACTTTTGCCCACGGCTGTTTCAACAGCAAGGAATTGGTCTCAACTCTAATGAATGGAAAGGAGGGTTTTTAGTCACAACGTGAATTAGTAGAAACATTTGGAAGATGTATTGAGAAACCATGTCAATGAGATACGTTGACTACAGTGCCTTGGTCCTGAGCTTACCTATTTTTGTATATTTATTATCCCCTTCCAATTCAGAGACTAGGCAATATTTTCTAGTTGTCACTCACTGAAATTAGAATACTAGTCTGCAGCAAAAATGGGAAATAAGATTCTTTCTTACCTATGCTTTTTATTTTATTTTTACATAACAAAGATAAATGGTTTTTTATTAATTTGGTAAAATATTGGATGGACATTTGTATAGACTTTAAAAGAAAAATGAAAATTTCTGTTAAAAATTAGAGGTTCTAAAGAAAGAGAAGAAAAGAGACTGTTTGAAGAACTGCATCTAAGTTTGTTAAAGTGCATGGGAATAAGAGGTCCTCCTTAGTCAACCCAAAATTTACTAATATCTTTTATTTGTATTTCAATTCTCACATGCTTAAATTCGATTCACTAATGGGATGCAAAATAACCCATTTCCAACAATAACTCATAGCGTAAGTGACAGAGCACAACTGTCACACAGGCATGTTCACAGGTCTGCATAGTAGGCCAGTGTATATAGTTTCTGGATTATTATTCTGAACACATGGCTTATTATTTGGCAAGCTTGAAGCATTAACATTGTGTCTGTCTCCCAGCCAACTCATTGAATAAGGAACTGTAACAAGCAAGGATCCTAATGAGTCTTAAAATTTATGAAACTAATTACCAAAATATTCATGTTAACAATATACAATAAAACCAGGAAAAAGAGTGCATGCAGTTTAGGTAAAATATAATGAATTTCCTGAGATTATTTTTCTCTACTTAAATCCTCTGAAAATTGTTTTATTTGCCTGAGATAGTATTATGTATCTCAGATTAAAACCTTGACATTGATTGCCAACTGAATATATGATTATGTTGAAGATTTATACTTTAAACATATTGATATGTTGAAAAAAATTATATAAACACAGATAAGAAATAAGGAACAAACCTGAAAAATGTACAACAGGATGGATGAGTGTAATAGGAATAGAAAAATTAGGTTTTCCCAATATAGCTAGGAGAGAAAAGAGGAGAGCAGTTTTTGTAATGCAAACAATCCTTGCCCAGAGTAAGTTTTATGAACAAGGGAAGAATATAACAGGTGCAGAGTTTGGATTCAGGACACAAATCATTGAACTCATAGGAAAAGGGATTACAAATAAATGACTTATACTAAACCCTTTTAATGCATGAAATATGATGAAACACTAAAGCCAGGAAGATTTTAGTTATCTTGCTTTAAATTTTTTTCTTGCTTTAAATTTTAAATTAATACATGCAAATATTATATTCCTTTGTGAACCATAGAATTGGCTCCTGTCATTACACTTGTCTGTTCCCATCATAGGATGCATTGGAAACATGAAATTGCTATCTTCCCATGGACAAAGAGACTACTTGCATACTCTCTTCCTCTTCCTACTCTCTTTAGTTTGATGTTGGCTGTTAGCTTGCTATATATTGCCTTTATTATATTTATGCATGCTCCTTGTATCACTATCCTCTCCAGAACTTTTATCATATAGGAGTGTTGGTTTTGTCAATATTTTTCTGCATCTAATAAGATGATCATGTGGTTTTTTTTTTCTTTCAGTTTGTTTATATGGTAGATTATATTGACAGATTTTCATATGTTGAAACATCTCTGGATCTCAGGGATGAAGCCTACTTGATCATGGTAAATGATATTTCTGATGTGTTCTTGAATTTGATTTACCAGTATTTTATTGAGTATTTTTGCATCAATGCTCATGAGGAAGATTCATCTGGAATTCTCTTTTTCTGTTTTTTCTTTATTTATTTTGGGTATTAGAGTAACTGTGGCCTCATAAAAGGAACTTGACAATACTCCTAGTGCTTCTTTTGCTTAGAATAATTTAAGAAGTATTGGTATTTGTTTTCTTTGAAATTCTGATAGAATTCTGTGCTTAGCCCATCTGACCATGGACTTTATTTTTTTGTGTATGGTGGGGAGATTTACTGCCTGCTTCTATTTCCTTAGTGGTCATAGATTTAGGTTTATTTAAATTGTTTATCTGGTCTTGAATTAAATTTTGGTATGCCATACTTATTAAGAAAGTAGTCCATTTCTTTTAGATTTTTGAACTTTGTGGAGTACAGATTTTTGAAGTATGGTCTAATGATTCTCTGTGTCCCTTGGAGACTGTTATGCCTTCACCTTTACTTTCTGATTTTGTTAATTTGGATAGTCTCTCTGTCTTTTGGTTAGCTTTGATAAGAGTTTGTCTTTCTTGCTGATTTTCTTAAGGAACCAGCTCTTTGTGTCATTGATTTTTTATATTGTTCTCTTTTTCCAGCTGTATTTATTTCATCCCTGAGTTTATGTTCTGCTGTCTACCCTCCCTGAATGAGTTTGCTTCTTTATGTTCTAGAGTTTTCAGGTTTACTGTTTAGTCACTCATGTGAGATTTCTTCAAATTCTTTTTGTAGGCACTTAGTGTTATGAACTTTCCCCTTAGCACTGCTTTCATTATTTTCCCTAACTTTGATCATGCAGTGTGTTTGTTTTTATTGAATTCTAAGAAGTCTTTTATTTCTTTATTTCTTCCTTGACACAGTGGGGGTTCAGTTGGGACTTGTTAAGTTTCTATGGGTTTGCGAGCATTCTGTAGTTTGTGTTGTTGTTGACTCTAGCTTTAAACCATGATGGTCCAATAAGATACAAGTTCCAATTTTTGTATGTGTTGAGATTTGCTTTATGATCTAGTATGTGGTCAATTTTAGAGAAGGTTCCATGAGGCGCTGAGAGGAATATTGCTTTGTGTTTTGGTTATATGTTCTACAGATACCTTTTAAGCCTCTTTGAGACATAACAGCTATTATTTCTCTTTTAAGTTTCTGTTTGGTAGATCTGACCATTGGTGAGAGTGGGGTGTTGAAGTCTCCCCATTATTAATGTGTGATTGGTAATTTAAGCTTTAGTAATGTTTCTTTAATAAATATGCATGCTATTTATGCCTATTTCAAGCATAAATGTACACAATTGAGACTGATTTGATGGACTTTTCATTTGATGAATATTCAATGTCCTTTTCCATCTCTTTTGATTAATTTTAGTTTGAAATTTATTTTGTTCTATATTAGGATAGTTATACCAGCTTGCTTACTAGGCCTATTTAATTGGAAAATCTTTTCCTAACTCTTTACTCTGATGTAATTTCTCTTTTTGAAGGTGAGGTGTGTTTCTTGTATGCAGCAGAAGAGTGGACCCTGGTTTTTTATTCATTTTGTTAACCTGTGTCTTTTTATTGGCAAATTTAGTGAATTGATATTAGGAGATGTTAATGACTAGTGATTGTTAATTCCTGTTATGTTTTAGTTTTGGTGGTGATAGTGTGTGTGTTTACCTTCTTTGGGTTTTGATTTTGTGAGATTTGCTTTTGATTGTGTAGATCTGAGTTCCTTGGTTGGAATTTTCCTTCTAGTACTTTCTGTCATGCGGGATTTGTGGATAGGTATTCTTTAGACCTGGTTTTGTCATGAAATATCTTGTTTTCTCAGTCTGATTGAAAATTTTGTTGGATATAGTAGTCTGAGCTGGTATCTGTGGTCTCTTAGTGTCTGCAAAATTTCCAGGAACTTCCGATTTTCATAGTCTCCATCGAGATGTCTGGTGTAAATCTGATAGATTTGCCTTTATACATTACTTGTTTTTTTTTACTTTGCAACTCTTAAAATTTTTTCTTTATTCTGTATGTCTAGTGTTTTAATTATTATGTGGTGAGGGAACATTTTTGGTGCAGTCTTTTTGGTGTTCTATAATGTAAGCTCTTGTACCTTTTGTTAAGTTGGGAGCATAGGTACCAGTCCCTTGTATCTATCCCAGTCCCCAGGCCTGGTCTGGACTTCAAATCCTAGCAGGGTAGGTCCTGACCCCTCCCTGGGGGAGGGACCACTCCCCAAGGTACTTAAGTGATGCCCCAAAAGAAAAACACGGTGGTCTCCCTTACTTCCTCCCTGGGGTCGTTCCTGAGGCTTCCTGCTCCTCCCTTGGGGGCCACCCAAGAGCGTAGATCTCCCATTAAACCTGGATATTTATTAATTTCGCTTGTTTTGATTTGGATTGATTGGGAATTTTTGCATTGTCAGGGAGCTAATATTAAAAAATATTCCTAACCCCTTTAAAGGCATGTCCTTCTTTAACTTGGGAAAGTTTTCTTCTATGATTTTTGTTGAATATGTTTTCTGTGTCTTTTAGCTGGGATTCTATGGAGGCCCAAAAATATGGGACCATTTACACCTTATCTGATAGAGAGTTTGAAGGTTTCTCAAATGATCTACAAGAATAGTCGCAAATCTCAACTCAGGATATGATTACTTGATTCTTTAACATTGAAATAGGTCATTCAAGTAGATCCATGCCATCCTTTCAAGTAGTCAAGATATGCAAATTTACTTCCTCTCCTTGTTTTTGTAACTATGAGTTTCCCTGGGGAAGGGCAACCTTCAGGATACCTGATCTAGAGCAGTTTAGCTACCTAGGCAACAAAATGCTAATAATTTGATGTCTCAGAGTGACAAAGCCATTGACTGTGTGAGTTATCCTCTATATCACGTTAATAAAGTCTTAGTTACATTCTCCCCCTCCATTTACATTGGGTATAAAAGCTAAGAAAAAATAAGCTCTGGCAATTTCAATAATCATTGGAATACTCTATGTATTATTTATATATTATTTAATACACTTGGTATTATTTTATGGTTTCTGTCTTATTATTTTTATCTGTCTCTATATTCTTTACTTATTTTTTTCCAAAGTTCCCATGCTCCTACCCTGGTAAGAGGTGATTTTGTTGAGGCCAGTCCTTGACAGAATTCTTCCTCTATCCCTATTATTCTTAGATTTGTTTTTTTCATGATGTTCCAGACTTCCTGGATGTTTCGTTTGAGGAATTTACTGGATTTGACATTTTCTTTGACTGATGAATCTATTTCCTCTATTATATAGTCAATGCCTGAGAGTCTCTCTTCCATCTCCTATATTCTGTTAGTGATACTGTCATATGTAGTTCCTGTTTGCTTCTCCAGAATCATTTTCCATGTCCAGAATTCCCTCAATTTGTGTTATCTTTACTGTTTATATTTCTTTTTTTTTAATCCTTAACCACTTCCTTCACCTGTTTGATTGGTTTTTCCTTGGCTTTTATTGCTTTAAGGGATTTATTCATTTCTTCCAATCATTTTTCTTTTTCTTGACTTCTTTTAAAGAATTTTTCATTTTTTATTTAACAGTCTGTATCATCTTCATAAAGTAATTCTTAAGTTTTTTTGTTGTTGTGTGTGTAATAAAGCTGCATGGAATATTTAGTTATTGCTCACGTAGGACCACTGGGTTCTGGTGGTGTCATTTTGCCATTTTGATTGTTGAATATCTTTTTATAATGGCATTTACTCATCTTTTCTTCCAATTATTCTGACTTATGCCTGTCCCTGTTCTTCCAACTATTGTGGTGCATACCTTTGCCTATGTAGTCTGCTGTTTTTCTAACTTGTGTGGTTTGCACCTGTTTCTATGTAATCTGCAAGAGTTGCAGATGAAGTCTGGTGATGTGGAGTATTTTCAGGTGGCTAGGGTGGGGAGACTAAGTGGGTCTTAGAGAGAAACAGGTCTCTCACTTGCCTACAAGCTCTTGGGAACTGCCTAGAACAACCTTTAAAAGCACAGGCAGTATATTTTGTTATATCTTTGTTAAAACTGTCAATAATTTTTTAAAATCCTTCTTTAAAAGCAAGAGAATTTTTTTTATTGAAAAAAAAATTTCTGCCTCCTCCCCACCTCCCATTTCCCTCCCCATCCTCCCGCTCCTCTCCCCCTCCCCCCACTCCTCTTCTCCTCCCTCTCCAGTCCCAGGAGCAGTCAGAGTTCTCTGCCCTGTGGAAAGTCCAAGGTCCTCCCCCCTCCATCCAGATCTAGGAAGGTGAACATCCAAACTGTCTAGGCTCCCACAAAGCCAGAACCTGAAGTAGGATCAAAACCCCATGCCATTGTCCTTGGCCTCTCGACAGCTCCCATTGTCCGCCATGTTCAGAGAGTCCGGTTCCATCCCTTGCTTTTTCAGTCACAGTCCAACTGGCCTTGGTAAGCTCCCAACAGATCGGCCCCACTGTCTCAGTGGGTGGGTGCACCCCTAGTGGTCCTGACTTCGTTGTTCATATTCTCCCTCATTCTGCTCCTCATTAGGACCTTGGGAGCTCAGTCCGGTGCTCCAGTGTGGGTCTCTGTCTCTATCTCCATCCATCACTAGATGAAGGTTCTATGGTGATATGCAAGATTTTCATCAGTATGGCTATAGGATAGGTTCATTTCAGGTTCCCTATCCTCAGCTGCCCAAGGAACTAACTGGGGACATTGCCCTGGGCATCTGGTAGTCACTCCAAGTTCAAGTCTCTTGCCAACCCTTAGGTGGCTCCCTTAACTAAGATATGAGTTTCCCTGCTCCCCTATCCAACCTTCCTATATCCCCAATCATCCGTTTCCCCAAGTTCCCCTCATCCTCTCCCCCACACCTTTCTCTCTCCATCTCCCCTTACCCCCATCCCACCCCACCCCCAAGATTCCAATTTTTTGCCCGGCAATCTTGTCCACCTCCCATAGCCAGGAGGAAAACTATACATTTTTCCTTGGGTTTGCCCTCTTGTTTAGCTTCTTTAGGACCACAAATTATAGACTCACTGGCCCCCTATCCATGGCTAGAAACCAATTATGAGTGAGTACATCCCATGATCTTCTTTTTGGGTCTGGGTTACCTCGCTCAGGATAGTATTTTCTATTTCCATCCATTTGCATGAAGGAACAAGAAGGATCACTCCAGAAATTTAGATTCATAAGGAACATAAATTTTTAATTTTTTCTCTTTTATATAGCATTTGATTTAGCTCAAGATGGCCTTGAACTTTCATTTTGATTCTCTTGTGTCTACCTCTCAAATGTTGGGGCTATAGGCAGGTGCTATCACACTTATCAAGTACATTTGAGTCTCGTGTAAACATATAATATCTAAAATCCCACTTTTAAATTTGTTCTAGCAGAGTGAACTTTGTGAAATCTAAAGGTCACAGGTGCATGAAGTTTTCTTATTGTGTTTGGTTTTACTCTTTCTGAAAGTATCTCACAAGATGTGCAGGGAAAACATTTTACTTTATGGAAGCAATTAGTCACAAATCTACTGTTTCAGAACTTTCATTATATGTAAATGTCAGTCTGCACATAGTCTATACAATAACAACCTTTGATTGTAATATGTGGTATTCTAGCTTAAGCTGTTTAACACAAACATAACACAAAATTTCCATGTTTCACTCCCAGTTAATGGGAAAAGAAACTTTCATTCTTTGAATAGGCAAAGGTTTGAATTGGTATATGTTGTTGCTCACCTAAAAATATTATGATAACATTTTTGGCTTTTCCTACCAATTTATTGTCTAGTTAACAATACTTTTTTATTTCTCTGTATGCAGTTTAGGGATGGTCAATAAATAATATATAATGAGTTAATGGAATTATGAATAAGAAGAAAACAAAATCATTGAGTTATTCTAACTCAGATGCCACAAGACACTAGCACAGAGAATTTGAGAATTGAATGTCTTCTTTTTACTGATATCAGAAATAAATTAGGTATACTACTAATACATGCATAACTGTATACATGCATAAAAATATTAACAACAGTAGATATTGCTCAAATGTACTCAGTTGACTATATTTCAAGTAGTAAACTTCTTAATGAGAGTAAAGAATACAAAACAAATTTATATAACTCAAACATTTTGTTTATATATTTTATTTTTACCTAGATGCTTATTTCTGCTGTGGCATCCTGTATGGTGTGAATTTGTGTTGTTCTTATTGTCTGATATATAAAACTAGTTTAGCCTATGGCAAGGCAGGATAGAGTAAGGCAGGAAATTCAGAGATACATGTGAAGAAGGGTGGAGTCTGAGAGATGCCAGCCAGACACCAAGAAAGCAAGACATGTAAAAAAATGAATTTTCAAGTCATGTACCACCTTCCAAAGCATAGAAACGAAATATGAGTTATGTAATTGTAATCCGCCAACATTTATAAGTAATATTAAGCCTCTGAGTAGTTATTCTGAACCTAACAAATGGAAGAGAAATGTTATATTACATACTACTTATAAGATTAAAAACATACATGTGTATGCACTCCACGTGGCAGTCAACAAGAAGTCATTTAATCAACAGGGTCTAAAATGCATAAGAAGGAAATAAGCCTCTGGGCTTGCCTCTGGCCTCTGAGGAAGTAGCTCTATTAGGCTTGTTTCTAATTATATATGTGAGAGATTATCCACATTCACTTATTTGAGGTGGAAAAATCTATTTTAAACACACACAGACACACACAGACACAAACACACACACACACACATATATATATACATATATATACATATATATATATATGTCTTACCTGAGTGAATGTGTGTGCACCATATGTGTGGTGTGTAAGTCAGAAAGTGGCTTTAGGTCCACTAAAATCAGAGTTAGGGATGGCTGTGAGTCAGCAAGTAGAGCTGAGAATTCAACCCAGGTCCTATAAAAAAGCAACAAAAACCTGTAACTGCTAAGGGTTTTTGCAACTTCTAAGAAGATCTCGTCTTGTGTCTAGGGTTATCCGTAAAGAAGAAAATGAGCCAAGAACACACATACTTCAAATTTTCTCTCTGCTTATTGATGCACTGTGATCGGCTTCCTCAGCCTTCTGTTGCCATGACTTCTCTACCATGGTGGACGTTATTCTCAAACAGTGAGCAAAATTAAACCATTTCTCCCCTAGGTTATTTTTCTCAGGTTATATTTCTTACAGAGACAGGAAATAATAGTAAAGATTATGATTTAAAAGAAATAAATCGGGTCATTGATTTCCTCAATAATAATTCAATGTCTACAGTTTCAGGAAACATAGTTCTTCTCTTCCTCAAGTGTTTAATTCCCCTGAGACACGCAGGTGTGATGTGCACCCCCCCCCCCAAACACATAGAATACCACGTAGAGAAAATATATTAAGTGACCCACACAGGTAGCATGTGACCCTCACACATACAAAATAAAAATATAATGAACTGTGAATTGTATTTCTAATAAATACCAGAAGTAGCCATATAGGAGAAATAAAGTGGATATGTTAAAACAAATTCCAATTGCATTCATGAATGAAATAATTACAGAGTAAAGTTAACTTTCAAAAGTAAAAAGTAACATTTCTGAGAATTTTAATCATGGTATATTTTAAATATTTTCAGATGTACTTATTTTATTCTGTGTATATGTGATATGCCTGCATGAGTTTCTGGGTATTGTATGAATGCAATGAACATAAAGGTCACAAAAGGATATTTGCTCTGGTGCAACTAAGGTTACATTAAGGTTTCTGAGCCACCATGTGGATGCTGAGTCCTAAATCTGGGTCTTCTGGAAGGGCAAATGATGGAGGAAGGTCATTGGTTAAAAAATAAACTGCTTGGCCCTCATAGGTTAGAACATAAGTGGGTGGAGTAAACAGAACAGAATGCTGGGAGGAAGAGGAAGTGAGCTCAGATGCCATGCTCCCATCTGCATGCTCCCCTCTCCCAGGCAGATGCGATGAAGCAAGCTGCCAGATCAGACATGCTGAATCTTTCCCGGTAAGACTGGTGCTACACAGATTACTAAAAATGGGTTAGGCAAAATATGAGAATTAGCCCATAAGAGGCTAGAGCTAGTGGGCCAAGCAGCATTTAAATGAATACAGTTTGTGTGTTGTTCTTTTGGGGCATAAGCTAGGCAGGCGATCAGGAGCTGGTGTGGCAGGAACACAGCCCACAGCTCCCCACAACAGGCAGACATTAGGTTCTAACTGCTTAACCATCTCTCCAGTTGCCTATAATCATAGACTATTTATTTCTAAGATAAAAACTCGCAGTTTTGTTTTGCTTTTAGTCTTTGTTATGAGCTGATCATTGTTCTTTGACCAATTTTGCTGGAGGTCATTTTGAAAAGAGCAAATAATCTTGTTCTGTCTGGCAACAGAATGCAGCACATGCTTGGATTTCCAACATGCCCTTTAATCAATCTTGTTGTTAATTAATGATAACTACATTAGTGACCTTTTGGGGATGTATGCTAATCTTAATAAAGTTCATAATAAATGAGAATGGGAATTAGTGCAGATTTTAAGCCATCAAATTATAAGCATGGTATCTGATTCTCTTGACAGAAATGAGAACTGAGGCCCTATGACGAAATATTAGAGGATCTTTCAGTAATTGAAAGTGGCCCCTGGGTTCTTCAGATGTCAAGAAGGAACATGCTCAGAAGGGCTTTGAAAGTTGCTTTGGTATCAGTCCTGTGAACATCTTTCTTGATTTGTTAACCTCAGTACATTACTGCCTGGAGTGGAGAACAATTAGATTCATTAATTTGTTTCCCTTCTCTCTTGATTTAATAAATCCTGAATAACACAGTTCACTAACAATTGCAGCTTTGACTGTAGTACTTATTAGCAAATTATACTTTAAACTGAATATTAAATTATCATCAAAGCACATGAGTAAAACAGAATATTTCAAAGCAAAAGAGTTAAAAATAGCTATTTTTACCCCTGCATGGGCTATTTTGAATTTGAACACCTAAAGCATAAATACATCATACATTATAAGTTTGATACTCTAAAATCTGATCACATACTGATGTAGATGTATTTTTAATATTCCTCTAATTAGGGAATCTCTCATTCTTAATGGAGGAGTATTTAATAAGTTTGATGTATAGTGATAAGCAGTAAGTTTTCTACCAAATTGACTTTGACCTTAATGAGTCCTGGTAGGAAGATTTTCCGTTTACTTTAGTGGTCAATTAACTTTTAACTGAACAGTGGATTACAAAACCCACCGTGAAGATACAAAAGTTATCAAGAAGCTATAATATTGGTTCAATATTTCACTAGAGATTGATGAATAACAGAATAAAGCCACTTCTATTTGTTGACATCTCTCATAACTAGAAATGTAAGAGCTAGAAAACAACCTGAAACCTAGTATCAAAATGAGGTAAATACTTTTCTCACACAAGGTTTTTCTTATCTTCATATATGCATGTTTTGAGCTACGAATAAATTAGTTTAAAACTGATATTTACTTAGTATTAAGGTAAAAAATGATGCTACAACTGTACAAAACATAGAAGGGGGAATTATGAGGAAATGAATGAAGTACTCAATTATATTTGTTGACTGCATAGTGACCCATGAATTAGGTGGTCAATGACAGTTAAATTTAGGCTTTGATTTGAGTTAATTCTAACCTCTACCAAGTAATTTAAAACAAAATAAGTGTAGCCTGGTTAATATTCAGATACATATTCTATGTACTTTGATGGTTGTCAATACTCAGAAAATTATAAAGTTTAGCAAACTGAGAAATCAAAAAAAATGTAAAGATAACTTTGGAAAACCATCAATTATAACATTCTGATGTGATTGTCTGGAATTTTAACATTCAAGATTGATATTAGGTTACTATAAACACATTTTTTTTTTTTTTTTGGATTTTTCGAGACAGGGTTTCTCCGTAGCTTTTGGGGCCTGTCCTGGAACTAGCTCTTGTAGACCAGGCTGGCCTCGAACTCACAGAGATCCGCCTGCCTCTGCCTCCCGAGTGCTGGGATTAAAGGCGTGCGCCACCACCGCCCGGCCAGACACATATTTTCAATGTTAACTAATGTGTTGAGTAATAGTAAAACCAAAGGCATGAAGAAACTACAAGATTTGGGCAATAGAAGTTGGAACAAAGATTTCTGAAGGCCTTGGAAATCTCCACAATGATAGTACAAGACCCTGGTAAAAAAGACCCAATAAATTCCCCTGTGTTAAGAGAAACTTTAATATTTACAATTTATTTTGTTCATTTCTTTCTCCAAAATGATAAAAGTCACAAGAAATAAAAATTATTTGAAAAAATCAGCAACTAAAAATTGTGTTTCTTATATATGAAAATTATAGTGAAACGTTCAATTGAAAAAAATATAGAAGAGACCCTGTTCACAATGTGCAAGGGCTAACAAAAGTCTCAGGTTGTCTGAGAAGTTGTGTATGCATGAGAGATTTTTAAAAAGCACTTGAGAAAGTCTATGGAAATGCAAAATTGCAGCAAAAGCTTCATTCATCCTTCAGAATGACATTGATACACTTTAAATCCAAGTGACCTTGAAAAGCAGTATCAGAGCTACTGTTAATAAAATTACAGTCTCATTTTGATATTAGGTAAATATGAACAACTTCAATTCTCTCAGATTTTTTTAAATATGTGAACATTTTGAACAAGCAAACTCTCTAGTAGGATTTAAAGTAGAAATTTTAATTTGCATCATGATAAAAAAAATGAAGGAAATTGCTTTTTTTGTTTGTTTGTTTTTTTCGAGACAGAGTTTCTCTGTGTAGCTTTGGAGCCTTGACCTGGAATTCACTCTGCAACCCAGACAGGTTTCAAGTTCACACAGATCCACCTTCATCTGCCTTCAGAGTGCTGAGATTAAAGGTGTATACCAACACCACCTGACAAGTAAACTTTTATCTTTATTTGAAGTACTAAGTGATTTTAAGTGAACTGTAATTTGAGTGTGCACTCTAACCTGGAGAGTAACTCTCCAAATTAACAGCAAGAGTCAACTGGTATTTGAAATTTGAAGGCATAAAATAATGAAAATTGTCCAATAAAGGAAAAGGACAAGTGGCAGAAAGAAAGGGTAAATAGGAGATAAAAAATAAATTTAACTGAATTTCCATCAATACTACACAAAATAAAAACTAAGCACCATTTGCTAATTGAATCTACACAATTAAAAATGCAAATATGGAAAAAAATTATTATTTTTGCAGTCCCTAGCATAGTAAGCATAAGAATATCAAGAATCAGTAAAAACCTCAATAAGCTATCACTAAGTTAATATGGCTGGATGAGAATTTCAGATATATGAATAGTTGAAAATTGAACATATTATTTTCAAAGTCACATGAAGCATTTTCTAAACAATGGTACATAGTACACCATGAAACAAAACTTAACATTAAAAAAAGTACTTTTATTTTTTACCACAGTAAAGTTTTTTGAAAACTCCCTTATCTTAAAAGGTTTGGCAGTCACTCTCTCAGTGTCTTGCTTGTTCCAGTAGGACAGCATACTGTCAGCAGTTGAAGAAAGGGCAATTTCTTGCCCAATGACTTACTTTTGTCACAAAGAAAGTAAACTCCACATGGAGTTTCTCTAATACCCAGCATCATCTCTGAAGTAGATTGCTGCTGCCAGGAGCAGATATGTTTCATTGTCATAAAAAAGATAAAAGAGTTTATATTATTAAAAAATGTTAAATGCCATATTGTGCAGATCCCTGAAGAGCTTGAAGAGCTTGTCTCTTTTAAATATATCTCTGTTTGATCTTTAAAACATACCTGATTTGACTATGAGTTTGATTTTCATAGGTAACTAATTACTAACCTGAATTTTCTTATTATCTTAAACAGTTGGTAATAATAACTTTCAAGGACTAGAAATTCACACAATATTCTTAAATGATCTGTGTAGGTACAATACCTTGAACAAGACTTGAAACATATGTTAAGTCTGTTTTAACAAAATTAATCTCAAATTTCATCAGTATATAAAATTTGTATGCAATATACAAAAGTCCAATCCAAGGTAAAACATTAAAACCTAGTAGTTGCTTTCTAAAAATATATTTAATCCAGGACAGGCTCCAAAACCACAGAGAAACCCTGTCTCGAAAAACCAAAAAAAAAAAAAAAAAGAAAATAAAAGTATATTTAATAACCTACCTTTTTATTTTATCATATCTATATCACTCCTTTTCTTCTTTGAAAGTAGATTTCTACCCCTTATCCTATCATATCTGTATCCTATTTTTTTCTTTTCAAAACAAGAACTCTAAAGTCTAAAATCCTTTGTTCAACTTTCCTACTGACTAACCAATAACAACTTGTAACCAACCCCTCATAAATAATGCTAATATCCATAAACCATGAATAATCAAAAATAGCCACCCTATCTCTTGGGAATGTGAGTATAATATTCTTAAATTTATTTTCTGCTCTCTGGGGGCAATGACATCATTCAGAGGTCCTGAAAAAAAAATTTTGGTTAACTGCCACGTCCAAAGAGAGATAGCTTTACCATTTGTTATCCAGTCTCTGTGTAATGGGAAAGTGTAGGACTTATCTTACTCCCTGACTAGAGTATTCTGTTAGGCTGAATCATTTCAGTTAGCCACCTCAAAATTGTTCTGGAAAATTTATAGTTCAAAGCCAAACTTTAGGTGATGTTTTTCGTTGTCTTAGTTGTGTTATCATAGTCCTGGAGGAATCGTTGTTGTGGGGCCCCATTATTCTTATGGAGACTTCAAAGGTAACTGCTAAGATGTTCATGGTTCACTCCAGAAAAATGACAGAGACTCAAACCTGAAATCATGTACACGAAGGTAGATAAAACTTTTTTCCAGAATTAGTTACTACTCTGTATGATCATTAATTCCTTAACAAAAGTTTAATATATATACATATATAAATACATATTAATATATTTATATATATATATTTGTTTTAAAAATCGTATACCTTAAGAAAAGATGTTAAAGACTCAATATAAAATCAAAGGATTGTGAGATTAGTGGCAATAAAGTAGTCTTTAAATATTTATTTACTTCTGTTCCATATCAATTGGCTCTTCTGACATGACACAGAGATTTTGGATTTCATTTTATAAGAATGTTTGGGTTTAGAAAAGGAGAGAGCCACACTCAAACTCAAAGTCAACTTTAATTTTCAATTAGACTGGCACTATAAACAAACCATTTTTATCGTATGTGTGGTGAGAATAGCAGAAAAAATAAGTTTGTAAAGATTTATGAAATCTTATTTTTTTGGAAATGTGATATACCAATAGGTCAAATTATTCCTGAGACTTTTTTTTTTCTGAATGATTTGTCCTTTTTCTTCTGGTGGTTTTAGATTCCTTAGCTGAATATTTTTATTCTCATGAAAAGACAAACCTTTCCCAACCTTAATTTTAGAGAGATTCTCTTTTGGAAAGTTATATCTGATCCAATGAAAAGCATTTGTTAGTTTTATAGATTAGCTTAGATTAAATGGCCATGATGCTTATTGAACTATCGTGGCTTATGGAGTATCTCTTGTTCAAACTGAACCTTTTTCAATATTTAGTTTTCATAGCTTTTCTTCTCCTCTGCAAACAAAACCAAAAACATTTTTGCAATGTAACTCATGTCCTCATTTCCATTCTGAGGAAAACATATCTTTAAATTATATCAGCTGATTTAATTTCTTATTTTTTCTACTATCCAATGTCTTTCTAAAGCTATTGTTCCTATCTCATTAACATTTAGAAAATTCAAAGTTAATAAAGCATTATTCAACCTATTTTTTGGAGTATTTATCACCTCTTTCTGTTTATTTAGCATATTGTTTAGAATTCCATTTGATGTTTCTATAACTGACTGAATTGTAGGATTATGTGGTATTATATGCTTTATATAATAATCATACCTGTAATATGCTTTATATTATAATAAGCAAAATCTTTCATTATCCTAGAGACATAGGCTGGAACATTGTTTGTACTTGGACAGGTATATCCATGATGACCATTACTTCTAATAATTGTGAGACAAATAAGCCTTTTCTGAACTCAAAGCAGTTGCCCATTGAAAATCTGAATAGCTATCAATGGTTCTGTGTACATCTTTTAGTTTTCCAAATTCTACAAAATGGAACACATCTATCCAAAAAAGTTCTTTCCTTTAAGTACCCTTTGGGTTACTCCCTGAAGATAATGATATTTGGTTGTATAAAAATCAAGTAGGACATTTCCTTATATTTTACTTGAATTGCTGCCATGTGACGGAAAAGTCTTTTCATAAACCATTGCTAATGACATGATTTTTATGGAATTATGAGGCCTTCAGCACATTTTTAATCAATAATTTATTGATTTCTGCATTGTGCTAGAGAACCTGGCTTATGGTATCAAATTGGTATTATGGTATATATGGTATTATGGATATGGGGTGATGACTATTTCTGATTATATATTGTAACTGGATAAATAATGAAGTCAATTTTGTATCATCTTGCATAAATTCAGTTCTTTCAAAATGCAAAACAACACTTTCTGCATACTGCAATTTGGTAACAATGTTGAGAGGTTCTTTAAAATTCCTTAGTACCATAAGAATGACATTTAATTCTGACATTTAGAAAGAATCATAAGGATTTTGATCCATTTCAGTTAAATTTTCTGTTTTGTAACCGCCTTTCCTGGCTTGTTTGCATTAGTGTAGAATATAGGGGCTCTAGTTATTGATGTGTCTCGTATAATACAAGCAAGGATTTAATTAGTTCTCCTTATAAGTCAAATTACTTCTCCTTATAAGTTGAATTCTCTTCCTTTTGGGAACGTTGTTGTTAGTGTCCCCCCTCAAAAAAAAAATAGAAAAATTACTACAAGCTCTTTGCCAGGGTTCACTTTCTCTTCATAATTTGTCAAGTATATCATTATTAAAAGGTATTATACTTTATGCTAGTTCTATTACAGCTTATTCACAAAGTCTCATTTTTCCTTTTAGAATTAACTCAAAAACTTTTCCATATAGGTTTTAATTTTTTACTTGATTTATCTTGGAAAAAGATTCGTTCTAAGATGATATCTTCCCTCTTCATTAAAATTCCTGTAAGGAAATGTTTGGAGGGTAATATCACCAGAATGTAGCTAAGATGTGGATCCACATCATAGACATGTACTTTCTGTAATTTCTCTTCAAAGTCAATTCTATCTCAGCTTCAGTTGATAATTTCTCAGAGTACTTAAGTCTTTGTCACCATTTAAGGTTTTGTTTAAATTAATTAGGTCATCAGCTTTTATCCTGATAGGTGCCAAAAATGAGAAATGTTGCCTAACTATCTTTGAAAGTCATTACGAATCTGCAATTGATCTCTCTTAATCTGTACCTTTTGAGGTCTATTTTTTGTAAATCTGTTCTATAGTCTAAATAATTAATAGACTCTCCTCTTTGTATTTTTCAGGAGCAATTTGAAATCACCAACAAGGCAAAATTTTCTTTACTTCATTTCAAGCATTCTTCCTAAAGTATCTACATTTGAACCAGATAGCAAAATGTCATCATTGTAATGCTGAATTATAAACTGAGGAAATTGCTTTCATATCATTTCCACTGGCTAACATACAAAATATTGTCACAGTGTGGAGCTATTTAACAGGTCATATGTGAGAACTTTCTATTGATATCTTTTAGCATGCTGAGAATTATTATAAGTAGACCCCGTGAAGACAAATTATTTCATTGTCTTTTTTTTTAAGTCTAGTGAAGAAACACTCTTTTAAATCAATAACTATAATAGGCCATCCTTTAGGTAATAGAGAAGGAAGAGGACTGACATACTGTAGAGAATCTATTGGCTGAATCACCTTATTAACAGCTCTTAGAGTTTTTTTAACCATTCTCCATTTCCCAGTCTTTTTAACAACAACTATATTACTAAATAAACCTGTTCAGTCTATTTAATGTTACTTGTATGTATATTTTTACATCTGACTATTTGGCACTGTACAATAAATCACTGTGCTTTTCCCTGGAGATGACCACCTTTCCCATTGTCAGCTTTTCTCAGTATTTTTATGGTTCTTTGTGATGGATAAGACTTTTGGACTTTTCTCCATATTGGCATTCCCATTGGTGTTGTTCTTGTTCAGCTCATATGTGAGCTCTCATGTTATTGAGATATTATATGTGTAAATTATGTAAATTACTAGTAGATATCTCACAGCAAAGTCTTTAATCTTCTGATTCTTGCAATCTTTCTGTCCCTTCTTCCAAATTTTGCATGATCCTTAGGTGGAGAGTATTGTAGCTTTGTCCATTGGAAATGGGATCCACAGGAGGAAGGCAAACAACAGCACTACCCAGCTAGGCTGCCTACGACCAATGTCAATGACCAACACGTCACAATATCTCTGAAGGTGTAACTGTGGCTTGAATACCTTTGCAGTAACCAATACCTCTCTAATACCTATTAACAAGAGGGAAACCATGCCTAGAATTGGAAACACAGATAAAAATCAGTACGAGTGACATCACGATTACTGAATAATTACTAACAACAATCAATAAACTTTTGTCATCTTGGGGTCTTCATGATCAACCATCCTGTTCAAAACTGCAGAATTCCAGGCTCAGTGAGAAATCACATCTCATTAAACAATATGGAGAAGTGATTGAGGATAAAATTCCAAGATTAATTTTGGGTATCCATCTATGTTCTATGAGGAATTGTAACACACACACACATACACATATACATAAACACATACACACAAAAACAATTGAATAACATAACAAAACATACTAGGATATAAATTAATTTCTCATAAATGACTATCACCTGCAATCGAAAGTAGTAGTCAGGATGCAGGAAAAGGCACTGTCATCCTGAATATTGGTAGAAATGCAAATGAACATTATAGAAAAGATTGTGAGGTTCTTTGCAAACTCTCCCAGTAGAAACAGTTATGCTATGTCTAGTTATATAACTAAGAGTAATTACCATATCAGAGTTATTCTTGAAACCATTTATTAACTTTAATTCCAGTCTAATCATCTAAGACACATCAGTGAAAGTGTCCATTAAGGGATGACTTTATGAAAAACCTATGCTGTATATCTGGCTTGAATTATTATACAAAACAAGATAAGTATCATTAATTTATGATCAAAGATATGAATATAACTTATTTTATATATCCCCATCTCTAAGACACATTTCAAACATTGACAGATAATAATTATATAATTTATATGGACAGTGTGATGCTAGGACAAAAGGTGAAATAATATCAATAAGCAACTATATAAAAATGCCTTTAAGATTCTGATTTAAGGGGCTGGAGAGATGGCTCAGTGGTTAAGAACATTCCCTGCTCTTCCAAAGGTCCTGAGTTCAATTCCCAACAACCACATGGTGGCTCACAACCATCGGTAATGAGGTCTGGTGCCCTCTTCTTGCCTGCAGACATACAGACAGAATATTGTATACATAATAAATAAATATTTTTTAAAAAGATTCTGATTTAATCCTTAACCTTACTTTTCCTATTTCCATGTCATTTTGACAATGTCCACTGATATGTTCTGACTGAGGTCTTTCCTATGCTTTGTGATTTGGACTACATCTAGTTTATCCTTTGTGGGAGGCCTTATGATTTGCAGTCTTAGCAAGTTAATTTGGTTTATGCTTAGTTCTTTATTACATCATCTGTCCTCCTAATTTCCTCCTACTCTTCTGTAATGTCTTTAAGCAATTTTGTATTGTTGTTTTACAGTCCTTGTTTGCTAAATTCAATTAGAGCCCATTTAGATACAGTTTAACTGCTTTGTTTTGATTACGGTTGTATTTCCTACATTTCTTCACATCAAACATTTTTTTTCTTTTTTTATATTTTGTTTTTGACACATCTCAAAAGAGTAGAGTTTGAACAAGGCAAAGATTTTTCTTCAGAAAGGTTTTATTATTCCTACTATTTGTGAACTAGATGAGGGTTTTACTACTACTTTATCATCAAGACTTGCCAAGATCACACAGACTTTATACTATTAATTGTTATTAGATTTTCTCTGGTTTCTAATATCTTTGGGGTGACTGGGACACCCCTGAAAGCTTTACGCTGTAAAAGACAAGATCACCACATGTTTTTATGTGATTTTTTACCCCCTTTTCCCCCCCGTAAAAGAATAAAAGAGGTTTATTCACTCCAGCTATAGTGATGACAGTGGGCTAAAGAAAGGATTGCTGTCTAATTCTGTTCTATTGTGATTTCTACCAAGTCTAAATATCTTTGTGGTAAAAAAAGTAATGTTTTAATAGAAAGTTATTTTAATCAGCCTTTCCTGTTACTATATTGCCCCCTCTGCACCCCCACCATAATCGCTGGTAAGCGTGTTAGCAAAGCTATTGGTACCTCTGAAATTACACTGGCCAGTGCTGGCAGTTGCAATGTGTTGTATTGCTGCGCACACCCCCATGCCTCCATTCCCTTATTTATTATGCAAGAATGTATGCAGCCTGTTGAGAATTAAATGAGAAAATGTCTCAAAAATGGTTAATAAATATTAGCTTGGAAAATAAAAAAAAGTTCATTGGGATTTCTTCCTGGAGAAAAGAGTCAGGAAATAAAACAGGGGTCTGAGTGCCATAAAAGCACTGCCTGCATTACCACAAATCCTGCTCTGCTGGCTCCAGTTCTATGTTCATGATGCAAATAAAAGTTGCATTTCTGGAGTTCTGTGCTCAAGATACAGAGAGTGCCACCACAGAGCATCTCCATACCACTGTCCATACAAAGCTGGAGATGGGCTTTTTGAATATTGTTAGTTTCAGGAGTTTCCAGTGATTTTTTTTTTAATTTCAGTATCATCCAGAGTCCTATGGGTCTCCCTTCCTCTTTTAGAAGGGTTTGTTAACTTTAGATAGAATAAGTATCCAACAGCCTCAAATTCCAGTTTTACAATGATACTTGTAATGATCCATAAGCAATATTGTGGAGTGGTGAAACACTAAGCCCCATCTCTGTAAGGAAGTTTCCTTGCCTAACACAACTTACACTTAATCTTCAGGATACTTTGGCCCTGACTTTTGAAAACTCAAGATTGTAAATTGGTTTCTTTGGCTTCAAAGTAAAGTGTCCCCTTCATTTCGACAGAGGTCTAATCTTCAATGCTGAATTTGATGTATGTTTATTGATTAATATTGCAGTGGTTCATTAAAAACATGTGATAGAAATAATTATTTTCTAATACTTGTAAGATACAAGCATTTTAGAAGATGTGACCTCTAAATCACTCTGAATATGAAAACTATTGTTCTAACTCTCATAATACATGACTTCTCAATGAAGAAAGTTTTCCTAAAACCTTCTTCACTACCTAATCAATAGGTTAAGGATAGTCCATCAATTATTAGATTATTAATTTACTAAGTCTAAATGATATCTAATCATGTGTGTATATGTGTGTAGAGATAGAGAACTACGTATCAACTCTCCTTAAATTGTCTCTGGAGATGGGTGGAGGTAGCACATGCCTTTAATCCCAGCACTCAGGAGGCAGATGCAGGCATATCTCTGTGAGTTCAAGAGTTCCACATAGGAACCAAAGTTACACAGAGAAACCTTGTCTCGAAAAACCAGAAAAAAAAAAAAAGAAAAGAAAAAAGAAAAATTGTCTCTGTAGCCCTATCAGGCCTTGAACTTACAATCAGCCTTTTACAACTTCTTGAGTAAATGACATTAGCAAAAATTATGCATGTCCATTTAAATAAATAATTGTAAACATAAATCCATTGTGTGACATCACTCATGTACATCATTAAAATTACACTTAACAAATCAAAACATGGATATTCATTGTTCTTTCCTAAACTGTATATAATTTGTGAATGAAATCAGAATAGATTAAAGAAACCACACAGCTTCAGAATACACCAGCAATTTAGAAGCTGAGGGCTCTCTCAATTTAATTATGTGTTGGGAATAAGCATCAACTAGTAGTTTTGTGTATATCAATTACTGGATTGTTTACCTAACAACTCTCCATTTCCAAGTAGCCTCAGGGCTTTATTGACTCGAGATCTGCTTTTTTCTCAGTGATTTGAAAATAGAATTCTAAGAATCCAACTATTAACTTCCGTATACTTGTTATTTTATCCTAATACATAAGTATTTGCTTCTATTTGTTGATGCTAATGTTTTATTGTTTTCTATTGTTCACATGTATTTAGTGAGACAGACAAATACACAGAGAGAGACAGAGAGAGATTGAGATGTGTGCACGCCAAAGCACAGGTATGCCTGACCTGTCCTGTTGGGATGAGAGAACAACCCTATGGGCTCAGTTCTTTTCCCAGAGATTGAACTGTCCTCAGTATTTATATTTGTGAGACTACTGAATGTGTGAATGACTGGGTCTACCTTTACTGTGCCTTCCTGGGCTCTGTTCCTTCTACGTGTTTATCATTCTCAAACTCCAATGTGACAGATTTTCATCTTTTTGTCTTGTATTTTATTTTATTATTATTCCTTAGATGCCTGTATTTTCTGTTGAGAGAAAGGAAATGAATCCATATAGGGGAAAGTGGGGAGGAACCGGGGGGGTATAGAGGGAGGAAAAACATAGTCAGAATATATTATGTATATTATGTGAGAAAAAAGATCTATTTTCAACAAAGGGAAAAATTAGAGTTCTGGTTTCCTGAAATTCATTTTGGCTTTCTGGTTGAGCTCAATTCTTAGTTACTGATCTGTCACTGCGATAAAGCACCATGCCAAGTCAACTTATAAAAGACAAATTTTAACTGAATACTTGCTTGCAGTTTCAAATGATGAGTTCATGGACATCAGGATGGGGATTAGGGCAGCAGGCAAGAAGACAAGGCACTGGAGGAGTAGCTGAGACCTTATGTCTCATCTAAAAGAAAGAAAGAGAGAATGGGAATGGCTAAACTATGGAAACTTCAAAGCTGTTAGTGTGGGTCACTCCCTCCCACAGTCAGTGCCTCACCTCATCCAACATGGCCAACCAACTCAACTATATGAACCTTTGTTGGTTACTCTCATTCAAAGCACTCATTACTATCCGTACTATAGTGTTCATTCTTGGAAAAATGCCCTCTGCTCAGGAGTGATTATTTATGTAGAAAGGTATTCATTAAAGACTCTCAATTATGTGTAATTTGTTATAATAGAAACAACAATAGTAGATACAATAGCAAAACATCAGACAGGTAGCAACAATTTTTGTTTGGAGTTTTCATTTCCAAACCTGTTGAAAACTTACAAAGAGATATTTAGACCTTCATAGTGTATCACCACATACCCACTAACTTCCTCTCATTCCTTAATAAATAAAGTGGCCTAGGAATTAGTAGATTTTAATTTGTATTTTGGGTCCTTTACTACTTTCCAAAATTCATATCTCAAGTAGACACTAAAAAGTTCCAAAAGGACAAATACAATTGTCTGATATATTATAAACTATGATACTGAGGATACAAACAACACATGCAAAGGTTATCCAATGACAGCTGTATGGAGGGGGAACACACATGAGTAAAGTCAAATTCAAATTGCTCCTGCTATCGGTATCTCCACTGAGGCAGACACCCCAGTGTATGAATCAGGACAATCTTGATGCTTTGAAGAATAGAGAGGAGCACTTTTGTGAAGCTATAAAATGTATAGCAGGATATGGGGCAAAAGAAATCCATGTTGATTTTTATATTCTCATTAAAAGTATGAAAACAAAGCATGTTTCCTTCTTCAAAATTTAAAGCTCTGATTGGTTTTTTTTTTGTTGTTGTTGTTGTTGTTGTTATCATGAGTAACAAAAATATGCAGGTTTACTTACTGAACAAATTCTGTGGGGCAGCCTTGCTTCTAGGGTGTGAGAATTATGAGAGAACAAAAATAACAAGAAACTCTAACCTTTACAGCTTGCAATTTCTTTTATTTTATGAAGGAAATTATAAGAACTGTTCATTTTTAAGCTCATGGAGTTTAAAGACATATACGTATGTATTTGGAATAGGAAAAAAGATGGCTACTTGACTCTGCTATCCCTGTTTAGTTTAAAGAAGGTATTTGGGATCTGATTAGGATATAATGACTCATGCCTATAATCTCAGCATTATGGAAGCCTTTGGGTTTGGAGCAAGACTGTGTCTGAGAAATAAGAACAACTAACAACATTAATAATATTGATAATAAAGTTTTAAGTTTTGAAAAAGAATTTTCCCTTTTTTGTTGTTATTTTGCATGCTGGTTATAGGGATGGCCGTTCTCCCTAGATTTTGCTGAGATTTGGCGTGATTTCATATCAAAGGCTGTTGAAAATAACACAAATTTTTATTTTCTGCCATAAGAGATCCTTCACCTAAGTGGAATTTCCATGGTGATTCATAAATTCTTTGGTCTTTATTACAGCTATTAAAAACCAGTGCATCTTTATTTAAGGATATGGAAAATGAGGACAGTGACAATTTGATTACTTTTGGTTTGTAGTGAGAAGGCAGTGGGAATATATTAACACTTCAGCATGACTGAAAATGGATGGTCAAGATTAGACACTAGGACACTCTGATCACTGGGAAAAATAATTATCAAAAACCCTGAAAGCTATGTAAACTAAGGGAAGGAATGACTAAGGTGGTAATTTAGTTTTCATAATATTTCTTATTGCTGTGACCATTAGTTTCATCTACCCCAAAAGCTATGGGCGTTGGAATTAGCATTTGTCTGTTAATTTCATACCACGACAACAATTTCTTGATACTATAAACCTGTTCTTTTTTGTTCAATTTCTTAATAACACCTGCCCAGCGTAACAGCATTAGTTTGAGAACACTTATCTTTACAACTCATGGGGGGTTTTCCTTTAATGATTTTTTTTTTGAAGAGTAACAAGATTATAAGTCACCTGGAACACTTGATGACTTAGAGGCAGAGCTAATTTTCACAACCTTAAGTGTGATTTTATCAATCAGCCCTTGATACTTTGCAAAAATCTTCACTTTTGATTTTTATTTCTTTTGCCTCATCTGCCTCAGAGTTGTGAAACAATTTCCTATATGACACCTACTGCTCACTTAGAGGAAATTTGTTTCTACAAGAAAACCAGGAGAGCTTGCTTACGTATTTTCTTTCACCATGTACAAGGACAAACAAGAAAATCTTCTGTATTATGAACAATTTTGCCTCCAATTTGCTTGCAGTAGTTGCCTTTCCAGGATATTTTTGGATGGGACAGTAGAACTGACAGAAGCAGCAACCCCTTTCCCTGTACCATATGCTATCACATGCCTCTTGCCAGAAAGCCTGGAACCAAAATTGCCATTATAACTGTGTTTTGGGATTTTGGGATTTCTACATGTGAAGTTGTTGTCTCACATGAGCTAATTTTCTTACAAATGGAGTATCTAGCCTAAGTCAGAGAGAAACAAATGACAAATTAGAATTTTTAAATGATATTTATAGTTTATAATGACACACAAACACGAATAAACTAGGTCCTGCATACAAGTTAGATAAATAAGCTTTCTTAGAGCCTAGGGGCTATGAATCAAATGATGTACTAAAAATCAGAAAATATCACAGACAGACTCCTTGAATTTAATGCATTTCACTTTCAGTCATTGAGTGGCTAAGTGGTAAATTTTATTCTTTACAAGTCTACAAGAAGAATCCTTTGTTATTTTGTTAAACAACCTTGTCAAAAGTCAAACTAAGCATGCAAGATTACATTTTCTTCTTATCAATTATGTGCTGTGTGTGTGTGTGTGTGTTTGTGTGTTGGGGGGGGGAATGGTGCCTGCCATTCCATATGAGGTTGAAGTTGAAGTAGGAGAATAACTTTCACCAATTCATCTGCCTTTTTCCCCTCTATTCAGGGTATTCGACTCATATTGTAAGGTATACAAGGGTAGAACCTTAAAATTTGAACCTTTCAATAAAAATAAACACTTTTTAAAAAAATAAATTAAAAATAACCCAACTTTTATCCATCTCTGAAATCTAGGACTGAATATTTTTCTTTTCTTTTCTTTTTTTTTTTTTTTTTTGGTTTTTCGAGACAGGGTTTCTCTGTGGTTTTGGAGCCTGTCCTGGAACTAGCTCTGTAGATCAGGCTGGTCTCGAACTCACAGAGATCCGCCTGCCTCTGCCTCCCGAGTGCTGGGATTAAAGGCGTGCGCCACCATCGCCCGGCTGACTGAATATTTTTCTAATATTATATCACAATTTCTGCCATTTGCTACTTGAAAATACTGTGGAAAACCATATGCTTACTGTGAGACATGAATTCCAGGAGTTTTTACATTTTATTTTATTAACTTTACCTTATTATAGGACTTATTTTATTTGAGTGACTTCCTATGAAAGCAAATAAGTAGAATTTTATGAGATGATATTATTTTGATAAATCTCAGTTTAGAAATAATAGTCTTCCCATGATGGGTAATTTTCAGTATCAGTTTGATTTGTTTAAGAATGACCTCAAATTCCCATATATATAGTCTTTTTGTGAGTCCTTTCAAGTGAGGCTAAGTGAAACCTTACTGGAATGAATGGAACACTATATCAGTTTGAGGATCGATATTGAACACACAGGAAAGAAGGAGAAAGCATAAAGAATAGCCACCTTCATCTCTCTCAGACTATAGACAAGATGTGACCACTTCCTTATAGTCCCGCCACCACACCTTATCATGATGATGAACTGTCTTAAGTCACAAACCACAATTAATTCTTCTTCCCTGAATTTTGTTTGGTTACAATAACACAGTAATGAAAATAAATTTCTTGTTCAGGGACTCATATTCTTAGTCTTCAGATAATACTGGAAAATCATGTTTTGAAATATTAGATAATAAATTTCATAAATAAATTATTAACAAAATTTATGTTAGAAATAATTCTTAGTAAATAAGAAGTCAAACAGTGTCACCCCAAAATCTGAATCTTCCCTTAGATCAGAGTATCTAGGCTGTATATGGTCTTCAGTAGCTTCTATGTTCATGTTATTGTTAGGATACTGAATTGCTTAGGCTTAAACAATGCTTGTTTTATTTTGAAAGGGCCTAACATAAAGTTCTGTACCATGAACAATTCAGATAGCCCTCCCCAAAGAAAAACACAATAATTAAGTTTCATGAATTGAAGAGGCTATCTTAACTTAATGTAAAGAAATATTTTACTGGATATATAGTACTAATGACTCTAGTAAGTGAATACATACACACACACACACACACACACACACACAAATAATTTTTCTTTTTACCTCAACCTAAATATTTTCTGGACACAGAAGATGGAAAACACATAGTAAAAATCTAAACAACATTAACTTACCATGTCAATACTAGTCTTGATTTTAAGTACCTAGCAGGTATGTGTATTGCATACTATGTGCCATGTTTAAAAAGATAATTAGATTTCATCATTTTATCTATTAATATTCTGAAGCATTCATATATTCATATAATATATTTTAGTTATGACCACACTCATTATATCCCAACTTGTTCAAGTCACCTCACTGCTACAAGTTCATGAGAACAAAGGTAACTGTATATCAAGAAGACTGTAATCAATAGCAATCTTCCCTATTCTTTGGTTCTCTCATATTTTTTCTCCTGTTTCTTTAATGGTGTTCTTTGAACCTTGGAGAGAATGATATGGATAATTTCTTGAACACTCAATAGGCACGTACTCTCAAAAAGTTGATTAGTTATGAGGCTCAATATTAACCCCTGTCCACTGGAGAGAAACTTTTCTGACCAAGGCTGGGGATGACATTTCTCACTGTGTAAAAACATGAATATTTAAAAGATAGATTTCTATTTTAAAATTTAGCCATAAGATTTTAATTGCTATAGCACAAAATATTTAAACTTTATCAAACAATTTTCTGGGTACTCTATTACAAAGTGTCAGGATTTTATATTTTTGACTGTTTTAAAATTACTATCCCATGCATTGTCATTAAGGGTATAATAAGACACTTGCTCTCAGTCTCATGGATTACTACTTCAGTGCTTGATTGTGTGATTCCACACCATGTACAGAACTCGGGAGATTTAATATGGATTTGCTGCTTCCAATGACTTCTGGCAATGCTACACTAGAGACTTGACAATAATTTCTTATAGTGGGAAGAAATATAAAAAGAACCAAAATACAGACAAAATAACTGGTTATCCTTCAATTTTTTTTATTCAAGTAGAAATATTTCCATCCTTTCATCTGTTGGTTTCTTGCATACCTGCACTGTATTTTAACTCTTCTAAGTGAAAGACAGCATATTATAAGAAAAAATTACCAGACTTGCTAATTATATTATATCAGTTTAACTCCAGGGTCCATGGAATTGAAAAGTTGAAGCAAATTCCTGGAATATTTTTCTCTTTACTTCACATAGAAAATCCACCAGTATTCCACACTAGTTTTTTTTTTATTCTTTTTTAATTAAAATTTCCACCTGCTCCCCGTTTCCCATTTCCCTCCCCTCCTCCCAAATATTGCCCCCTCCCCCCACTCCCCTCCCCCTATACCCACTCCTCTTCTCCTCCCCCCACCCCATTCCCCCTCCTTCTCGATACTGAAGAGCAGTCCAAATTCTCTGCCCTGCGGGAAGACGAAGGTCTTCTATCTATGTCCAGGAAGGTGAGCATCTAAACAGGCTAAGCTCCCACAAAGCCAGTTCATGTATTAGGATGGAAACCTAGTGCCATTGTCCTTGGCTTCTCATCAACCTTCATTGTCTGCCATGCTCAGAGAGTCCAGTTTCAACCCCCTGCTTATTCAGTCCCAGACCAGCTGGCCTTGGTGGGCTCCCAATAAATCAGTTTCACTGTCACAGTGGGTGGGTGCATCCCTCGTGGTCCTGATTTCCTTGCTCATGTTCTCCCTCCTTCTGCTCCTCATTTGGACCTTAAGAGCTCAGACCGTTGCTCCAAATTGAGACTCTGTCTCTACACATTTCTGAAAGCACTGATATTTTATAATTCATATCTCCATAGTAATTGTGCAAAGAAATGAACTCTTTATTACTACTAATACAAAATAATTAATAAAACAGTTATTTAAAAAAAAACAGTTATTTTTTTATTTTTATTTTTATTTTTTTTGCTTTTTCGAGACAGGGTTTCTCTGTGGTTTTTGGAGCCTGTCCTGAAACTAGCTCTTGTAGACCAGGCTGGTCTCGAACTCACAGAGATCCGCCTGCCTCTGCCTCCCGAGTGCTGGGATTAAAGGCGTGCGCCACCACCGCCCGGCCACTTAGTTACCTTGATGTGTATAATTTTCTTAATTTTTATGGAAATACTATTATATATTTTTATGATAAAACTTGTGTCCAGAAAAATCTTTGGATTTGTGCTAAACAGCACAGGAGGGCTGAGTTTGTTTTCTTACTGTGAGGAACAGAAAGCAAGAAAACAGGAATTACTCACAAACCCGTCACTGAGTCTGGAACTAGACAAGGTCTAAATTACATACTTAAATTACACTCCCATTCATTTTATTCCCCAGAGACACTTTTTATGCAGAGACAAAGAAAATCATGTCACCTATGTTGTTAGAAAATGTACCTGAATTATTTGAAATCTGTTTTCTATTTCTTCATGTGGCAGATTTTCCCATGAGTACCTGTTAAACAATTTAGATGACGTGAGCTGTGAAGACGTAGTTTGTAAATAGTGAATGACTGAATAAAGTATAGGATTTTATGACTTATTTATATTGTATATTAAATATTTATACTTTTATAAAATTAACAGATCAATGAAGAAATTGTCCTTTAAACATACTAAAGCATGCTAATAAATTAACTAGATTTTAATTGATTCTAGATTATTACTGACATTAAAATATGTTGTGAAATATTAAACAAAATAGAAGAAAAAAATAAACAAGGCAAGTAGCACATTGTAAGATAGTTTCTTAGCTAGATTATTTTCCCTGATTGTTGGAAAAAATTATATGGAACTCTCTCAGGAGAATATAGCAAAGCTTTAATGAAAAATTAATTTCCTTGTCTTTTTCCATATTGTATAATATAAAGAAGACTTTGTAGATATAGAAAAATTTCCAAAATAGCTGAAAGAACTAAAATTTGTTTTAAAATAATAGTTTCTGAAGAAGGATAGTAGATGGAGACCAAATATAAAAACATTTTCCTTCTAACAGAATGTTCTGATGACTGCCTAGGGAAATTTTGAAAACAAAACAGGATAAAAATCACCCTCCAAAGGTCATCAATAAAAGTATAAATGTGCCCCCTGCTACATGGCCCTCTGGCATATTTTTTTGTATTAAAACTTAGGAGTCATATTTTTATCAATGTGAGCTAAAATTTAGCACAAAACTTAAAACAAGCAATAATATACCAAAATCACTGCTCACTCAATCTATGGAACATTATTCACATTGCAGTTATTGTTAGCAGACTACTTATGGCTAGTAAAATGTGCCTATACTGTGGTACAGAAAACATTCCTGTGCTCTGAGGAGATGTTTAAGATCAGTTTGAAAAAAGGGTAAGTTGGGTATCAATGAACTCCAAGAAGTCTTTAAAAAACAAGCAGGGACTCCAAAGAGTCCTGTAGTATTATACGCAAAACCACTCTTTCTCTTGTCTACCTGGTGATAGCCTGTTTCTTGAGGAGAAAAAACAAAACTGAAACACTAGCATTTTAAAGTGCAACTTGGGAATCTGAACATTTTAGTGGTCTCAAACTTCACAGTGGTAAATTCTAGTCTAGTAATTTATATGAAGAATAAAACTGACAATGATTATACAGCAAGGACAGTTAAAGAGATTAATTGAGTACATTTGGAAAACAAAGAATGTGAGGCATAAGAAAATAGACATTCTAGGAAGACAAACAAATAATATCTATTATTCTACAAGGAAGAGTTGATTTTTTTCGTCACAAATAATCCGTGTCTGGACAATTTTATACTAAATTTCTCCTGACAATGTCTTTGTATGTGACTCCCTATGGAGCAAAGCACAACCTACAATGTATAAAGACATAAAGTCTAATCTGAGTGTGGCTCTTCAAAAGCTTTAAAGTTTCAGTCAGCCAGAGGGAGTCTCACCACACTGTGCCCCAAATTAAAGCTTCTACTATAATTAACCAGGAGATCATTTCACCTACTTTGCTTGTTTGTCTCATAGATAACATTCGCAGGTTCAGGGTCCTGCATTCTTCCTTAGTCATTCCTTTCTCAGATTTTAATTTGTTTAGAGATTTTCTTTAACAGTATCTTCTCTTAAAAGGAATGTGTGTATTTGTGAAAAGACAAACAAAGATTTGGTGATTTTATGTGTTTAAAAAAGGTTGTTTTACTAAACAAGTGGTAAAATTATTTCTCCCTGAATGTTATAAAAACCATGAATCTTAACATCAATATAATGGAAGTCACATGCTTTCTGTCTGTATCTTATTATTGCTGTGAAAAAGACAATTTAACAATATTTGCAACATTGATCATTCTACTTTACAAGTTATGCCTGAATTTTGTCTTAGTAATATATTATCATATTCAAAATATTGTCATATTCACAAAATTTCATGCTGCAATGGAAAAACATTAGTATTTTCCAATGTATAGATTATGAAACTGAGGACAAAATATTTTTATAATGATAGTAATATTCTTTCTAAGTATAAAGAACCTGTTTGTTTATTAGTTTGTTTGGTTTTTGTTATGAGTCAATCTCCAGCATTATGGCATTTTAGCATTTTAGCACCTGATATAAGACGTACTTAGATATCTACTAAATATGTGAATGAGAACACAAGTTTTCCTTGACTTTGAGTTGTATTAGGAGATAAAAATGGACTATTCAGATTCATATTGCATATTTATAGCATGGTGAATGAAAATTATTTTCTTCATTTGTAAATGATTCAACTTAAGGGAAAACTTGGTAAAATTAATAAATGTTTTCTGAAGGAAGAATATTTTCTGTTAGTAAAGAATTAAACCAAAAAAATGAGAACCAAGAACCTGTCTATGGATGTCCTAATTAGATAA
This sequence comes from Chionomys nivalis, assembly GCF_950005125.1. Lineage (NCBI taxonomy): Eukaryota > Metazoa > Chordata > Mammalia > Rodentia > Cricetidae > Chionomys > Chionomys nivalis. The sequence goes on along the minus strand of NC_080094.1, from coordinate 75,149,194 downwards.
ACTTTGATGTAATTCTCATTTTGCTTACTCTTACATTCACTCATTCAATGCTTCATCAGTTTTTTAGGAAGGTTGCTGTGTGTCCCAGATTGCTTTTGGTGGCACAAGTGAACAAGAATGCCTCTGTCCTCAGATGACTTTGTTTATGCTGCATGTACTTGTGAAATTGAACATACCAGATTTGGGGTGGGGGTGAACACAAATAAAGAATCTCACACTAGCTCCGAATAGGGTATAATAAGGGTTCTTTATTAAAGGGGAAGTCACCAATCACAATGGGGAATGGGAGTGGAATTCAGCATCAAGTTGTGGTGAACAGGAAGAAAGATAGATCCTGGGTGCCAGTGCCTTTTTCGTACTCAAGGCTACACCTAACCTGGTCCAGACTCTCAAAGGCCTTTTACTGAATAAGGTTCCCCATCACCTCCCCACTTTGTCTAAATAAGAGTGTTCTAAACCCAGTACAAAAATGTATAAAATAAGAAAAGATATCAAGTATAAAAATTAGAATTACAACTAGTACAAACAATATTACGCAAGAAACATATGCTAAATCTTTCAATTATTACTCTATCCTAAGGTATCTAAGTCTTGTAATAGAAATGGTTTGGTTGTCATAAGAGGAAGGTAACTATGACTATCAAGTCATCAATCTCATTGAAGGACAGAGAAAGGGAGATAATAGTACTTGAGTAGGCAAGAAGAGCAATCAGGCAGCTTCCAAACTGTACAGTAGATGACAGAGACAACCTGGGTAATCACCCAAAGTATCATTTGCAATGTTGAAGCAACCAACTTTGGCTAAGGCTTAGAGTAACTGAAAGACCAATTTCAGAGTTAGGACCAATTTCACAACCATCATATCCTGTCTTGGCAAAGTTTGGTGGTATTTTTTCTGTTATCTTCCTTGTTCAGTCTGGCCACTGTGCATTTTGTCATGGTCGAGGAATGGGCAGTTTCTCGCCCAAAGGTCAGTTTTGCAAGAAGAAAACAATATCTTAATGGAGTGTCTTTAGTGACCAACATTCTCTTCAGAATAGATTGGTGCTGCCAAAAGCAATCATGTCTCATGTCAACAGAACCCAAAGTTATTTAACTGCCATATTCTACAGTTCTTTGAAGTGTTTGAAGATCTATCTAAAGAACCTGATTTGTCTAACTGTAAGTATGATAACATGGATGACTATTGATCTATAATACATAATACCTGTTTAACTTAAAGACTAAGACTTCATATCAGAATAATAATCAACTTTAAACAACTGTGCAGCAAATGAGGACAATGACCTCAAAATGTAAACAATGTATAAGTATCTTGATTAGAGGTAGAAATGTGTAATGCAATATGATATTTTCTAAAATTATATCAATATACAAAATGTCTTAAACAGAGATAGAAACATACATGCATACAATCTGACAAAATAAGTTTGCATAGGTGTACAAATATTGTATACAGAAATAGGAGCATATTCAATAAAATTTGAATTTGTATCAATATATAAGAATCTATACCAATGTAAATTCACTATAAATAGTTGCTCACAAGTATTCACTCTATTACTCACTATTATTGTTATTCTTAGTGTGAGTAACCTCACTATAATCTACCTATTGTCCCCTTTAATTTCCATTTTTTTGTGAAATCCCTGAGCCTACAAATTTCCACCCCAACCCCAGTACTATACAAGTTCTAATCAACCCCTAATTGATGTCCCTAACCTTGAATACAATCTTTTTTGGGAGAAGTGTCATCATCTTCTAAAATAACTTCCAGCTGTCATGGAGGATATGTTCTTCCTATGGATCCTGTAAGACTAAAATGATGGTTAAGCTTCAAGATTACTGTCTGGTATAACTGCACATAACCTCTGAGTAGCTGATAGGGTTTTTCTGAATTTCTTATTCAAAGTTCTAGCCAGAATGTTATAATTAGGTACACCAATTCTGCAAACCAAGTTGGAACCATCCTGAGAAGCTGGTACCCAAAACCAGTCTGATATCACTATCAACATCATGATGTCATATCAATTAGGTGGAGTCATTGTTGTGAGACCCCCATCTTCTTCCTGGAAACTTCAAAGATTCCTGCAGGAAATCTATTGTTCATTGTGGAAAATGTAAGCATTGTTCATATAGACATATATTCAATTAAATATATGATATAGCAAAATAGGTATTGAGAAAAGTAATTTTTTTCCTAAATTCTTTCTTCTTTCTGTCCCATACCATATGGCTCCTGACATGAGTCAGAAACTCTGAAATTTTCTTTTAATAATATGCTTGGATTTAGAGAAGGATAGTCATTGTCCAAATCCAAAGCCAGCTTTGATTTTTATGAGTCTATTATTCTACTGGTTAGTATGTATATATATATATATATATATATATATATATATATATATATATATATACAGAATGAAATTTTACAGTGAAGATGGCCTGACTTCATAAGTCATATTCTTCTTTGTTTGGTTATCCTTTCCAGATAGTTATCTTTTCCTCTTTAGCATCCAAATATTCAGGTTTCCTTGACATATTAATATAAGTATTTTCCTGTATAGACAAGAACAGAATCCTGTACCAACCCTTATGTGGTTTCCTTACAACCTGTATGATTGTCACCTCTGTGGATAAACTGTCATATTTCTTACCCAAGAGGTTTTTCCTTTTCAGATTGAATCTTTAATACTTTTGATGGCATCCATAGCTTTTCTTCTCCTATGGAAACAAGAGCGAAAACCTTTGCCAACATGGTACATCTCCTGGTTTCCACTTAGGTCAAAATATCCTTGAAATACAATGGACTGATTTAATTCAGAAATCTTTTCTATTGTCCAATATCTGTCTGCTGTCATTGTTCCTTTTTCATTAGCATTAAGAAAATTCAAGGTTTAAAAAGCATTATGTAATCTTTTTCTGGGGGTATTTTCCATCTCTTTCTGTTTGTTTAATATATCCTTTATACTTTGATTTGGTCTTTCTGTAGCTGCCTTACCTGTAGGATTGTTTATAACTGTAATATGCTTTATAATAAACAAAAAACTATTTTATTTTCCCAGAGACATATGCTTGATCATTTGTACAGGGATGCCCATGATGGCCATAACTTCTAATAAATGCATGATTACTGAGCTAGCATTTTCTGAGCTCAAGGCCGTTGCCCATTGAAAACCTGAATAAGAGTCAATGTTGTGGTATACATATTTTAATTTTCCAAATTCTGTAAAGTCAAACACATTCATCATCCAGATTTCATTCATTTGAGAACCCTTTGAGTTATTTCCTTCAGCTAATGGTATTTGGTTATAGAAAGAGCAAGTATGATATCTATTTATAATCTCCTTAGTTTGTTATCCTGTTATAGAAAACGTTTTCCTTAAGCCTTAGTTATTGACATGCTACTTCTTATGAAATTCTGAGCCCTTCAGCACATTTCCAATCAATAATGGATCAATTTATGCATTACCTTGTGCTAGAGGACCTGGCAAACCCATATGGGATCAGATATGTGTTATGTATGTAGAAAAAAGCCTATTCCTTATTATATCTTGAACCTGAATAAATAATGAAGTCAATTCTGTATCATCTAATATAAATTCAGTGGTTTCAATTTGCAAGAAACTCTTTCTATATATTGTGAATCAGTAACTATGTTGAGAAGTTCTTTAAAATCCCTTAGAACCCTAAAATAGAATATATCTCTGTCTTTTTGACAGAATTATAAGGGCTTTGTTTCACCTTACTTAAATCACCTGATTAGTTACCTCTCTTGCCTGATTCATTTGCATCTGTATAAAACGTATGGGCTCCATTCATTTGTATCTCACATACAGTTAGGGAAATAATCCAGGTAGTTATTTTTAGATGTTTAATTCTATTGCTTTTGGGATAATTGCTATTAATCACAATTTATCACAAGCTCTTGCCAGTGTTCATTGTCTTCCCATCATTTTAAAATTTTATCTGTAGTAAAAGGCAGTGTAATCTCTCCTGAGTTTATTCCTGCTAGTTGACAAAATCTCAATTTTCCTTTTGTACTTAATTCAGGGGCCTTTTCCATATAAGTTTTTAATTTTTTACTTGCTTTATGCGATAAAAATATCCATTCTAAGATAAATTCCTATAGCAGAAATTCTGGAAGGCAATATGGCTAGAATACAATTAAGATTTGGATCCACGATATCCATATGTTATTCTTTTTTTTTTCATTCTATGAATTTTTAATGAATTATGAGCCAATGAACATTACAGAATTAAGCCTTAATATTTCTTCTTTCCTATGAACAAGGTAACTATAAAAGCCTATCTCAAGTAGGACAGAAAACCATAGTGAACAAGAGTAATAGTAATTAACTTTCATCCACCCGTGCATACTTCCTCAGAGAACAACACAAGGGCTCCCCACGGCAACAACAAATTCAATTACCCATGTTTTCCTGATCACAGTTACAGCTGAGATACAGCAGACCTCTCCACCCACAACACTGCACTCAGTGTTTTCTCTTCTTCCCTCTGTATTCTTGGAGGTAGTGAGGGGAGCAAGGATCTCCTACTTTGTAGATGAGAAAACTCTAGGCAAAATCTTGCACAACTGCTCTCAACCGTTGAAGCACTCTCAAACCAGCAGGGCATTTTTAAATCCTTATGGTCAGAACATATCCCACCAACACCAGAATCAGAGTTATGGGGCCCAATTTTGTAATTTTTCTTCAACAACATTTAATTCTTTCTCAGCTTCAGCTGTTAATTCCCTGGAAAATGCTGCTCATACTCTAACCCTCAGTATTATAATCAAACATCTCAACATACATTGTACACAAAATCTATTCACCCATTGGTGCAGATCTTATCTTTAAGTCCCCAAGTATCTTTTTGGTGTTCTAAGCTGTTATTTTCAAAAGTCACCGATTCAATAAATACTCATCTAGCTTCTGGGTCTGTTACCCCTCTTTGTACAGCCTTAGTTATTCTTTGTAAAAAGTCACTAAAGGGTTCTCTCTGGTCCTGTTAAACCCTGGTATCTGATTCAATTACTTTTTCATAGTTCTTGAATCCTCTCCCAAGCATGTAAGATGGCTCTGTGACATAGGGTCAATGTGAGCCTGATGCTGTGGGTTTAAGTATCAGCTCTAGCCAAGAATTTGATCTTGGGAAGCCTCAAATCCTTTGCTCTTTCCTGTTCTAAAATTTTTGTCTCTTCTCACTAGTAGCACTTCCATAGCAGTTGTGGTCTGTCTTCAAGGACTTTCTGAAACTAATTGATTCCAGCCCTGTGGGGTGACCTTATTACTTGAAGCCCAAGCATTTACCATTTCCCTAACAAATGACAAATGAAAGCCATAAGATAATATTGCTTGTTTAATTTCTTTTAGGTCACTCATATTTATAGGTTGTCGTTTACATTCTTTGAATACTTTAGGGTATTTAGTATCAGATGGCTTATGAGAGGAGACTACTGGATAAACAGTTAAAACTCTGGGTATACCATACTGGACTCTGCCATGTAATGTTGAAGCTAAATCCTGTTCTTGTACCTTCTTTCCCTGCTCATTAGTTGTGATAATATCCTCAATCATTCAAATCTTTTTACTACTGCCTTTTTAAAGTCTTAATTTCCTGTACTGCATCCAGTTCTAGTGCCTTTGTTGATTTATTTGGCTTCCAGTTCATATTCTGTACATATGATTCCAAGGTATGAAATTTGTCCAGTAAATATAACATCTCATCCTTGGTCATTGTTTGATTGACGTGCATATTGCCTTGCTGGAGAGATACCCTATATGTTAACCTATCATAAGTTTTTTTTTCTAAGCAATTCTGATTGATAAATTCAACATATATTCTTTCAGAAAATTTCTCAGTACCCTTTGATGTGGATTCAATTTTTTTCTGTTAATTTAAGGCTATCATTTTCAATGGTATTAATTTTTTCAGTTAACCGTTCATTATTAGTCTGTAAAGACAACTCCATTTCTAAAAGTGTCTCATTCTTGGCTCTGTTATCAAAAGATTTGCTTAAGGATATCATATGAAAAACAAAACTAATCCCCCAAATCAAATAAATGGATATATAAGGAAAATCACATAGTCTTGCAAAATATTATCTATAATAATAAATATCTATAAGCAAGATTGTTATTAAATTCCTGAATGGTAATATTGTCAGTTAGCATATAACTTTCAAATTTATTAATTCACTTACCTCTCTTAGGAAATTTCAGTGAATTGGTGTAGGTGTAAGAAGTTTTATTGGCCAGCAGGTGTCATGGTTGCAGTTGCCTGTAGCAGTTCTGCTTTGGTTTCGCACATTGTTGCCTACTTAGATACTGACAAATTTGCTTCATTTAATAAATTAAGAGCAGTTATTAAGGACAATTAAAGCAATTCTGTACCCAGAGAAAGTTTTTTAGTGGGCAGAATAGGAAAGAAACCCAAGGCTTTCCATCAGTCGAGAGTCATGATAGACACAGTGGGAGGCTGTGGTGGGAAAGTTGGCTTCTTGGCAGTGGCAGGTGGGCTGCAGGCAAGAGATGTGCCCAGGATGACAAACCACTAACATTGCACGGGGTTCCTGATAAGCATGGACTTGTTCCTACGTAGGCACCAGATAAAAGGGAATGTATGGGATGGGGGAAATGCAAATAAAGCAATTCCGCACTATTTCTGAATAGAGTATATTAAAGGGTTCTTTATTAAAGGGGAACTTACAGAACACAATTGCGATCAGAAGTGGAATTCAATATCAAGTCATGTTAAGGAGAGGGAGAGAGACAGAGAGACAGAGAGAGAGAGAGAGAGAGAGAGAGAGAGAGAGAGAGAGAGAGAGAGAGAAAGCCGGCAGGTCCATGCCTATTTTGAACCCAAAGCCACTCTCAACTTGGTCCAGCCTCTCAAAAGTCATTTGCTGAAAGAAGTTCCCCATCATACTCTGACGTAGAGATTTCTGTCAATGTGTGCTTTCAAACTGTCTTCATTCAATCTCCTTTCCACCACATTTCCAAATGAAAATGATAAATCCTTTCTTTGCAAAGCTGCTATGTAGGTAATTTATAGAGGATGTAAGTGAATATAAATATGGAAAGAAAAAAAGACAATGTGATTGTAGGAATAATAGATAACTTCTCTATCGAACAAAATTACAAATTTTTGAAATTTCATTAAATTGTTGAAAAAAATTTACAGGCATATTTCCTATTTTTCCTACTTGTTTACTCAAACTGGTTTTTGATTTTATACAGTTTATTCTGAACATAGTTCTTCCTTTGATTTTCCTAGATCTTCTCCACTACAGTAGAATATTCAATTGGATTTCTTCTGCTAGTACTGTTAGCTAATCAACATTAAAATTTATTGTTTATGATAATATAAATTAAAGTGAAAATTGTGTTCTATATTATACATATATATTATGTGTGTTCTGAGATTATCAATTAAATAGGCTGTTGGTAACCACTATAGGAAGACAAAAGTTACTTAAATGGGGTATTACAATTTATACAGAAGAACCCATAGTGTACTAGCATGATCACAAAGTATGACTCTTCTCGAGAAGAATTTAGAAGCATACTACTCCCATTTTGCACTTCTTTTCCATAAGTCACATTGTAGGATAATTGTATAAGAAATCTTCGAAACTACCCAAACTAGACAGTCCCCTATTGCCTGTCACTGGTGAAATAGGAATTTATTCTGTTTATTAGCATTCAACAAGCTGGGGGAATGATTTACAAGAAACAGAAATATCAGTGAATCACAGAAACACAATCAGAAAAAAAAGAAGCCAAATTTAAAAGAGGACATAGCCTATTATGCCAGAGAGTGTCAGAATACATGACCCCAAAAGATAATACCTTAGGGCAAGGGACATTTGAAGTTAAGACAATCCTCAACGTAACAGTGAATGGAGGATTTTTGTAGCTCCTCTTGCTTATAAAAAAATGAAAACCTCATGTAGAAGAGAACACCGCAAGGCTGGACAGAAGCAGTATCCTTAGCATGAAGAAAAGGAGGCTAATTCTAGGAATATCTATATAAGCAAATCTTGCTAAATGCTTTCATAACTTTTTAGTTGTTTCATCCAATTAACGAATGCAGTCCAGGTTCCTTTGCGGTGCCACGCATTCCCAATTTACTATTGTTTGTCCAATTCAGTATGTAACTATTTGACATTAATTGCTTTATTGAATTCTCATTTCCTTCTGAGAGCCCCTGTGTTATGTGAAGCTCATATTAAATAAATTTGTAGGCGTTATTTCAGTTAACTGCTTTTATGTCTATTTAATTCTCAGGCCTAGCTGAAAATCCTGGGGATAAAGGGGAAAAATTCTTTCCTAACAATCCTGTTAATATAAACTTAAAAAGCAAAAAAAAAAAAAACTAAATCAATCCATTGAGAAAAACAAGGTTAATAATTTACTACTTTAGAAATCAGGAAAGTACGAAAAATGAGAAGAAATTTTAAATATTGGGTAGAATCTTCTTGATTGGAACAAAAATTTAAATATATATTCTATATATTTACATTTACGAAAAGTCACAATCATTTACTTTCTCTTTCTATGGTTGTATTTTACTTTTACAGAAACTCATATGTTACACTTTTACAGAAATTCCTATAATAAGAATTGATAATTGTCTTGGTAAGTTTGTACATGCCTCTAAACCTAGCATATTGAAGAAACTACAAATATATTGCTGTGGATTTGAGAATAGTTTAGTCTAAATAAAAATAAATTCCAGTCCAGACAGAGCTCAACAGTGCTTCAAAATCAAAGCAAATTGAAGCAATTCTAACAACAAAAATGTTAGAATTTTCTTTAATATTAAAAACATGAAACACTTACCCATATTCAGAGGTGTTTTTTAGGTGTTTTACTTACATGATTTATTTTTCACTAGTTGAAAATCAAACACATCAACTCTATCCCTTATCCACTACGAATTATTTAGAACATAATTTTGTAAACGAATTTCTAAAATAAATAAATAAAGTGGAAGTCTTTGTCTGTCCCAAGGTTTTTCATTACAAGAATGATGATGATATAACTTGACATGGACATGAATATCAAGTGACCTTAACACAAGCGAGTTTTTCAAATAAGACACAAGGGCAAAGCTGTCAAAAAGAAAGTGATACCTAGAAATCTTTCTCTTCTTAATTCTGTGAAAAAAATCAATAATTTGCCATATATTATAAATGATACATTGGTAACATCCATGGTCACTGACAATTTAGTTCCTCATAATATGTATAACAGCATGGAGTGATCTTTTGATTTCTAATTGATTCAATCCAAACCATCTAAGTGGAGTACAGTCCACATAAATGAAAGTGTTGACTGTGTAGAAGAGAGAAATGTAATTAGGAAGAAAAGAAGAAAATAGGAGGGTGAGAGGGAGGGAGGAAGGCAGGGAAGGATAGTGAAAGGGAGAGAGAGAGAGAGAGAGAGAGAGAGAGAGAGAGAGAGAGAGAGAGAGAGAGAGAGAAATAATAGTGATGGAGGGAGGGAATCACATCACTCTTTGAAGCATTCAAGAGCCAAATAAAATATTTTCTATCTACTTTGAAACTACATTTTGGTGCATGCGTTCACATACACACGAACAAACACAAACACACATGCAGAAAAGTGATAGGATAATAGGTATATTTAGAGAAGCATCTGCAGAAGTAACTTCTATGGAACCTGATGACTAAATTCACATTATACTCCTTTTCCTAATGAACCATCTCGCCAGCCCCAATAAAACAATTTTGCTATAAATGTAGACAACTGACAAAAACTGTCTGAACCCAAAGTAGGGAGAATGGGGTCATCATAGAAGAAAAGCTCACACAGAGCCAACAATACATGAGTGAATATTTACCCATGTGTCTGTATGTAGACCATGGCTATCTTCCTGCCAAAGACAACAGATATCCTGAAACTAGAGTTAAGGAAGATTGTGAAGTACCACACAGTTCTGTGATCTAAGTGAAGACCCCGAAAGAGAAGCAAGTGCTAGAGACCAATGCTCCATCTTCTAGCCCTAAACATATTTTTATATATGAAAAGAAAAAATAAATTAAAAAATAAACAAGTCTACCACCAGTAGAAGTAGTTTAATATATATTATGTAGATATCTAATATATATCTTAAAGTTTATTCTTATGGACAATTTTTTCTTACTTTATACTAAGGCTTTGCATAAGGACCTAATTTTGTATCTTTAAATACCTTTTTTTCCCAATCACATCATATTCTGAGATCCTGGCATTGAGGATTACAACAGCTTAATATTATATATTTTAATTTGGAAAAATTAGGTTAGGGATATTAGATTAGATATTCCAAAATTTGGTAAATATACCATATATGTATATGAGAAAGTAGAGAAAGAGAGGGATTTTATATATACATAAATACCTATATGCATATAGTAACAATTGTTGGAAAAGAATCTAAATTTAAAGAAGCACAAGGAGAGAGGGCTTCAAAGAAAAAAGAAAACAGAGAATATTGTAAAAAAAATACAATCTTAAATTAAATGTTTGGTTTTTTTTGGAAGAAGTGGGTTTAAAGTCGACATAAGGCAGCCTTGTTTTTTTTTTTTTTTTAAATAAGAGTAATGTTAATTGTTCTCAGAACTGGACTTTTTCATCAAAATTTAGCTTTTTTCTTTTGTATTAATGAAATATTACTAGCTGAATTCCTCACATATTGAGAGAGATGTCACACTGAGGAAAGGTACTCAGTCTTATTTAAAATCAAGTCATCACTCTTTTATAGAACAATAAAACATATTTTACTAAAAAATTTAGTCCCAAGAATTAATAAACAGATAAAAAAGGGCAGGGAAATTGTAATGCTCTGACCAGTGTGTGAAGCTTTGAAGACCTTTCATGTTTATGAGAAATGTCTGTAGAAACAACATGAGAAGATGACTAGCTGGAATTGTTGAGTTTGACTTTATTTTATATAATATTGTAAAGGCGAAGTTGAGTCATTTTAAAGAGGAAATGACAGGATAATGCTTCACAGAAGAAAGACGACCCAACTGGTAATGTATATCCTTAACTAGAAAAAGAAAGAATGAAGAAAAAAAGGGAAGAAAAGAAAATATTGCAGCACAGTCAAGGTTACAATGAGGATTCTCCCAGGGAAACTTATAGCATTAGTGAGAGATAGAAGAATGGTATAGCACAGGCAATATGGCATTGGTTACAAATTGGTGAGAACAGAGCATTGAATGCAAATAGGAGTTTACTAAATCATGCTTGCATTCTGTCATTTATCCTACTTATTTCTCTCATGTTTTTATTTTTCCTGAAGAAATGAACTCTCTCTCTCTCTCTCTCTCTCTCTCTCTCTCTCTCTCTCTCTCTCTCTCACACACACACACACACACACACACACACACACAAACACACACACAACTACAATGTACAAAACTGGGAAAAAGCTAATTTTGATTTTAACTA